>NW_006439192.1:16931332-16990846 GCF_000325575.1 Pteropus alecto | reverse complement strand
CCTGCTTAAAAAAAAGAGAATTGATTTTATTGTTCTCAATTATTTGTCTCATATTTCTGTCTCTTAAGATGACTTGAGGCTATGTAAAGTTTGAGGGACTGAGGTTATATCCAAAGATATAATAGAATCACTAGTTGTGTTGGTTCTATCATACACGTCATTATTACTTTTATTGTCACATTTGAAAGTTAGAAGGATGTAAGCTATGATATTCAATATGGAGCAGCTATTTATGTACAGAATATTCCAAAGATTTGAATAAGTAAGGTCAATGAGCAGTTGAAACTTTTCTTTTACTTTCTTTAATTTGTGTCACTCTTTTTCCATACTAAGCACTCTGTAAAAGCTGGACACTCACCTTCGTTCTATTTTATGTTCTTTAAAATTGCGCGAAATAGAGATTGAGAACAGTTTACTGTATAACTGGTTTCTGATTTGGAAACAAAAAAAATCTACACAACTATTAATAGTGAATGAACTAAAGCCAGTGCTCTGTTATTAATAAAATAAACGCAATACATAATAAAACACAAAGTCCAATTGATTTAATATAATTGGGAATATGGCCACTTGGAAGGATGAATATTGTGAGAAAATTAAAACCACTATGTTCTATTTAATTTTCAAAGTGTTAAATATATGTAGACTGTACTTAACGTCAAAATTAGCTTGACCACGATATAACCTCACTCTGATGCTTCAGAAAAATATTTAGGGCCTCAGAAACATTAGGTTGAACACCTAGTATCAGTGACAAATACTAATGACTTAGAGGATAAGAGAGATTATACTAATTTTGTCCTGGAGTCAGGATATATTCCTTCTAAAGTAGTTCTAGATTTTTGTTTCTGTGCTTAGTATGTGTCTTTTTAAAATAAAAGTGAAGTAGAGAAAATGTGTGTGCAAATCTGGTTGTTTCTATGGGACTACATGACTTTTGGGTAAAATAGAAATTTGCTTCATGGTGGAAGTATATACCTGAAGTCATCCCATCTCATGTGAGGCTTTGCATGATTAACGTGCTTCATTCAATGGCCATAAAGGAGCATGCATTTTAAATTAGAGTTTTCTGTAGGCTTTTTGATTGGCTTACAGCCAAAGCACTTATCCTTGCTATTCAGGATATATTTTAGAAAATCATATAACTGCACCTAAGAGTCTTTAACTGCTAATTGTTCCCACTAACTATTTAGTATAAAATGCAAACAATAATACGTGATGTTAGTTTGAATTTTAAGGTTGTTATTCAATCCCAAGTTTCTACGGCGTTATGTTCTCTTCCTTTGGTTAGTGACGTCTAAAAAAACCCTCAGTGGTGTAACAATTCTGGCTTGGGTAAGGGGCAAGGTCTGTATTAAAAGAATAACAATGAAAAATAGAAAGTAGAGGTTTGAGTAATAATCCACTATGTCTGAGTGCACTATTCAGTACTGTATGGAATGAAATGAAAAGCTACTTTTGTGCTTCCAATTACAATATACATCTCAGCAACTGTTCGGAGAGTAACTGCACTGTAGATTATCAGTGGAATTTAGAATCCTCTTCTTTATTGTCACCTGCATCCAAAGAACTCCATTGTACTCTGGGTATCACTGTCTCTAGGTCTTATTTTTAAAGGACTAAGACAAGCTTTCATTATTTCTGAGGAACTCTCTCCCAGATGTTCATTGATCCATTTTCTCTTCTACTCATACTGGCTTAAACAAGAACATGGAAGCCTTCTTACAAAAAGCAATGGAAAAAACGTGATGGGGCCAAGCTCTGGCTAGCTAATAGTCTTTCAAGTACTTCTCCCTCTGTTCTGCCTGCAATTTCAGTAAGATTTCCAGCGCTTGGAGTTTAAATGTCCTCTAGCTGTTTGGAAGCTGGCACCTAATTGTTTCTTCATGTTGCCAAATGACAGAGTGTTTTCTTCATTGACTTGGTTTCTGCCAAATTCTGGAATAGAGAGTAAACAGGATAAGAGAGACTAGGGAAGAATAAAACTCACTCAGAGAAGGAATAGAGCAGATCTGGGAGTTCGGGAGTGAATAAGGGAAGAACACAGAAATGCCAAGAAAAAAAAAAATGAAAAACTGTGGATTGGCAAAAGAATAGGGAAACAGGACTAAAGTGTTGTTTTGATAGGAAAAGAAGGTCTCCTCCTGTCTGAGAAATATTTAACGGGAGTATCTATACATGTGCTTGCTATTTGCATATGTCGATACATGCAAAATGATGTTTCCTTCTTCCCCATCTTTAGTCACAGAAAGAGCAATAGAGTATTTGGTTCATCATTCCCATTCCACACTGCTCCTTATTACCTAATTTTGGTACACTGAAAATTGTCCACAGTCCTTCACTTTTCCCTGTTTCTGTGCTTTTTGCTTTGAGAAAGGAATTTAGAAGCTCCCCTCATCAGTGCATAGATGCTATTTCCCTTCTTCTTGAATCTGGTCTGCCTGTGACTTGCTTTGAACCATACAATATGGTGGAAGTGGCAGTAGGACTTTCTTCCATGTTTCTACTGGTCTTCTTGCAATCCTGCCCAGCTGCCATATGAACAAGCCTGGCTGACCTACTGGAGGATGAGAGACCACACGGAGCAAAGATGAGTTCCCCTCGTAGAGCTGATTTTAGACTAGCCACCTCCCAGCTTCCCTGGCTGCAGACTCAAGATGTGTAAATGAATATACATGAAAACAGAACTTCTCAGCTGAGCTCTATCCAAATTCCTGACCAATAGAATTAAGGGTTAAATAAATGTTTTTTAAGCCACTAAGTTTTGGAGTGATTTATTATGCATCAATGGCTACCTATTATAATAACCAGAGTAGCTTAATCATTTTTTTGTGGTGATAGATATATTAAGTATTAAATCTATATTTAAAATTTACATTTTCCTTACAATCTTCTTATAAAAATCTCCCAAGAACCTTACATGAACACCTGAATATATTCATCATAATTGTGGTTCAAGATATAAGATGGTTTGAGAAATATTAATCTGTAATCCTTGCGTTTTTTAAAACTTCCATTAAGACTATGTTTATGACATGGCATAAAGTCAATTACTCATTTATTTGTTCAATACAATCATTTTATGAAATAGAAGGCCTTTTGATATTGAATCCTAGCAAGTATTTTAAGACTTGGATTTTTGGAAAATGATGCACTTGGGATAAAGGGTTACTGTATGGACAATCAAGATATATGAGTTCTAACTCTAGTGAGTTTCTACCTACTCTCTTTCATAAAAGAACTAAAACGCCTGAAAAAAAAATATTTAGGTTTTTCATCTGTTATAATAATACACAGATCTATTTTCATCTCATCTATGTTCTTCATAGCATCTGAATAATTTCAGAATTCAATAAATACTAAAAAAATTATTAGTTCTCCCAACATCAGGCAGCCAAGCAGTTTATTTATCATCAGAAGGCTTCTTGACTCCAATGGCTCTGGTAATTGATACAGAGATGGTAATGACATTACCTAATTCTGTCATGCACAATTAATTTAATTTTTCTCTATAATTAAAATGGAAATTACTCACAACTTAAAACTGCTATTAAAAAAAGGGCCACACATTTCACCTGAGTTTCAGAAATTATACTA
This sequence comes from Pteropus alecto, assembly GCF_000325575.1. Classification (NCBI taxonomy): domain Eukaryota; kingdom Metazoa; phylum Chordata; class Mammalia; order Chiroptera; family Pteropodidae; genus Pteropus; species Pteropus alecto. The sequence continues at coordinate 16,987,249 of NW_006439192.1, read as the reverse complement.
TACGCTTATGAGCAGACACTTGATAGAGTTTCTTTTAGTTGAAGAAAATGTAGAAAATTTGTTTCAAAGAGAAGGAATAATATTAAATGGTTAAAACTGTACTAAATTCGAAAGGTTTCTGTCTCCATCAGGATTTAGATAGGAAATAGGTGGCACACTCATATTGAATGTTGAAGAGAGTAAAATCATTCTTTGCAAACATGTGGGAAGAAGCTTTGTGGAAGTATCTGGGATTAGCACTGGTCAGGAGCATTATCAAATCACTAGGGAGGGAGAAGTTGCTAAATCCTAGAAGAGATGTTTGAAGAGGGCCAAGTAAGAGGAGCTGTGGAGCTTTTAGGCAGCCAACATAACACGATCTGTAGGGGAAGGAAACAAGATACACCTAGGTCTCTTGCTCCTGCTATCCTTCGAACTGTCAGTGTCGCCAACTGTTTAAACTCAACAAGAAGCCAAGGGAAAGGGTTCTCATCAATTACGCTGAATCAGTTCAGCCACCTAAGACACCAAACAGGGGGGGAGAGAATGGAGAGTGGTCCAGAGAGACAGATGAAAGATGTTCATCTAGCAAAGTTACTTAACAAACAATGGGAGCTGAAAGACATTTTTAATAAGTTTCTAATTCACTGAGAATAGTGGCATATCTAACTTAACAAACTACAATTTTTTTTTATAATATATTGAAAATGATTGAAAACAAAAACAATAATATGTTGAAAATGATTGAGATGCAAACGCTTATTTCATCTCAATGCTCTTAGAGTTGCATTTGTATTATCACCTATTACTTTCATTGTCATTTTCTTCATCAGTATTTCTAAACTCATAATCATTAAAGTAGAATAATTTATTCTTTCCACTGTAGAAATCTACAAAACCATTCAAATCCATGAAAGGAATTGAGTCAAACTGGTTTTGGTGTCATTTTGTTCTGCCTGTAACAAGCTGCTAACCTCAGGCAAATTTACAAACTTTTTTTGCCTAGCATATAGTAAGCACCCCGACAATGTGACACAGTGGTAGCAGTATCGAGAGAACATTTATTCCAAATTTTACTATTTGATTAGTACTGATTTTTTTTTCTTTCTTTCTATGAAGATCTATCCAGGTCTTAGTATACCTTGCTACTTAGTAAGACTTTTAATGTGACTTGGAACTAGGCAACATAAACTACTTTCCCTAAACCCTTTGCTGGAATGAGTCAGACTTTTGAAATAAGCTTAAGAAAGAAAGATGGATCTGTTTAATCTGGGGCTTTACATGACTTTAAGAAAAGATTTTACTACTTAGCATGGTTTGGCAAGCAGGATGGAATGAGCCAGAGCTACATGTGGAAGCTGACTTCCCCAGAGACAGAGTTCACAGTGGGCCTAATTCCTCTATTGAAAGTACCCAGGAACAGAAAAAAAGACACACCCATATGAAAATCTCAGAATTCACATATATTCCCAATCAGAATGCAGGATTTGTGGATTTTAAACTCAGTGCTTTCACCATTCCCTGGATGCTCTGATAACCGATCAGAGCTTCATCAAAATCTTCTCCTCGGGTCAAGTGCCGGTCCCAGCTCATTTTAGATGTTTTCTGACTTTTGCAGACAAAACACTCTCCTTGATAAAAATAGATTATTAGCTTTCTTTGTTTGGAGGTAATCAAACACTATAAGAACTGAAAGAAATGTGCTAAAGACAGATAATCAGCTAATTGAAGCTTTCTCTACCAAATAACAGAAGAAACTGAAAGAATATTGATTAAGGGAAAGAAATAAGGGTAAATGTACAAGTACTTTATTAGAATTAGAATTCTCCATTTGAAGGCAATTGCGAGAACAGTTATCAACTTGTTTTTGGATCATCTGTATTTCTCTCCCAAATCAGAGATAATTGAGAGTACTCAGTGGAATTCCCACTCAATCATTAATGTGACTTTTCATGTTCTTTGCAGATCTCCTTTGAGCTTCCATCAACTGCTCCAAGACAGAAACCCACAAACCCCCTTTGCTCCCTGTTGATTTTTGTACTTCAACACCTATTTCATCACTAATATATGGATGCATTCCATCTGCTAAATGAATTTGATGAAATCAGTGAAAGCTTTACTGTTACCGTGATCAGTCAATGATCTTTCAAATTGTCTGAAATACCAAGCACCCAAAGAAGAAGAGAAATATGTTCTGATAGCTGGAAAGAAACAATAAGAGAAACCAAAGTAACAAAAGATAAGCAATGCTATGTATAGATATGACAAAAGAGCTCTGACCAGGAAGGTTAGTAAATGGGAGGAGGGGGGAACTGAAAATTTTGATGTCTCCAAATCTGAGGAAATTCAGTCAGAATTAACCTTCGTTGAGTAAAGAATAAAGGACTCATGCCATAACAACAATAGCAACAACAATAGCTATCACTTGTATAGCACTTCCTGTAAGCCAGCCATTACAGCTACAATGGCCATTCTAATTCTATATATACATATAATTATTTAATATTTTCAGCAAATTTACAAGGTAGGCACAATTTTTGCTCCATTCTACAGGTAAGGAAACTGAAACACAGAAAGTTTAAGTAAGTGATTGAGGTCAGACGATCCACTGCAGGATCTAAACTCTTAACTACACTTTATTGTCTTCATAAGAGTTGCTATACATTATGAATTCAGGCAGTGGTGTCTGAGTGTTTACAATGTGTATAACCACTAAGAATGGATGTTACAAAGAAAAATTACACAAATACACACATATGTATACAGTCAAATAGAAAGACTCTTGAAGATAATAGCTTTTTTATTTTAGATGAAAATGTCATAATGTAAACATGAGAGGGCAATGAGAGCCATAACAAAGTAACATATTAACACTTTCAACAGCCTGCATGTTATGCCCACATAAGAAAAAGAAAACTCAGCCTTAGGTTGGATCATATGGAAGATTACTGGAGGAAGTAAATTCTAGAGTAAAATGTTGAAAATATTCTAGAAGGGTGATCTTTAGAAAGCTACAACCAGGGAATGGGAAAGTCACATATGGAAAGGAGATCATGTGACAGGTACGGTCCTGGGAGAAATTCTCATTTAGGACCCAGCATTCCTCCTTATTAGCTAGTTAAATTTAAGCAAATACATTCACCTTTCTGAGCCTCAGTTTCCTCATTTGTAGCATAAAAATCTATCTTGCAGATGAAGACATATCTAACTCATAGTGTTTGTTGTAGGGATTTAGTGATGGATATAAGGCCCTTAGAATTTACCAGGAATAGTTGCTTAGTAAATGGAATCTAGCTATTACTAGAGGAAGAACGAATTGACTTGGCTTGCATTGAGAACAGCATGAAAAACAGTAAAAAGTAAAATTTGAGAACCTGGTGCCTAGAATAGTAGGTGTTCTATACGCACACAGACATAAAATGAGTGAGTGGGAGATCTAAGGGGTATAATTACATTACAGTTAGGAGATGGTCTATAAAACAGCATATGAAATATTTTAAAAAGTCGATGATAATATAATGTTGATAATAGCAAAACAGTGATGATGTCTGGATTCCACTTGAGAGAAGCTCATGGTCTTCTTCCTTACTGGTAAAGGTGCATCTTGGATTCCACTTTCAGATGTTTCAAGTTTGCTTGAGAAAATTTACCAATAGTCTAGAATAGCAGTTTTGCAATCTACATTTCTTATGGTCCAAAGACTCCTCTCGAATGGATTTAGTCTGGAGAGAGCCAGAGGGAGGCTAAATTGGCAGCGGTCAGTAAATCTTCAAACCCAATTAGAGGAACTTGCACTTTCATTTGTTTTGTATATAGATGTCACTCTTAATATTTCAGTTGGAAATAGGTTTATCTGCTTAAAACATGGAATGCACTGACCTAGAATACCTTGAAACAGAGATTTTTACAATCTTTGGGAACACAAGGCCATAAGGATCATCTAGTCCAACTACCTATCTGAGCTCTGAGTCTCTCCCTTCAGCAAGATATCATCTAACTGTGCCACTATAACTCACTTATTTATTTAACAAACAGTAATGGAACATCTTCTATCCTATGAACCAGGTCCTCTCATTGAAAATGAGGATACAATGACAGATAAGACTAAATGGTCCTCTGCCTTCATAGGCTTCCAATCTAGACTTTTACAAGTCAGACATTTAAAGAGCAATTCTTGTGGTAAGTTCAGTGAAAGAAACTTATTGTGTATTGGCATCCTGATGACGGAAACCTAAGCACATCCTGGGAGACTTCCTCCAGGAAATGGATTTTCTACTGAGACATGAGTGACTAAGGAGGTTTCAGTGAAGTTTAAGTGTGTTTTAGGCTAAGGAAACAACATAATTTTGGAGGGAGAAAAGCCTGGAACTCTGAGGAACTGAAAGAAGACTAGTAATACCACAAGGAAGTGAACAAGGAGGGAAAAAACAAAAGTTGAGACCAAAAAGTTAGGAAGATACCACCCCTTGAAGGCCCTTTAGGTAGAATGATCCTATGTCCCAGATGACTTGGGACAATCCCAAGCGATACTTGTCCTGGTGTAGTTGTGGAAATTATTCCTGTCACTCTCAAAAGACTGACTGATAAATTATATGATCACCCTCCCTCTAAGGCATGTTAAAGACTTGGGACTTAGGTGTTCTAAGTTGCTGAAATGTTTCCTGGAGGTGGTATTGATTCTAAAATTTGACTTATGAAAGAATCATTCTGGGCTATAGTATGGTAAATAAATTGGGGTAGAGACAGTAGTGGATGAACGCAATCAGTGGTTCAGGTCAGATATCAGTTTGTGAAAAAAGAAATAGAGAGAATTGGCCTGAAAAATATTTAAGAGATAGAATTAATGGGGCTTCATGACTGATTAGTGAGATTCAAAAGATAATTCTTTTTGTTTGTTTGTTTCACATTTTAGCTACTGATGGTGCTATTTGACAATAATAGATGAATAGAGTAACAGGTTTTTGACAAAGATCCATTGTTTTGAACATGTTGATGAGTTGCCAATAAGGCTGTTTATTCTCCCCTGATTAGAGATACTGATTACGCATATTCTCTATATGCTCAGAACACAAAGAGTTACCTAGCAAGTAATAGACGGACATTAATATTTCGGCATAAAAATACTAATAAAACCATGGAGATAAATCCAAGTGGTGAGTACAGAGTGAGATAAAAAGATGATTAGGACAAAGTCTAAGGAATTCCTATGTTTAATAATGAAGTAAAGGCAGAATTAGACAAGGAGTCAAGGCTCCAGAGTGGGAGAAAGAAAAATGAGATAACATGGAAATCCAGGGTATCAAGAAGGAAGTGGCCAAGTGTGAGATATGTCTAAAATGTCAAATAAAATAATGACAAAGAGTGAGCAAATTGATATCATGGACCATTTCATACAATGGTAAGAGCAGAGACTGACTGGGGTGGTATAAGCACAGAGTGCAATGTGAGGACTCAAGGAATTCACTCAACTCTTTAGAGAGGATGATGGTGGGAAGGAAGTGAGAAATAAGACTGTATTGGAGGAAGACATGGATCAAGCGAAGATCTTCTAATAGACAGGAGGTCTATGTTTAATTACCCACGGGAAGAAGCCACTAGAAAGGGGAAAGTTGAAGATGTAGAAGAGAGGAGATGATCGAAAGTTATTGAGATAGTTGGGTGCACAAAGAACATGGGAAACTCCTGACCTTTGGAGCTATGCCTCCCTGTAATAGGAGAGAAGAAAGAAAGGACAGGTGCTGAAGCGTCAGGCTTGCGAGTTTGGCGGTCAGGATCTGAGGTACCTCCCTTCACTGCACCTCCATTCCTGAAGCAGAATATTTAGTTGCAAGGAACAAAACAACCACCATGAACTCACTTCAAGTGTCAGAAAGGGGCTGAATACACTTGACAGAGCCAACGCCAGGCTGTGAGACACTTGAGAATTGACTTTCATTTCTATCATCTCTAAATTCCCAGGATCAAGTTTGGTGACTTAGTAGGGTCTGAAATGATTGCTGATGAAATGTGCTACCCTACTAAAGGTAAAATCAACACTTTGTTTCTGTGTCTAGTTTTGTCGGATCCTAGAAATTCAAAAGATCAGAACAGAATTCTTGAAGTAAACAAGCAATTCCCAATGGGTTCTTTTCTAAATTCATATACCTTCTTAGTAAGCAGGTTTAAATTCCAATCCAGGACTGCCTGGCTTCAAATTTTTTGTTCTCAATTACCAGCCTTTATTTCAGTTCCTCTCTCCCTCCTTCCTTTTCTCCCTCCCTCCCTCCCTTTCTCTCTACCTCCCTGCCTTATCTCTCTTTCTGTCTCTGTTTCCCTCCCTCTTTCTTTCTTTCTAAGTTCAACAACCAGTACAGTGTCAGGCTCAAAAGTGACATGGTGATATTTAATGTATATTTGTTTGAAGAACAACTGGATAAAGGACGTTCAAGACAGAACCTACGCTGGCCCTCACTAGGCTGTTATATCACCTCTAACAGACAACAGATACCAATAGTCTAGGAATGTGACATTTTAAACATTTTGGGAAGCAAATTAAACTATGTTTCTTTCTATAGTGACCTGCATTTGGCCTAAGACTGATCTTTTCAGGTAACATTCTAGGAATTGATTTTAAAGAACTAGATTTTTTTTACTCAGTGACATGAAAGGAATAAAGTAAAAAGCACTAATACCAGCCTTCTTGGTATTGCTTCACTAGTGATATTGATAGCAAAACCAGAGGGGGTGGTAATCCTCAATAAGGGACTGCACAGCCAAAGTTAAAAAAACAAAAACACTTAAAAAAAAAAAAATGAGAGAGAAGGAGAGAGAGAGCGTGCATGAGAGCGACACAAGATACTAAAATATCATAGCATGATCTTGGAGTTTATTTCACACTTCTTTCCATTTAATTTATGAAGAGAAAAATTACTGTGATAGATATAAGTTGGCAGCTGTGATCATTAACAGCACGCTATTGCCCATGGGTATGCAATAAAATGTGGTACATATTGATTCCTTTTAACGGTAACTATTTTGAGGTTGTGATTGAAAATTACTGTTGAATTGCAGATAACACTAGCTGTGCTCCACAAACGATAAATATTGTAAACTGGTTATAAAAGCAGTTAAGGTATTATTATGTTTGTGTCATTAGATTTACTTTACTGACATAAACAGTTCAAAACAACACATATTTATATGTAATTTAAGTACTATCTATTCAACTTACTTTAACAAACAGCACCATACACGGTACTTTATGCAAATGCAAGAATGCAGGCTTCTTTCAACTTGACTGAGCAGCCACGGCTCTTTTATTAAAGTACTTTTCATATCATTTCAGTGGCACACTTTTAAAATTAACTTCTTTGTATATTAGAGGAATTGCCCCTCCAAAGAGGTAAAAAAAAAAAGTGAAAGAAATAAAGCCAAAAGAAGGAATGAAAGAAAGGTAGGTTTATTGCCTTTGTACTCTGTGAAACAGATTAAATAAATTCAGTCAAGAATCAGAACGCTTCCAAGCAGAAAACATCTCTTTAGTAATTGGATGAAATCTACATTAAAATAATCAAACAGCTGTTTCCTCCTCGGCATCAGTTTTAACAGGATGGCCTATGGGAGACTTTCTAAGGACAAAACTCTGAGTGGTGTCAGATTGGCCTGCCTCACCCCCTGATGTTCAGAGGCCACCCATGTTTGTTGTAAATAATATCTCTGCTAGGACAATGTCATGGGGAAAGTCTTTCAGCTCCACCCTTTTGCATGCTCACATTCAGAATGTTTCTTGCACCAGCGAATGAAAAAGGCTCCCTTATTGTTGGTTGAAAGACTAGCATATATCCTTAGCTCACATTTACCCCTTGAAATACAGAGAGATGCACTTTTGTTCAATTCACACTCTAATGGCACTTGATACTGCTGTCTTATTCTGTTTTCCTCTGTGTAACATTTATAAGGGGATGATCTGGGGACAAAATCTCCTCCTCATCCTTGAATAGCCTGCCACAGGGTAGCTTGGGTACCTCTCAAAGCGAATTCTCATTTGAGAGATATCAATGTGTCATTCATATCGCATGTCAAACCCTGAAAGTTGTTGACAGTTTAAGGTGTACTATAGCCTTCTGCCCTTGAGGAGAGGGGTCAATGACGAATGTTTCCTTAGGTGAGAAAGTAAACATATTTTCCTCTGCAAAACCCCTCACTTCTGTTAAATCTTGAGTTTTTAAAACACAGAGTGGGAAATCTGGACTCTTATAAAACAAACACAAATGGTAATGTGTGGATATAATTAATCCATAATTAAAACTCCAAGAGAAAATGCTGGGAAATAGTGAAAAAACATTCTTATTAACAGAATAGCAAAATTAGGTATTTTTCCAGTCAGAAAGGAGAGACTTTATCGAATTACTCGAGAATTAAAATGTAAGCTTCATAAGGGTAAGATTTGGGCTTGTTCTCTTTTCCACAGAGTCTCCAGTGCCTAGCATTGGACACAGAGTGCCAAACAGATAGTACATATTTGGGGAAAAAATACTGAATAGAAAATCAGTGTTTTCTGATTTTGGAAAAAACAACTTGGCAATAAATAATTATTGTCTTTTGCATATGAAATTTTTTTTTGTTTATGGGTGCTTCTGCAACAGCTAATTTGCAGTGTGAAGATAATTTTAGATGGATGTGCATGTATCTTAATTTATGACTTATGATCGTAGTTGTCAACTTGAGGGCCTGTTGTTGGTTGCTTCTTTCGTGCCATGATTTTTGTAAATGAGAATTATTTCTCATTTACTCTCTGCCAGCTGCACTATGCCACTTGACTTTTGAGCTAATGCTGGCTTTCCCAAGTTATTACAAAGTGTGTTCACTATGTCCTTGAAGCATTTCTTTTGTCCCTATTCAGTCAGAATGCCCATCTTCAGTTGCCCACCTGGAAATTGCTTTGATAACCTGCTGTCAGCCATTCTCTTTACAAGACCAACCTATTGAAACTGAATTACCATAAGTATGACTTTCTTACTAGTGTACTGACGGTGCTCTGGGCTCTCATTAATGCAGATCATTTTGCCATTTAATTTTAAATATAGCATACAGGGGAGAATTGCCTAGGAACTGGATATCATATCAATGACAGGCCTGACCATAGCTCAAAGAAGTAGACTCCTCTGCAGTCTGCCATGCCTGAGTTCTCAATTAGAATTTCAGGGAAGAAATCAGAATTGGTCCTATCACAGCCGGTTTCTCCTTTTTTCTCTACTGGTGTTTTTCTACATATTCTAATTCTACCCTCTCTAATACCTTTCTGTCTCCTCTCACCTACCATCCAACAGGGAAAAAGAAGGATGTGAAACTAACTTCTAAACTGTCATCATTATAGCCGATTCCTTAATCAGTCTTCATTCAGACTTTAGCTGTCCTAGGCTCTACTGTTTTAGGGGAGGAATATAATGATTTGCTTAATCCTGTAATGGTGGAAAATATTTAGTTTGGGTATACTACTTATGACAATCATTTCATTTTTTTAGCTCTATTCAGCTATCTATGTATTTTTCTTTTTTACTGAGATATAAATGATATATAACAATGTATTAGTTTCAAGTATACGACATAATTATTTGACATATATTGTGAAATGATCACCACAGTAAGTCTAGTTAACATCCGTCACCATACATGGTTACAATTTTTTTTTTTAATGTGGACAGTGGGCTGAATTTGGCCCACCAATAAATAAAACAATATACATTTACCTTACTTTTATCTATTTACTTATCCCCTGTGTTACATTGGATGCCAGGGTGGGGAAGAAGGTCACACGATAACATAATTCATTTTTTAATATGTAAGTAGATGTGAAATTAAAAAATGAGGTAAATGGAAAGAGAAATGAGTAGTAAAACAATGGTTCAGAGTAGAATTCTGTTTGAGGAGAGAGAATAATTAGAAAGATTGGAAGTAATAGGATTTGCTTGTCTTACTTCCACGATCACCTGCTCACCTGTAACAGCAGCTTTCTGATCTTGGTAAGAAGTTAAAGGTGAAAAGAAAAAAAAACAAAGATGATCTTGCCTCCTCAAATGAGAAGCGTGAAATCAAAGATTTGAGATGCCCATCTTTAAGAATGGTAAGTGAAATTTAACACATTAGAAAATTCAGAAAGACAAAGCCATGGCTATCTAGCTCCAATGGAGAATGTCATTCTAAATAAAAACTTTTTCAAATAATCGAAGGTAACCTTCTTTAAGCACAACCATTCTTTTCATTTTAACTACCTCTGATGGAAATCTTCTTAAAATGCAAGGACATGTCCCAATCTTAAGCAGAGAACAGTGAACATAATTTAACCTTTCCTTGCTGCCCTGGGGTTATCGCTATGAACATCAGCTACTGCATTTTGCGTAATATGATGATGCCCTCGGGGATTGCTGAGTGCACATACAACTGTCCTACTTGACACAAAGTGAGTCCAGACTCCTGATTTTTTAGAATTTTAATTTGATTTTATTTTTAAAAAAGTGTTTCAGGTTTTTAGATATTATTTGTTAATATTATCAGATGGACTCCAGTTGCAATTTACTATGGACTAACAAACCGTGTCGTCAGACAGTGTGTGTGTAGGCAGTAATGTGCACACAAAATACATATGTGTGTGTGTGTGTGTGTGTGTATACACACACACATACAAATACATAATTTATATAAAATTTAGTTCTGGGAGAGGGCCTAAAGGGCTCTTGTATTAGTAATTGCGCAGCTTTTAGTGTGTACTTTTGCGGTGTATGTTTATTTAGAATGCCTGAGATTTTCTCTGTTCTTCCTGATTCTTAACTGTGTTCCACAATGAGGCTTCTCAAATTTAAATTAGCACTAGAATCATCCAGGAAATTCTGCTAGAAATGCAGATTATGATTCTATTGTCTGTGTAGGGGCCTAACAGTCTACATTTCTAAGAAGCTCCCAGGATCGCACTCTGAGTAGCAAGATTTGAGATTTTTCAAGTAATTAAGTAAGTAATCTAGATCAGGAATCATCAAACTACAGCTCGTTAGCAAAATCCAGCCCACCACCCATTTTTATATAACCTGTGAACTAAGAATAATACATTTTTAAATGTTTAGAAAAAAAACGAAGAGAAGAATGTTTTGTGAAACATGACAATGATGTGAATTTTAAGTTTTCGTGTTCATAAATAATGCTTTGTTGGAACACATCCACACTCATTTATTTATTCATCATCTTTATGTGCTTCTGTGTTACAACTGAATTGAGTAGTTGCAATGGAGAAGGCATAGGCCTGCAGAGCCTAAAGTATTGGCTCACCGGCCCTTTACAGCCTGTGATCTAGATGATGGTGCTTCATATTTGAACAATGCTTTAAAATTTACACAGGGCTTTTATTTCACTTGGTCCTGTAGGTAGGTGCCATAGATACTGTTGGTTCAGGACCACCCTGTGCAGTAGGCAGGCTCAAGGATGCCTGAGACTTGGGGAGTAAGACCTCTTTGAAGTCACACAAGGTAGCATATATGCTAGAAGAGACCCATCAGAGATGACAAATAACTAGTCCCAAATTGCAATGCCTGACAAGAAGAGAGGTCAGGACAGAGCATAAAGTCAAGTGCCATTCCACTGAACCACAAAGTGATGTGCTCGTAGAATTATCGCAGTGACATCTCCAGTTTTTTTTCTTCAACTAAATTGTTTCAAAATTAATGTCATTTCAATCATTTAGCTATAAACGATGCCCTTTTATTCTGATGGAAGAAACATTCTTTAAAATGATAAGGTGTGCCAAAATCGTCTCAACTAATATTTTTTTCTAAAGTTTTAATATACAAATAGAAATGGAAGGAGCAGAATTCACAATCGTTGAGAAACATCTATTCATCTTTTAGGTTCAAATAAGATTTACTGGCTTTTTCCCAAACACTTATTTGATATAAAACAGATTCCATTAAAACCTTAAACTTCATTCCTCAGACTTAAAGGGCATAGCTTTCAAAATAACGGTAAATCTTGGGCTCATCACTTGTTATTGTTATCATGAAAGAGATTTTACATCTATTGAAAATATTTGTTTAAATTATCCTTTAATTATTTAAAAATATTTCTTAATGGTTTATAGGATCTAATACAATATTTTCTCTTCCATTCTGTGATCTATATAATTTAAACACTATGGTTTTACAAATAAGAATGAATCATGGGAATAAAATTGTTTCTTTATTAAATTTATGAAAGTAGTTTTGTCTTTGTCAGCAAAAATTTTCTGGGTTTAGTTTCTTTCATTTCCCACCAGGACCACTAAGAAAACAAGACAATTTTTAGTTTCAGAAAGGAAGTATAATTGGCAACACAAATCCTCTTTTATTTCTTGAAAATCTCTCTCTTATATGGTTTCTTATCATATTTATCCTCTATCGGATGACACATTAAAATTTATTAGGCTGAAATATGAATACAAAGAAAACAAATCAGAATTCAAAGAGGTTAAAATGTTTGCCAATCAAAATATATTTTAAAACATATAATAGTAGCAATGGGTTGACAACCAAATTGTTGGTCAGGAAACTTTGTTGGAAATGTGCTCTTTTGTTTTCTACACTGTCCTATGGAAGAGAGCTGTAGTGTTAGCTTAAGGATAACTTAAATGCACTCAAACAGCTGTACGTGAAGCCTGTTTGACTGGCTTTCATGCGTCGGTGTCCTTATGCTTGAGATAATCCTGATATCTTGTTAGAATTTGACCTGGGTAATTGGCATCGACACTTTGGAATCTCAAAATATGCTAGTTTGGGGGCATAATGACATTTCTAAAAGATATATATTTTATTTCTCCATAATTAGCGTCTTGTTGTTTTTCCAATTTGCTTCTTTACTCACTTCACAGAGAAAAGGAAAGGTCATTGTTTGATTCTGGTCTCTCTTCTTTTTCTACCATTCCTATGGTAAAGTACTTCAGTTCCCAGGGAACTGTTTCCTCTGTCTGGAGTATTTTAATCTCTCTTCTCTCTCTTCCCCCCTCTTTCCTCTCTCTTTTTCCTCTCTCCTCTCTTCTCTCTCTCTTTCTCTCCATCTCTTTATTTCATACTGGCCCAGTCACTCTAAGCCTCATGCGGTAGAGAGCGACAAGTTGTTTACCAAAGCACTTCCTTTTCCTTCGTGACACATGACTAGATTACATTCCCCAGCCCTCTTCCAATTAAGTGTTGCCCTGGTACTAAGTTCTGGCCAATGGAATGTAGATGGAAGTGACTTGGGTCATTTCCAAGCCTATAATCCCCCCCACCCCAAGGAGTCTCCATCTATTTGTGATCTTTCCCCTTTCTTGGCTGAATAAAAATAACTCCCTAGATCCTAAGAAAGGGCACTGTTACAACATAAAAGAAGCCTTAGTCCTTTGTCACCACTTAGAAAAAAGCTGCCCAGGAAAGATGCTCTTCCAGGAATACCCATTTTTTATTGTTGTGAAAATAAAAAATAAAAATCATTGAGGTAAGAAAGACCATGGAACTTTAGTATCTCTTAGTGGCTTAAAATAACAAACATTGTTATGTCATAGTTTCTGTGGGTCAGGAATTCAAGCATGACTTAGCTGAGTGCTTGCAGCTCAAAGAGTCTCCTAAAATTATAGTCAAACTGTAGACCGGGGCTGTGGACTTATTTGAAAACTCCACTTGATGGAGAAGTGGGACATCTACTTCCAAGGTCCCTCATATGACTGTTGTCAGGTCTTGGTCCTTTGTTTTGTGGGCCTCTCCATAGGGCTGCCTCATGACATGGCAGCTCACTTCCCCCAGGGAGGGCAATCAGAAAAAGAGAGATAGACAGAGAGATGGAATCCAGTCTCATTTCAAATGTACTCTCAGAAGCCCCATCCCTGTAATATTCTGTTTGTTAGAAGATTTATGCAAAGGTGTCAAGACTAAGGTGAGGATCACTGGAAGCCATCTGGGGAAGCTGGCTTTCCGTAGTTTGTTTCCTTGATAATCCCTTTCTTCTGGAGAACTAATTGTGACCTCTTTCTTATTGTGCTATATAAACATGCTCAGAGACACCAGGTATGAATGGGGAGATTTTGTATTACATGAGGACATCTAGTCAAGAGTTCAAAGTGCTTGAAAATTCAGCCCAGGCTCCTGAGTCTTTAACTCACAGACATTTAAGATAGAGATGGCCTAAATGGTAAAGTCCTCACTAAGCTCTGAATAACAGGAAATCGTCTCATGGAACTCATTTACTCCTGTATGTCTGACACATTGCACTATGCATTGCACTTGGTATTAACTCAATAAATACTTGTTGATTAAAAGGAATGAGTGTGTGAATGATGGATAAATTATAGAGGTTTTAGATGACTAGTTTGTTTTGAAAAGTCTTATTTAGGAGAAATTCTAAGAAATTAGATCAAGAAATACTTGCAAGTATGAAGTACTGATTTATAATTCCCAGATCAAAATGCACAGAGCATTTCTAAAATTTTTAAAGTTTCTCAGTGGAGCTCACATGCATAGAACAATTAAGTCATGGATATTCTGCTTATACACTTTAATTGTAATTATCAGACTATAATTTGAAATCATTGAAATTATAATATTAAAGAATCAAATTCTACTATTATGTGAGAAATTTAAAGAGCTATGTTTGCCTCTCATATATGCTTATTCAAGACAATATTCAGACTACAATTTTTTTTTTCTAAATTCAAAGAAAATTCTATGAATGAATACAGCTTCCTTCGAGGATGATATATGGACTTTGGTCAATTCTAGCCATTTAGATTAACTCCATGGTGATAAATCAGTTGCTTAGTGAGTAACTATTACTATGAGTGAGAAAAAAAGCATCAGTGAAAAAATTGTATTTATGGGCATATGTCTAAAAATGGATGTGTTTTTCTTTAGTATTCTCTCCATTAAACTCTCAATATTCAAAAGAAAATATTGAACCTCTGTAGAGACATTGATGTTTACAAAGGTCACAGAAAATAAGCATCAATATTTTATCCCAACTATTGAAAATTTCTGATACCACAGATGCAGAGTTAGAAAACTCTATGTAACTAAATGTTAAAACATGTTACTATATTTATCCTATAGCATATTAATGGCATTTTAATTAAAGAAAATACATTGAATTATTGCTAATTTTATTTCATGGAAGCTTAACACTCCAAAACATGTTTAGTTTTATTTTAGTTGATGATTGATTTGTAAATATTCACATATCTTTGAATCTTGGAAAATTACCTTGTGAGAAATTTAGACAAAGACATTTATCGTGGAAAGAGGTTAGAACTAGATAAAAATTAAGAAAATTCTACCATTTGGAGAGAAGAAACATTACTAAAATAAAAAATATCTTCCACACTCTGTATCCCTAAACTTATATTTTTATAATATCATAAATTTGATTTGAAGCAAATTTTTAAATGTTATATGGATATTTCCCTTCAATGTCATCCATATAATAAATAATAAATATTCTTGTAATTGTGCTATTAAGGATCTTAACCACAATACTAATTATGAAGTTATTAATCTTAAGGGAAACATCTAAGTATTCCTACCAAGATGCGAGGTGATACATGGTAAATTGCTTTGGCTGCTTTTCAAAACGATAAGCTTTTGAAATAATGATAGTAGTTCATTAATCTTTGATTCCATGATGTCTGACACATAATACATATGTACAAATATTTCTTAAAAAATGAATGAATAAATGAAAAGGAAGGAAAGAAAAGAGAAAAAAAATACAAAGGAAGGAAAAAAAAAATAGTGAGGGACTATTTATTTAGAGAATGCAAACTGATCTACATCAAATAAGTTCTGTGAGCCAATCACACATGAGATGATTTTGACGGATTCCAGTAGTAAGAGTAGTTTACGTTTCTTTTTAAACACTCACTCTATCTAAAGGAAAAGCGAAACAAAATCTACTATCTCTAAATAGTTAACTCCATCAGTTACCAAATAAGAAGCACTATTCTTCCTAATGTTATGTATAGTGTATTAGATTGAGCATTTTTCATACACATAAACTATATTTCCCATACACATTATCATCTCTCAGTACATTATGTATTTCGGATGATCAATAAATAATGAAGAATAACAATAACAACAACATCAGTGAAGTCCCGGGGGACTACAAGGCTTGCACTTAGGCAAAGGTCTGAGCAAACAGATGGTTTCTTCCTTATGCCCTGAAAGCAAGCCTCGTTGCCTTCCATAGAACCACTAACGGCAGTAAATCCCTGAGCAATTGGCCTTCCATCAAAAACAGTCTGTATCCGGTCTCAGGGAGTTCACAGTAAGGGACTTTTGGCAATGGCGTCTCAGTTGATCACTCCTGTAATGGGGCAATTATAGTCAGAGAGGTTGTCTGTGATGTAACCCAAGCCCTCATTTCTACACAGCTGTGCAGACCATCAACTCAAATTGTACCAAGAAGTCAATTGGGAGCCTATTCAGAATATGGGATATTTATTGGCTGAGGATGAGGAAAGCCTATTTGTTCAACCACAGTGGAATTTATCTTTGTCGGCTCTGGGCACAGACATTCGAGCATGTGCAAATAGCAGCACCACTTCTGCCAAGTAGGCTGTTCTGGGCTCTCCTCTGACCCCACTCTCTTGGGTCTTGTCTGTCATTCCTGTCTTAGACCAGCCTGCTCCAGGGGTTCGCATTGTCTGTTCTCTGACTCCATGAGCTTGCACACCCAATCTTTTAACTTTGTGACTGCCCAAAAAGATTTTTCAGATTTTTGATGTTTAATAAATATCTAAGGATAAAGGGATTGCAAGTAGCAGTGAAGGCCCAGCTGACATTAAGTAGCATGATTTTTTAATAGATGTTTTCTTGACTTTCTCTGATAACCTTTGGCCATTTGGAAGGAAAACAGACATTCGGTAGTGGAATTTCCTCAGAACCAAAGACAAGCACCATGGGTGAGTCATGGTACCTGCCCATAGGTCACAGAATGTGGAAAGAGTCAAGGGTAGACAGGGCAAAAATGATGGCTTGGGAACAAATGGAGGTCTCAGTAAATAAAGACTGCAATGAAGATAAAGAACAGGTTGTGGGTAAGGAAGTCAGACAGGTAGAGGAACAGAAGGTTATAATTAGGGGAGGAGAATCAAACACTGAATTCTGGAAGTAAGTTATATGGCTGTGAATAGTGAGAAGTTCTAAGTTGTCCTGGTTCTCTACTCTTCTAACTCATAATAAAAAGTTGCTATTGATTTCAAGTAGTGAAGCTGGATGTAGCGTGGGCATCACAGAACATTTCTTTAATTTGTACTGGAGGGGCAGTGGGAACCAAATAAAAGGAAAAAGCCTAGATTCAGGGTGTGAAGAAGTAGAAATAAAAAATAAGCTCAATTTCAACATATGGTTTTTAAAAAACATGCATCTCTTATTAAATGTGTACAATTATTTAAAAACAAATTGAACATTACTATTAGAAGTCACAATGGAATTTAAAAATGTTAATGATTTTTATTTCTGAAAGAAAAATATCCAGGTATTTTAAATAAGGTATTTGGATGGAGGCAGAGAGAAAACTATGTAGGGAGAGCAGTATCAAAAAAATGATATGTTTTATAAGGTAGGTTACGGGGAAAGGAAAAACAAACAATGCAAAGGGTAGATATGAGGCAGGACAGGGAGACTTTTGACTTTAGTGTGTTGAGATATGTTTCTGAGGACCCTGTTAGCACAGCTTACAACTTTGAATGTGAAATGTCTTAACTTGTCTAAAGTCAGTACAGAGCTTTGGGTCAATGAAGAACTAAATGTCTACAGCATGGGAAGATTTCAGGGGTCACTTTAATAAACGGGCTGTCAAGAGAGGGTGGACATGAAATTGCAATGTTCTAAGTGAGACAATGAGAAGAGCAGCAAGCAGAAATGAAATATGTTGGAGTGGAAGCAGAAACAATCCAGAAATGTGAAAATGTGAGAGAGAAGAGACCAGCTCTCACAGCCATTCTCATCTCCTGATTTCTCATGATGGTTGCAGTTGAGACAGATATGGGATTCCTGGAAGACTAGATGTGGAAGCTTAAACACTTTACTCTGGAGTGGCAAATTTAGTGGGAAACTGAGCTCAGAATGGGGCCAGAGAGCAGAAAAATGTGTCTTACTTTTTTCTTTGCTTTCTCCTACTTGTTTAGTCTTCTGAATCCTTTTAATTCTTACAGTACTTTTTATCCTGATCTATCCCAACTTTCAAAACATTTTTTGCAAGATTTTATAGTTATTTTCCTTAGTATATTCAATAGAAATGTGACCTTTAATAAAAATAATGATGTATTTAGTAGCAGTAGAAGTTAAATGGATGTGATAAATGCTTTCTAATAATCTATATCATATTACTAAATTAGGGCTCTACAGAAAAAAATCATGAATGAATCTCTCAGTTAATTATTGACATCCAGTGAAGCAAAGAAACAAAATCCAACAACAAGAAAAACGTATATTAGAAACATTTATTTATAAAGTTCATTAAACACTTATTGGAATAAAATAGTTAACTCTGACACATGCTAGATATCATTTCTGACTGCCTCATGTTATACATTTGTCGTTGGAACCGACTTCAATTAAAGTAAGGTTTTTTTCAAATACTAAATGCATACAGTAAAGAAAAGTGCTTTTTGATGCATTCAATATAACATTTTGCTATTTTTCAGACTCTTCATATATAAGATATGAAAATCAAAATGATCATAAATAGAAAACCCTAGGATTATCTTATAAATCAAAAAGACCTTAGCACTCAACTTCGCTCCCTTATTTTCAGTGATGAGAATATTTGAAACTAGTGTCTATGAATAACCATGTAGCTGGTTGAATTGAATGCACACGGCTGAAATCTGGATTCCTAGTCCCATAGCACAGGGTTATTTCTGTTTTACTATTGATGAAAAGTGGGAGTACAAGTTATTCATTGTCAACTGACCTTAGTAAGGACACAGCAAAATGCATTTGATAAGGCGAGTGCACTAGTAGGAAACAGTAACTTTTTCTCCGGGAAATAATCAGTTACTCTTTTCAAACTCAATTTTCCACTCCGAATGTAAAGGAAAAAGGCATTGATCTGCTGTCTGTGACTTTCTTAAGTTTTAGACATTCAATAAGGCACTGATAGTGTGAAAACATTATTTACTTAAACCAGGGAGTCAATTCCAATCTTGATTTTTAAAAAATGTTCGCAAACCAGGAGGAATCAATTCTAAATTTATATTAAATCACAAATGGGGGAAAATAAGCTGACTCATTTCAGGAGCAATAATAAACACAATTATCAATAATATTTCTAATTGGAGTTGTAATTTAAGGGCTAATCTAATCATCGCTTGTTGAAATTTTCTAGCACTCACCCAGAGACAGTGGGGCATGTTCACAGAGCATGGGTAGGTGACCTTAATTCCTTTAATTGCTGGAAAGACATGGTTAACATTGCACAGGGATGAAAGCTAAAGAACAGATCTGTGATTAAATTCCTTTCTTAAAATGAATGTGAATTTTGTGAACTTTTCTGTCTTTACATAACGGCTTATTTATGTTGATAAGTAGTGAACATTTGATCCTTTCTAAAAGAAATTGTGCATCTATGTGCTAAAACATGCATTATAGTTGAAAATAAGAAGAATCTGATTGAGTTAACAGAAATCAGAGTTCTTAAGAACATAGTTTCTAAAAATAAAGAACATATCTCTTTTGTAAGTATTAACATTATTCGCACAGAGCTTTACCTTCATCAAATGTACAAAGTGCTGCATCATTCTAAATAATTGATTGTGCACAGATTTCTTTGTGGTATACCCAACTGTTAATGTACTAACATCAACATGGACTTAAGGAAAAGCAAACAAAAGAACATCTAGATTGTGAAGCGGTTCGAGAACAGAACACAAATATCTACATTTCTACAAATCCCTGATGCTGCTTTAATTGGGCTTATTTCTCTCCAGTTTTAATAATGTTGCATTAATTGTTATAAGATTGAAGTTGTTAACTGAGCTTACCTGTTCGGCATTTATTTGTGTTGCTTAAAAGTTACAGAAAGATAATTACAGATGTAGTCAAAAAATTGACAAAAACAAAATGATCTGAGTTCAAACATGAGGATGTTAAGGCATTAAGTGCAACTATCATATCCAATTCATCAGCAAGTTCTTTAGATTTTCCCTTCAAAACAGATCTCAAATCCAACTATTCCGTACTACGTCCACTACCTCCTCCCTGGCTCAAACCACCATCATCTTTCCCCCAGACTATTATCAGAGCTTCCTGTTTCTACTTTTCCCTCTCAAAAGCCATTATCTACAGAGCAGAAGTGATAGCTGACTCACCCTACTTCTGAATGTCGAATTGCTAAATTATCAGGGATTTTGTGAGCCTGTTGCTAAACAGCAATTATTAAAAATTAAAGTATATATACAGACAATTAAGTTATATTAAAAACAAAAGTAATTACTCAAAACTCTCATCACTTCATTAATGTAGTAGTATATTTTACTATTATCTAAGCTCTTAAGATTATTTACATCTACTCTGTCTACATGGTGTAAATCATACATAATAATGGGTTACTGCGAACCTCTTCCCAACTCCACACTTAGTGACATCGCATTGATAGCTTAAAATTAGCCATGATGAGAGAACTCACATCATAGAAACTGGCAAATGTTACAAGACAGGACTTACCCTACAGTTTTGTTGACCATCTAGACTTAACAAAAGTAATGGAGAAAATAACAATAATGTAGATTATGCTTAAGAGTGTGCTGAGTCTTTAGCCCTTGTATTATGAGTAACATAAAAAACCCGGATGAAATAGGCTTGTGATATTTGTAAAGTATTATGTTTCAACAAAGGAGTGGCTCAAAGAATTAATAAGAGTAAAGTTCCAATATACATCTTTGTTATTTGTTTCATTTTACTCACTATTATAAATAAAAATATCAACGAACTTTCACATCAGAATGTTTTTTGAGCACCCGTGTATCAAAAAACAACTCTTAAACAAATGTATTTATATAGCCTGAACTCTTACTTCCTCTCCTCACTCTCTTCCTTGTTACCTTTCTGAGCTCAGTGGTATCCATTATTACTGTAACACAGGAATCAGGGTCAATTCTATTACTACAAATGCCAGGCACACCTGGTCAGCCATTTTAAATCCTTTATCATCTATTATTTCTTCATTTTCTGCACAAATACCACCGTTTCCCCCTAACCATCACCTCAGGGCATTTCTAAAAGTTAGTTGAAAACTATACTTTAAACGTTGAAAATGAAACTAAAGATAGCATTTTTGGGGGAGGACAACAGCAACCTAAGAAATTTTAGGGTCCTTCAGAATATGATGTTTACATATTTTCTTTAAAACTTAAAACGGCAAATGCAAGTCTGTTGTGCAGAAGATTACTGTTAAGTTGTGAATGCCAGTTAAAATTTAATGGTTAATCTTCACTAAAATAAGCAGTGCTTCATATACCATGCAAAATTATCTGCCACAGCATTAACAAAAAACGATTAGTTAACTAGCTAAACAGATTAAATACAGACTTTCAAGTTTATGAGAAAATGAATAGGCCTTAACTTTAATAGTATGGAATATTCTTTTATTTAAATTTTATGACTCCTCATACGGGTTTCATTTAAAATGTCAAAATTGTAATGGTAGTGACATTCATT
Organism: Pteropus alecto; assembly: GCF_000325575.1. NCBI lineage: Eukaryota > Metazoa > Chordata > Mammalia > Chiroptera > Pteropodidae > Pteropus > Pteropus alecto. The sequence continues at coordinate 16,965,584 of NW_006439192.1, read as the reverse complement.
TTATAATAATGTTTGAAACATATGCAGTAAAAGGGGTTGTAATAATAATGCTACAAATTACATGCTTATTTTTTCAGATCATACCTAATAGACTGTAATATCATTTTCAGTCACAGTTCACCGGAGTTAAATTTAAAGCATAATATTAAAGTCAAGGTTCCTTCACATCTAATTAGACATTAGAAACAAATGTGACCGGGTCTGCATTCTGTTAAATATATGCAAATAATCCCTCAGAGGCAATGGAACCATTTAACAACATTAAAGGTAAAAGTAACCCACTCTAAAGGTATACAATAAATTACTGTAGATTTAGCTTCCGCATTGTGCAATATGACATCTCAGTTGCTGTAGGACACACTGAAGCATAAATTGTACTCAGCTTGTCTCACACAGCAAAATATTCAGGACAAACATAGAATATTTTATGCTTAGGAGCCTAACTTCTGGAAATTATGCCAGCGAGTGAGGCAGTTCAACAAAGCACCTATCATTGGGGTATGGATAGCACCACTGCGAATCTTGGCAGAGTCATTTATTTTCAGGAGCAGGAGGGAAACATTAAAAAGAATGTGTTTTGTTCATTCTTTGGAAATTCATATAAATAAGTCTTATCTATAGACTGTATTCAGAGGTGAGAACTGATTTGTTGTTGTTGTAGTTGTTTTTTAACTTAGCCCATTCTCACCAATTGTTTTGCCGTATTCGTCCTCAGAAATGAATGGGGGAAAAGTATTTCCCTGAAGTTCCATCGCATAAGATCATAGTTAGATTTTTCTCTACTTCTGCTTTTTATCATCTTGTTAAAAAAATAAAATTGGGAAGTAAAGGCGATTTTATGACATTGACTAGCCTGACATATAGTTTGGCATGCTGACTGGAGGTTTCCAGACAAAGCATTCTGATTGGCTTTCCATGGACCAATCACATTCTTGCCCTGTGTTTAACTGCACTCTTGCCCCATTTAGAAAAGAAAAGCAATAGGGGCCAGCAATATAGTGTTACTTGAAAATGCTTGTCTTGAATATCTCTCTAGTAATTCATACACAAAGAAAATGATTTCTTCTCTTAACCACCATATATATAGACATTGAAATCATTGCAATAAATGCTTGATATATAAATATAATTTTTTAGTGAATACAAAAATTTCTAGGTCCATCTGATAGATTAGAACTTTTGAAAACAACCCTGGGTTTTGCTTATAAATTGCAATTAAAAGTAAAGAGCTTAAATGAAGGTAATCCACTCTCCTAGGGCTAAGTCTTGAATGATGGTGTCAGCATTTTCACTATTTGGCAAAACAATATGTTGCAGAGGAAATTGTATCTATATGCACTGTCACAAAATCGGTTTAATAGAAAGGTTTGGACACTCCAATGGACCACGACTTTTTTCAGATGAAAGCAACAACAACAAAATGTATTTCTTGATATTTCTCTAGCAACATTTACCCACCAGGGCAAATCCTGCCCATCAACTATTCCAGTCTTTATTTCTATTGTGCTTGGTATTGTGACAGACCTGAGATTAAACAAAATATTGAAAACAGGTAAACTAGCATCTTACTCCATTGACCTTGGTGGACAGGAATTTGGGACATAGAAGAAGAAGTTTCTATCATAGCTACAATTAGCTTAGCTTGATAGTTTTGCTACTAATAGTGAGAATAATTCCAACTATAATCTATATTAATTTAAGGATCATCTTTACCATTTTTGAAAGTACCTAAGGAAAAAAAATGAAGCTAAATTTGTATTTTACCCACCTAACTGACTGAAGGAATAATATAAAGGAAAAGAAAAGTCTAATTAGTTGCTATTTCTCATCAGTGAAGAATTCCATGCTAACAATGATTTGGGCAAAGATTCCTTCATAAAGTGAAACAGAACCTTCCATATCATTTCTGTTTCCATTAGGGCTTGATTTTTTGTTTTAGGACGACCAATGCAACAAATAAATTCATTTTAGGATTTATATTTCTCCCGGAAAATTACTGCCAGAAAGAGGTAGGAAATAAAAGTGCTATGAATAAGATTTAAAGAGAGAGCCACCCTTGCAAAAAATATGTAGTTCTGCATATCTAAGCACTTTCAACCTGCTAGCATTTTGGCACATCATCATTTCTCCAACAGAACAAGGATACTAATATTAACATTTGCTTTAACACCTGATGAGCTGGACATGTGGGGAGGCTTAGAACCGATTTACGATTCCAAGATAATATATGGAAGCCTGGGTATAAAGGAAACAGTGAAAAAAGTATGACTGTTTCCTACTGAGCTTGATGAGTAAAGCAGAAAAGAGTCTGAAGAAAAGTGTACAATAATTGCCAAAACTGCACCTGCACAATTCCTTCTGTGTAATAGAACTGAATAAATATGCAATATTTTCCCAAGGAAAGATAGTGTTTTTCAAAGATGTTGATAAGAAGTGAGAGACAATTATGGATAATATGACATTACTTAAAAGTATTGGACAGAATACTAAAATACAGTTGATTCTGCAATATTCAAACAGTACAGAAATAAAAGGACACCCTGCTTCTCATTCCAGCCCCACCAGTAAACGACCCTACCCGCCCAGAGTGACTTAGCATCAAGGACAGAAAGTATGACCTGGGATAGGTCCCATCATCTCTCTGGAGCAGTTTCTTTATTTTAAAAGAAGAAGGGCACAGATATGGTCTGAAGTCTTCTTTTGTTTTAATTTGATTATTCTAGTAGGTAATCGATCAATAATTCAAGAAACACTGGGTCTAAATCAGTAAAGGGCTTCGAAAGTCAGAGAATTCTGGGTCATGCTGGTATGTGGTATCTCTAGATAATAAAATTTTAAAAGTCTTTTAAAAGAGACTTTTATAAATTGCTTAGAAATAAAAATAGATTATATGTTAAAACAATTAAAGAACTGTTATTGGCTATTGATGATAGCTTTTTTCTTTTTTTTTAAATAGCACCTTTGTATTCATCTCTTGATTGCATGCAGGGTTCAGCAATAGGGAAAGTATAGATGAATTCCACTGTAATTCTCAAACCATAATTTACACTATAGTTGAGACATTTTTTGCAAAATCTTTTTCAGAGCTGATAACATGGGACAATGGATTGATTTTAAGTCGCAGCTCTTTGTTTTCTAGGGCCCTCCCTCTGGCAGAGCAGCCAAGGAGCCCAGAGGAGGGATGGGGGAAGGGATGACAAGCAGGGAGCTCACACCTTTCATAATGGTTTGTGAACAATCAAGAGCTGATGGTATTAGTGAAAGGTTATTATTTGAATTAATCATACAAGTTTAAAACAACTTGGCATTTCAAAATGTTTCTAGGTAGGCGTAGTTTCCAAACTGCAACTGCCACGGAGTATAATACTTAGCACGTTGGGAGGGTGTGAGTCTACGTGTGTGCAGGGAAGGAGGTGGGTAAATGTCTGGGGTTTGCCCTTAAGGGAAAGTCAACAGGGTCCTAGACAGTTCTGAGCAACTTCATGACCCCTTCTACTTTAGGATTTGAGGAGAGAAGAAAGAAGGGAGAGAGGGAAGAGACCATCATGGAGGGAGACAGTGGAGAGGGGAGAGATGAGAGAGAAAAGAGAGGTAGACCTAAGATCTGGCTTTAGCTCTGTGCTAACAGGTGATCCAAGCAAATCACCTTTCTCTTTGTTTCAGTTTTCCCATCTGTAATAATGGTCCGATTTCCTTCACGCAAGTATTGAGAGAATCAAACGAGGTAATATATGTGATGATAAAGGAAAAATTCAATGATATTAAAAAGTTCAAAAAAGAAGACAATAATAGGTAGGGCGAGTGAAATATAATGTGCCAATATCTCTTTGAAGCTGAGTCCTGGTTTAATGCAACATTGAGTACCTAATGGGAGCCAGGCACTGATCTAACCCTACGCTATCCAAGGTCTAGGGAATAGAAAGATGGACAATACAATCTCTGACACTGAGAATCTTGTAGTCTAGTGAAAGAGACAAATACTTTAACAAAGCATTTTGGCAAATTATGGAAATCAATATAATAGCATCTGCATAGGTTGATGCAGAGAGAGGCACACAGGAGACCTTTAGCCTGATCCTGGGGTCTTATGCTTGAGCTGAGTATAAGAAAAGAGCACTGATCCTGACAACAAATGAAGCAGCCAGAGCACAGGCTCAGAGTGTATGAAAGCACACTATGTGCCTCATTGCCACTAAAGTATGATATGGGATATAGCTAGTGTTAGGACCAAAGCTAGAGAAGAAATTAGGGGCAATTCATGTCACCTTACAAAGGAGCTAGACTTGATTCTGTGAGGAATGGAGCACATACAAGCACACTAGTGACAAAATTATATATGCATTTTATGTTATATAAATTCAGTTTAGAAAGATTCTAGGAGCAATATAGAAGGGTTAAAGAAGATTTTCAGAGTAAAGACTGAAGAGTGCTTTGTTTGTTATTTAATGTCAAGACACATGTTATCCTCCTTGCTTCATTCAGACCATTCTAGGAGCTCACCAGCCCTAAAGTACACACCAATTTTCTCTTTTCTCTCATCTATTCCCCTTAATTTCCAAAAGAGTGAGGTGTAAACTTTGGTAGTTGTACACAGGCTGTCCAGTTCTTATATTAAAAAATCAACATATTTTATATCAAATGCTAAACAGAATTAGTAACCAGAGTTTCGATGATGAATCAGCACTACTAGGAATGTGTTTGTATGTGTGTGAATGGGGGTTTGTGTGTTTTGGTCCCTAAATTAAATAAACTGGAGAATTAAAAGTAAAGTAATATTTTAGATGCACTTCATTAGGCAAGGATATTAATGACAAGGAGGATAGTTATTTTTTGGTTTATCCACTTAATCACAAAATTTTGAGATGGCAGCATAATTGCATTAATGACTTTTTTGTACCTACTCTTTTTAGGAAAGGCACATAAATGCCACCAGCCCTCCAGTTATTGTCTGATAAGTCCATGAATCAAAAAAAAAAAAAAAAGGTAATGGTAGTTTAATGGTACTATATTTTAGCGTTGTGGAGTTGTCTATTGTCGTGAAGTAATTCATGATTTCTTAGAACATTTTCGTTTGAAATAACTCAAAGAAAGCAATATTAAAATACATATAACCAGTTCTTTTCAAAAGACTGTTAGGGAATTAATTCATGAAGGTTTAAAACAATAGTATATTTCTGGGGTATCATATATTTAAGGACAAATTATTTCTAGAACATTACTAACTATGCATGTCTGTGGGCTTTCTCGCAAAATATTTTTTAAAAAGAAAAATATATTTGTGATATGTACTATAATACTATTCAGTTAGCAATTCAAAACATGTTAGCAACTGTGGCCAAAAAAAAAAAAAAAGGTGAAAAAACACGAACTTAAAAATTTCAAATATATCTAGAGCCATTTTGAGAAGTAACTTTGTAAATGACTTTAAAGTTTAAAAACAAACATACATACAAACAAACAAAACTTCTCAGGAATATGGGCCAAGGCTGTAGAAAGAGGAAATATCTTTCTCTCAGATTCTGTTGAGTTGACTTCTTTCTGCCTCTATAATATTTACCAGTCAATCAACACACATTTATTATATACCCTAATTATCCACAATCTGGAATGAACAATTTTGTCTGAGTGGAGGCAGAAAAACATTTAAAATGACTTAGCTGATTATTTAAACAATTAAAAAGGCTCCACAATATCTATACCATTCTTAATTTAAATCTGATGAATAGATTTTATTGAATGTTCATAACTGTATATTAACACGGTAAAACAGACACCAATATCTCTGTGCCAGTGGATGAAATAACTTTCTAATTTGCACAGTTCATAACCCCTTGTCTTCTCAGATATCATAATATCTCAGACAGGAAAGATGATCAGAATATTAGGATGTCAAAAGGCTTAGGCTGTCATCGCATCACAAAAATTAAAATGTCTTCACTTAAAACCATCTGTCACATGACTCTTGCTAGCTATGTCCTCACTAGTAACCACGAGCTGATACTTTGTATTTTGCCACAAATATCACCCCCAGGAGGTTTTAAACCTTGGCTTAGGGCTGGTACAGATCCCTCTCAGGTATCACTTTGAAAAAAGCCCTTTAGGAAGGGAGCTTTTATATACTTAATCGCCAATTTCATTTTGCTTAAAAAAGCAATAGCAATAGCAGAGTCCCTGAAGCCTGCGTGATTAAGTGAAATCATCTTCAGTGGCTGGTGAGGGCATCCATCCCCTCTCTGCTTCTTGAACAGAATCTGACTGTGCCTGCGTATTTTACTGACTTCGAAATTGACTCTTAGGACCCCACAGCATTTTCAAGAATAACTTGAGCACCATTAGCTGAATGGTTCATTCTGATGGCCAGAGAAAATTTTTCCTTAGCATTTCTCTCTATATTGCCAATGATCTTCTTCTGTTATTGTGTTGCATAATGTGAGAAATAGAATTAAATACATAGTCTAAAGAATTTCAAGAGAATTTTATGCACACATAACACACACACACATACTTGACTGAAAACTACAACTAATTGTCTTGAAAACAATAAACTGTTCCATGGATTATTTACTCTGTGCCTCTGGTTTTCATATTTGTAACACTGAAAGAGGCCTATTAAATTTTTCATATTAACTTTTAAAGCCATAATGAGAACCCATATCCGAAGATATGGAAGCAACCGAAGTGTCTATGATAGATGATCGGATAAAGAAGTTGTGGTACATATATACAATGGAATATTACTCAGCCATAGGAAGAGATGAAATACTGCCATTTGAGACAACATAGATGGATCTTGGGATAATCATGCTAAGTGAAATAAGCCAGGCAGAAGAAGTTGAAAAACACATATCGCTTGCATATGAGATATAAACCTAAAAGCAACAAATGAACAGGACAAACAAACAGAGACTCATGGACATGGATAATGGACTAGAGGATGTGGGGGAGGGGGAATGTAGACGGGCTAACAGGAGTCAAATATGTGGTGACAGAAAGAAATCTAACTATGGGAGGTGAACACACAGTGTAAATATATATATGCCTTACTGTTAAAGTGTACAGCTGAAACTTATTGGGTTTTGTTAACTAATGTCACCATAAAAAAAATTTTTAAGTAAATAAATAAATTTAAAAAAATAAAAATAAAGCCATAATGAGAAAAGCTATGAGATCAGATTATTTTAATTTACCTTAAACAAATCTGTTCAGGGTTCATGGTTTGGTGATTAAATTCTATGTTAGCTGACACTGAAAAAAAAAACTTTTTAGCTTGCTATCACAGTATATTGGTTCCATATTCATATAACACAATACATCAAAACCTGTTTTTTTTTCATTAAAACCTGTTTTATAAATCTATCTCTAATATCTCCAACTCTGCCAAAGATGTGACCCTTTAAAATAATCATCTAATTCTGAGTTGGAGAGTTCATATAAATGTTATATCACTGTTAAGTCATTCTTTTCTGTCTCTAGCAAATCTTTTTGAGTTTTTACTTTGTGGTACACATATGATTAACACTAGGTATGCAAAGATAAAAGTTATTGATATTTCTACATATACAAATTATGACTGATTCTTGGAGTTTTGGCATTGAATTGAGGAAATACATGTTGACAAACATAGCACAGATCATGCAATTATCATAATTTCAACCCTCATTAATAATCTTTAGCATCACTAATCTGAAATTAGATTTATAAGAAACAAGTACCAGTGTCCTTTTATCTACCAGAAAAACACAACCACATAAAATCATGAGGCAGAACATCAAAGCTCTTTATTTTGGCTCCCTTGATATATTCCCAGTCTTTTTCAGATATCTCTTATCTCAATATAGTTATCAATTCCAACTTTTTGTTTAAAATTTAGGTCAAAACATGGATATAATAAAAGAGATAGCCAATAGGTGTGACAATGACTATGAAAATTAATAGGCTCATGTTTAGAATTTTCACTTAAATAAATATTTCTTGATGGAAAATCAAACAAAATTTCTTTAGATAAATTTTACTGAGTTAGTGGCTATTTTAGTCATGTTCACAGTAGACCTATGTTACACATTAAGTTGGTTTTATATATTATTTTTTTATTGGAAGTTACCGACTAGAACAGGATTTTTTGCTGGGACTTTGCTAGGATTTTTTTCTCTCTCCATAATGGAATAATAGTATTAATTCTGGTACACATTTCAAAATATAATAAAAGTCATTCTTTGCTCAGTATGTTATTGCAGTAGGTATAATAGTTTTTCAATAATGCCACTACTGCCTAATGGCAATTATTGTCGGTCACATATGGAAACCACTTTTCATCCAAACACATACAAAAATATTATTTTTACTTATTATAAATATACAAGTGGAGAAAGAAGTTCTGTTTGTTTTCATTTTAATTGTTTTTATAATTTTTATTCTGAATATAATAAAATTACATTTCTAGGTTAAAAAGAAGTTACGAGTCATAATTGGCTTTTCTTCATTTTTTTAAATATAATATAGAAAAAGGTAAATGTCTATATTCTGAATAATATTAGAATTTTGCAATAATCAGAAATAACATATATACTACATTGATAATGCCATAATAATTGAAAACATTTATAAAATCAGAGAGCTAAATTGATTATATATATATATATACACATACATATAATTTAATGTATTCAATAGTCTACACATAATATATAGGATATGATTCTCGATTTCAATCTTATTACAATTCAGAAATAAATTAAGGATGATGGACATATTCAGTGAATTTTTGACTTCTACTCTATTACCCTCTCATGTGGATACAACCAGAATCTTGCTTTTTGACTAAAATTGTTCCATCAATAAGATAATCTGGTCGAACATCCCAATTTCTGATCACAGTTTCCTAGACTTGACAGTTTAATTATTCAGCTACTCCCATCACTACCATTTTTTAACTTTTTCAAGACTCCAGCACACAAAAATTACTACTTTCGTCCTGGGTATTGTCCGTCCCAACTTAACTGTTCTCTCTATCCAGCTCATAGTCCATGGTCTATTTAATAAGTCTTTTGCCAACGATCTAAGCTTCCTTGTCCTCTCACCTCTGGTCATTCCTCAAACTCGGAAGAACACAAATATGATTTTTCTTCCAGCCTGCCTCCAGTTGGCTGAGTTCAACTGGAGAAAACCAAACAAAAAATGAAGTACTAACAACTTATTAATAATTTAGGATTGCCAAACTCACCTGGATTGGTATTAAAATGAAGTCAAGATAACAAAATTTAACTAAACTTTCACTGCTGCTTAAGAATCCTATTATATTTCTCTGTTTAACTCTTATTTCAGATCTTTTATTCATTCTCCAAAGCCCTGATTACATTGTCTTCTTTTCTCATCACTCTTAGCAGATGTCCAGGCCACCAAATTCTTGAAGAAAATGGAAGCCATCAAATGGGAAATCACTCAACTTCCCACTATCAAAAATATACTTGTATTCGTAATCATTCATCATTCATTTTCTTCAACGACAGTAGAGAAGTTATACATTCTTCAGGTTAAAGTCAATTATATTCTGATTCCTTTGACCTCACCTCTCAGGAAACTTTCACTCTGCATTATCTGCTCTGTCTCCTATATCTTCACCCTTTTTATGCAGTGATCTTCTCATCAACATATGACAATACTCATCTTTCCCTGAATCTCACTCTCCTTAACTCAAGCTATTATTGTCCTCTGAAGGCAGAATGTAACAGCTCTTACAAAATGATCCAGAAAGTTTCCTATCACTAAAATCAGTAGTCATTTCTCAATCTCCATCTTATTTAGACTTGGATTCCTTTTATATGTGGAGTTTTGGTTTCTTCTTTATTCTGTGTTTCTCAATCTCACCAGTTGGCTCATTTTTCTCTATATGGATATGCTCCTCAAAGTTTTAGCTCTAAATACACACAGGTTTCTTTTTCCTTAAAATGTATTCTCTCTGGGCAACTATATACCTGCCCATAGCTTAAACTACCATCTGTACCCAGATGACTCTAACTTAAATCTCATGCACAGACTTTCTTTCTTCTGAGTTCCAGACCCATGTACATATCTGCCTATTTGGTATATTCACTTTCATATTAAAAACAAATCTCAAACCCAGCATGTGAAAATGGTCTTCATGATTTTTTCGCCCACACCTGTCCTTTAGTGACACCAGTCTCAGTGAATCTACTCATTCTTTGAATATGCTGGAAAAGTAGGAGTCAACATACACCCCCAAATCCAATCCATAAAAAAAAAGTTAATTTTATCTCCTGAATTCCTCTTAAATCTGGCCCACACCATCTTTCCACTCTCACCAATAATACTAAATCTTAAGTATTTCATAATATGCTATGCTTAATGTAATCCCATGTGGCTTACATGCATTCACTCTGGCCCATTTCAATTAATTCTCCATGATGCAGATGCAGACTTATTTTCAAAACACAATACTAGTCTTTGCTGGCTTCCAATTTCCTTAGTATAGAAACCATATTCTTAACATGGTCCATGAGACACTAACTGACTGGCCCCTGACTTGCATTTCAATCTCAGATAGAACCCTTTCCCTCTTGCTGTCCACATGCCAAAAAATTGGCCTGTTGGTCTGCCAACTGTTCATGCTCTTTTTTATTTCCTGGACTTTGCATATATTGTCTCCTCATGTGGATTATTTCCCTTCTCTCACTTTCTCATAATTAACTCCTATTAAGTTTAGGTATAGTATTGTCATTTTAAATTTATCTTTCTACTCCTTCCTACCCTGCTCTCCAAACTATTTCAGATATTCTTGATTATTCCATGGTACTTTTCAAAATGCAGTTACATATCTATGATATTTTTGATTAATCTCTTTCTTGTTCATTTAAATTTAATTTTGAGTAAAAAGGCTGTAAGTATGTTGTTCACTATTGTGACCCCAATGTCTAGGCCTATTGCAAAATATGGAAATAGATATTTGTTGAATGGATGAATGAATGGATAAACTGAAAAGAGTAAATTGATGTTGATTGCTAGATGCTGATAAAGTTCTGTGCTTTTTAATGTGCGTATTAAACATTGTTGAGTATTTTTGATAAATATTATTGAATCATTTAAATTTTATTTGATAACAAATTCTTAAACGTATTTGTCATTTACCTCTAGACCTGGCCCTTAGCATCGGAGTAAATTTTTACTATCTCTAACTTCTCAGACATTAGCACTGAATTTATTTCACAGAGGCAATCACTAAATGTTTGTTGAATAAATGTCAGTAGGTAGAAAGGAAGGCAATTGGCACAGATTAAAAAACCACAATAACTCCATGCACAGTTGGTTTAATTTGTAAAAGTGGGAGTGATATTAAAAAGAGAAAAGTCCACTGCTCCTTTCTTTAGACAATAAAAATGAAAGAACAGCACTGGCTTAACATCTTCAAGTTTATTAGTTGTCCCATACTAATAATCTTGACTAAAGGTTGCTATTTTTTAATAATGTGAAAAGAAAAATAAATAATTTTAAATGGAAGTGTGTTTTTGAGAGGAAGATGAATTCTTAAAATAAGGGTCTGGTTACTGTTGAGTGTTGTGGGATTTCTTTCTCTGAAGGTTGTTAAGAATTGATGACAGTTTAAGTATCGTTCTGCCTGGAGCCATGGGAACTAATTGGAGGACCCTTATATTTATCAATTTCCACTGTGAAGAGTCCTATAGGAATTCTCCTTGGAGATGGCCCATAGCAACGAGGACAAAATAGTCACTTGTCCAGGATCTTCAGTAATCAAATGTCATAAAATACATTCCAAAGAAGAGCTTGTTATTTATCACTAATATTTGAAGAATGTGGACATGTTTACATCTTATATAATCTAATCACCCTTTATAGGACTTGTTAAGGTGCCATTAGAATTATGGCTATTCCGGTCCTTAGTTTGATATAAATCAGTCAACTATTTGTGGAGTAGCCACAGGGTGTTTATAATGGAATTAGATCTTTGGAATTACTGGTTGCTCCTTCAGAATTTATCAATTAATAGGATAGATACAATCAGAGAAAATAAAATCTTTACAGACATATAGGCAAAACTTGTACATACAGAGAAGTACAATTGTAGGGGAGGTAAACATGAAATTCTGTATTCATGGAAAAAAGTAATGAAGAAGAGGCTTGGAAACTACATAGAGGAAATGATATGTTTGTCAGATAGAAGGGAGATTTACTTGAAGCTCTTGGAAAGCTTTGGAAGACATGTATTTTCAAGAGTGGGCGGGAAGATTGTGTAAGCAGACAACAAAACGATGGATGAGATTAATGAGAACAGAGGGTGTAGATTTGGTTTATATGCATTCAGGAAATAAATTAATCCTTTGGGATGTCTGTCTGGGCTACTTCAACATATGCATACAGTATCCTTGGCTAGGTTCCAGGCATTGTTCCCAGGAGCACTGTTCTACTCAACACTGCCTGTATCAGAGCTTCCGTGTTGGCATAAAATCAGATTCAGAATAGTCCAAAATCTGAGTATAACTTAGTTCAGCCATATTCTGTACTAGCTGTATGACTTCAGGTAAGCTACTTAAATTTTTCAGGCTTCAGTCTCCTCATCCATAAAATAAAGGTGTTAAATTAGACAGAGGTTCTCAACAGAAGTAATACTGCTCCTAGGGGCTTCTGAAAATTTGTGGATATGCAGCTTTCATGTAACACAACCTTTGAGTGTATGATAACTATCTAGTGGGTGAAAGCCAGGAATGTCAAATATCTGGCATTGCACAGGACATTGGGAATGGGGGAAAGAGAAGTCTTGCATTGTGTAGGACTTTCCAGTATAAAATTTCAAAAGGGAAATTCTGTTTGTAATTATCTAAGCTGATAACCTAACTACATTTGATTATGGACACTAACATTTTTGGTTAAGTTTTAAGATACATAAAATTTCCAGGAGAGCAACAACTGAATAATAAAAGATTATACTCTGCTTTGTACAGAATTTTACTGAAAGTTGGTCACCATTGTAGAAAATCATATCACCAATGGTAATGTTGCTCATGGTACATGAGTTGTCAATATATTTATAAGATTACATTTATAGCTGTGCATTCATTGTGCCCCTGTGTACAGGTGCAAGGTGCAACGAGCTCACAATATCTTCTATTGTAGTGGCACATAAGTATTTCCACATTGACATATACCTTCTATTACAAATTACTTTCATTTATCCTTTAAATTACTGCATTATATTAATTTTTGAACTGATGATTGTACGCAGATTGTATTTTCTATAAATTTCATTTCACAAAGTTTTTATAACAAACTATTTGGTGTAAAAGGGAGCTTTGAGTCTAGTATGATTGAGAACCAGTGGATTGGATGATCTTAGCTTCAAATTTTCAAATTGATGGATTTATAAGTTATACTCTGATCTGCAAGGAAGAGAAAACTCTTAAATGATTTTCATTAATGGTATTCAATTCAATGTCTAAATTCTCCCAGAGGAGAAGAACAACTGAAGCAGACTATATATTTATTTTACCATCTTTCCACTTAATTCAAGTGAGTATCCACTGCTTCAGGTATTAATGAGAACTCTAAAGAAATGAGAAAGCATTTCTTACCCTAATGACATTTTTTAGACATAGACTTTATTCACAGAAAATAGATTTAATTTCCTTTCAAGAAGGAAAAATAGTATTTCTATTAAAAAGTTTTATAAATTTCCAATTATACTAAAATTCTGTTCAATATTAGAAGAGGAAATAGGAAACCAAAGCAAACTGTCATATTTCATGATTTTCACTGCTTTGACATCTGCATAATCTCCCTCTCCTTTGCCTCCTGTACACACACACATACATACATACCAATTATTAAAGTAATTAAGTCAGAAAAGAACATACCAGCTCTATGAGAATGATGTTAAAAGGCTTTCTAAATAGGATAGCATAAAAATATTTTAGTAGTATCATCGATAAGTTCCATTCTATAGTACTTTTTAATTTGTACATGTTAATCCTTGAGAGTAAAGCACAACAAAATTGGTCTTTTTACAGTCAAATGCCTCGATTTTTGTTTCACATTTCACTTTTGAAATATGATCATCTACTAAAACAAAACCTATGGGGCAGAAAGGCTTTTTTTTTTTTTTTCCATTTTGCAAATCAAACAGAAGCATGACTGTATGCCAGAGTATCCAGCAGCTCTGTACTAGGCATTTCTCATTTCTCTGTTAATTTGACCTTCAAATGACAGAACTGGATTAAGAATAACACATTTTGATGGTACTTGTAAAAGTAATGGAGTTGCTGTCAAAAATACCCAGGATGACAATGAAACTTGAATACATAGTAGGTGCTGTGGGGATGAGAGTAGGAGCTAATGTTTTCACTGTAAATGTTTCCTTCTTATTAATGCTAAATTTGCAAAAAGTATTGACATCTAGTTTTAAGTGATAAAAAAGTATAATTTGTCCAGTGGAACCACTACAATCAAAAGAAAGGGTAACAGTCTAATAATGCTAGTTCATGGCATACTGACAGATCACTTATTCACTCTTTCAAATATATTTATTCACTACCTATTCTATGCAAAATAATGTTATTTGTTAAAGGAAGATAAAACAGGGCATAAAGCTTTATTTACACACAAAAAGACCATTTGGTTGAATCTAAGGAGTTGAAAATATTCAGAGGAATATATGCTTAATGTCCTGTTTCATCCCGCACATTTGTCCACTGAAGAGGAGAAAATAACTTTAGTTTTTGGAATGCATGTATAGGCTTCTTGGAAGAGGTACCATGTGAACTAGACCATGAGAGATGAGTAAAAATTTCAGCAAATAACATTCCAGTCAGATGGGATTGTATAAAACCAAGATCTCTGAAATGTTCTTTGGGGAATAAGGAATAGTTCTATTTGTCTCTTGGGTAGAAATGTATTAGAAAAGAAGGCCAGAAGTCAAGTCAATGACAACGCAAAGAGGAATAAAGAAAGGATAACAAGTTTGGGTTACATTTAGTAGGTAACTAAAAACCAATAAAGCAGGTGCTCAAAGAAGATTTTTAGAAAGACAAATTAGCATGGTGAATGTAACACTTCTATTCTCAAGTATGTGCTCTGAGATTGATCATTTAAAATAATTCTCTGTCATTTTGTCACATCCTAATCATTCCCCAATCCTAGGTAAACCCAATTATGATCTCCCTGTGTTCCTGGTCCCTGCATACAGGATATTGATACTTTGGAAAAGAGTCTATTATTACCTGAGAGCTTGACATGCTCGATAAACGTTTTAACCAAAATTTAACAGATTCTACCTTCCTATTCACAGCTAATAGGACCAAGCATGGCACAGTCACAGGCTTGCCAGAGGCCTTTGAGTGGCCAGCAGTTAGAGCTCTGCCTCATAGGGTCCAGAGGAACCAGATAGACCAATGACTCTTCAAGCAGTTTCAATAGCAGCCTTACAGGTAATGGGTATCAGAGCAGAGAAGCCAGAAAAGAGAGAAAGGAGTCAAGAGAAGTGAAGAAGAGGCAGAATATCTAACAAAAGAAGTCACGTAGCATAGAGAAAGAGAAGAGAGAAGGAAGAGGAGGAGCAGAAACAGAGTATGCAAAAGAGTTAACCTAGGCCTCAGACTGCTGTCCTTTGCAAGGCCTGCTTACAAGTTTAGCCCTTGGCTGGCATCTGAAAATGCAGATCTCTTAGAGGATTCCCAACCACCCAAATTCTTAATTATGGCTCCCTGTGCTGAAACTGTACAAACAATATAGTTTATGCTGAACATCTGCCTTCCTTTTGAGAGTCTGAAATCTTAGTACACTGGTATATGTCAGGCAATGGCTGCCTGTGTGAGCATCCTTCAATAAAAACCATGGCCCTAAGTCTCTAGGAGCTTCCCTGACAGACAAGATTTCACACTTACTGCTGCAGCTCTTCACTGGGAGAATCAAGTGTGTCCTGTACTACTCCACTGGGAGAGGACCCCTGGAAGCTTTTGTCTGGTTTCCTTCAGACTTCACCCCACACACCTTTTTCTTCGCTGATTTTGGTTTGTATCCCTTTTTGCTGTAATAAATCAAGAGTATGACTATAGGCTGATTTTTGTGAGTCCCATTGAAACAATGAACTTGGGGATTGTCTTGGGAACGCTGAAACACAGAGCTGTTATAATAACTTATAAATCAACATAGAGCTTGTTCATTTGCGTATGTCGGTAGCTAAAGAAAAAAGCATAACAAAAACAGACTTGGTTGCTGAGGACTGGTGCTTGATGCTAGGTGTTGGCAAAATATTGCTTGAAATTTGTGATATCCTGAATAATTCTGAATGAATTCAGTTTCATTGTGCTCTTTATAAAGACTTACTACGTAGAGATTGAAATCTCACATTCTTTTATTCACAATAAACTCTGTTACTTAAGGTAAAACAAGCATTGCTTTAATTCTTTCCTAAAGGAGTCTAACAATTGTTAAAGCAGATCATATAATCAGGTAAAGTGATTCTGCTACTCATGTATGGTTTTTAGCCTCAAGAGAACCTTTCGTGCTACCTGGAAATTTGTTTTAACTGTCTTTATTCAGCAACATTTTGCTTTATCAGGGCATGTCATCTACCTTCAAGCTTCAGTCCAACTCCTACAGTTCATTGCAGAGGACCTTGATCTCTGTAAAGAAAATAAAATCCATTCCAGGGAAGAAAGGAAATCCATTCACCTCCAAAGCTACCTGCAGGGACACTATTCTAATTGTCTTACCTCAAATTCCAGAGAAAAGATTATCTCTCTCTCCAAATGAAATTGAGGATTTAATTTCTATACTGATTTCTATCTTTTTCTCTTGCCTAAGTCCTGATTTTCTCCATTATCTACTCTTTCCTAATATTGTTCATCTCTCCTCTCTATGGTGTCTTTCTTCTCTGTACATAAAACATTCAAGACTGTTTCACCCTAAAATAACAAAACAATACAAACAAAAAAAGAAAACTCTTCATTTGACACAATTTATCACTCTTCAAAACTTTCAGATGTCCATATTCAATTTTTGCTTACTTAAATCTTATGCATTTTTTGTCTTCCACCCGATTACTTTATTCAAAGACTCATTAACTACAAAGTTAAATGGCTTCTTTCAGTCCTAGTCAAGCCTGTAATGTCTCCATTGACCACTTTAATTCTTAAAAATTTCTTCTCCCATCCATTCCAAATTCTCATTCTTTCCTGCATTTTCTCTGCCTTCTCTCATGTTCTCAGCAACTTCCTCCTGTTCGTCCTCTTCAGTTTGAGGTCCCTTTTTGGTCCTCCTCTTTGTTTACATGAGGCATCTTCCTGTGTGCTCTCCATTTTCTCCCAAAACTACTATACTACCCTCCTTTAATAACTCTTCCTCCCTCTCATGCTTTAGACTCATCCTCCCAACTATTACTCCCTGAATATTTCCACTGTGATAAAAACTTCAAGATAGAATGTCTACAATTAGATCCAGTAGTTTGCTTCTAAGATGTGTTCCTACTCCTTTATATTTGATCTGGTTAATGATATAACATCTATATTCTTCTACGCCAGATTAGAATATGCATTCTCAACTTTTTTCCTCTCTCACACAAAGCCAATCAATCTCCAAAACCTATCAGCACTGCTGCTTCAATCCCAAAAAGCTCTCAAACTTGCTACCCTTGCCCATTACTATAACCACATCGTTAATGTATGTACTAACCATCGTTTACCTAGAAAACTGCAAGTTTTCCTTCCGATTCTTCTTGTTACTCCCCACTACAAACCCGCCCTCTACAAAATCATCAGAGCTATCATCCTAAAAAAAAGTAATCATGAACTTGAGTTTTTGAACCAGATTGCCTAGATTTGAATCCTGACTCTGCTACTGTCTTGCTACGTAGCTTTGGGCAAATAATGTACTTATTCTATGCCTATCTTCGTTGACAGAATAGACTATTAATAGCCATAAAGACTAAATGAACTAACATGTGTAAAATGCTTATAACTGTGTCTGGCATTTAGTAAGTGATCAATAAATATTATATTATAATCATATCATATCATACCATATCACATATTCTTTCTTTATCTGCAAAACTGTTTTTGATATCAAACATGTGACATTTGAATGAAGCAGAACATGCAACATCTAAGTGAAGCTTACTGCTGTTATCCCTAAAAGAGTAACCGCTTCCTTATCTGTGGTCTTAAATTATATGATTTCACATTGTTATTATAGAATATGCCATATCATATACCACACCACAGATCTTCTCCAGGAGAATGCAAGCTCTAGACCATATTTATATCAGTAGTTCAATAATGAATAAACAAATGAATGAACAAATGAGTGAAAGCTTTGATGTAGGCCATTTTATCATATTCCAAATTAGGCATTATAGTTTTCTGAAGCATTTGTGATAGGTATAAGTATCAAAAGGTAACATAATACTGAGTAAATAAGAATCAAATCAGAATGTAGAAACAATCTACATTTGTGTTGAGAATGAATACACAGGCTTTCTCTAAATCTTTCAGAATTTACACTGTTAAATATGAGGTATTCCAAAACTATTGTTAGAACAGCAACTGAAAAACTAATGTAAATAAATATCTATTGAGCATCTACTGGTTAAAAGTGACACATTAGATTCATCTCACAGTACTAAAAATATAATTATATGAAAAAACAAGAAATAAACAAATCCTAATAAAAGGCAAACTGTAGGTGATGCAATAGCTGTCTTAAAAATGTTCTCATACTCAGGAAAAGAATGAAATGATGTATTAATAATGAGAAGGGACATCAGATTATAACTCTTGGTAGAGCCTACTGTTTGCTGAAGGCTTAAAGGGTGAGTATGATTTGAACAGAGGCAGAAGTAGAGAAATGGTATTCCAGGAAGAAGAAACAGCGTATTAGAGATATATTAGTATAACATCGTTTACTATAGTTAAGCCTTAGCAGTGGTCTGATGACGTAGGAAAGAAGGCTTCTTGAGAAAAGGTACAAATGGTAAAGATATGGTCACATTAGGGACGTATCTTCAGAAATGCTATTATACCTGGAGTATTATACCTGGAGCATCTTTGCATATGATTCACTTTGGAGCTACCATACTTGGTGACTGAAAAACAATTTACTGAACATAATCTGTAATGACACTCCCTAAATTTGGGGACAAAAAGCAGATTGGCTCAGAGAAAAAGAGTTGAGATATTTTTTGATTGTGCCATAAAGTACAAGATTAACAGGAGATAATTTCATTCAAGATAGAGCAGGCCTTGATATTTAAGCAAAGCATTCGAAATAGCAACCCACTAACTGAAGGAAGGCAGGCATTACAAACACATGCTCAGAACATAAAATGCTCACAGGGATAGTTAGCACTACTCTCCATGGGGGCAGCTTCATTTGGTTGGTCTTGCAAATTTACAGTCAGTGCTTCCAAGCAATAAATTCATTAAAACCAGGAAATTGCTTAATTAGTTTAAAGTGACAAACACTTCTAAAAATAAATGTTTGAACTACATGGATTCTAGACAAATTTATCACAATCAGAACTGTTACAGTCTATCTATAATGACTAGAAAATTAATTCACAATAATAACATATCAAATTATATGTTTCTTAACTTTTTTTCCTCCAAAATAAAGAGCGTTGAATTTCACCCTTTCTCACTTCCAGTGGTTGCATCATTTTAAGAGCACACTATTTTCCAACCTCCTTTGTCCTCTTCTTTATTGTTCCAAAATGTATATAGATGTAATTGTGGATTATTATACAATAGGGGCACTCCTGTGTGTTTTAAGAACCTCATATAGAGTCTAGTCCAATTGCAATGTGTTAAAATTACTAAACCTCGACACTTTTTAAAAAGTGTATAAAAATATACACATTTATGCTTCATTATAGGCTGTTTTGCAAGAAAAAAAATCATACTTTATTAACATACTAAGTAGAGGAAAGTTGTATTATCCTGATGTACATTTATTTTAGAAAATTAAAGAGCACACGAGTATTGAAATAACTAGATGTTATTACCACAGAAGATTCCCACTTCTAAGGCCCTCAGATCTCCCTTCACAATCATGCACACTTTCAGAGGGCTTGATCCCACCCCACCTCCAGAAATTTTCAGTTGAATTTGACGTAGCAAATACAGCCAATGAGACACAGATTCAAGTTGCTTCTGGCACACAAATAATGAATAAGACCAATCTAGAGTAGAGGAAACAAGAGTACCCTACGTATATCAGAATATCAGAAACCTAGCGTAAATACAATTAGTATATTCAACTTTAGAAAAAATAATTATCGTGTAGTAGATTCCTCATCTTTCTAGAATTTAAGATACCATTTTTACCTTCTTCCAGGATCACCACTAGGAAGCAGAACTTGGCTAAAGGAAAGGGCATGAAGCCATAAAATTGCAATAATTTGCTTCTCTTCCCATCCCCAAAAACCTTTTCCAGGAGAGGTCTCTAGTTCAGTCACAGATCTTTTCTGCTAGTGCCTCCTCATGGACGTCACTGAGCAGTAGCCACATTAATTATTCTCACCACATAAATCCCAGATCGATTATACCCACATCATATTAATACATGGCCATCAACTTTAAGTCCTAAAGCAGTTTGTGGAAGATTTCAAGTATTGAGTTTTAATTGGGGAATATTTTGAATAAACAGCAACCTTAATGATTCACTTGGACATAGCATATTTTTACGTTAAAAATATCTTTCTAATTGGGTTCTAAATAGATAATTTGAAATGTATGTTAATTATTACCAGGTTATAATAGTGTTTCTGAAAGGACATCTATTGTCCACATAAATATAAAAAAAAATTCCTTATGATCAGTATAATTTCAGTTAATCTAAAGTAAATTAATGGTAATAGACACACAGATAATAGAAGAAAATGTATTTCTTGCTTTTGAAGTTTTCTAACCTGAATTCATTCAGTACTTAATTAGCAATAATTGTATTCATTATAAATTATATTACTTATTGAAAGATTTTTAGGTGTTTGATTATCATAAAGCTTTTAGAGGGTTACTTTCCTGACACTGATATTCAGAGAACACATGTATAAACCACATTTGTAAAATCACCAAGAAATTCTCAGCAAATACAAAGAATTGTTCAGGAAAAAAAATTCTCCTAGAATTATTTTTACGCTTTGTATATAAAAGTAAAAATAAATGAAACATTTTAGCAAACTCTTAGTTTTAGAAAAAGATCATATATTTACTTACAAGAAATCTAGAAGTCAAAAGAATGAAATTCCATCACCATCCTGCAAATTAACAACAATGAAACCTAAGACAATATTATTTTACTCAGCCCACTTAATTGAACAAGACAAAAAAATGATTATATGATCTATGACTCAATAATATGCATTTATATCATTGATAGTGGTAAATAATAATGGTAACAATAATAACAATAATATTATATCCATTCTTTCCAAAGGTTAAACTGAGGCATGCCATAAATCTACTTTTTCTTTTTAAGTGCTATTCTTTCATGTATTTACCATTTCAAAATGTCAAATTATTTACATGCATGCTGAGGAAAACAACCAGGAGATAAATGTAATAATTGAGAATAAAACAGTGGAATTGTATTCTGAACTAGTATTAACATATATTCAGAAATTCAAAATCACAGGGAAAATGATTTACCACATCATGTGGTTTTCCAGCAAGCTTTTACAAGTCATATCTGGATACTAAAAAACAATCTACAGCCTTTCAACCACTACTGATGTAGAATTTGTAGTTTGGATTGCAGTAAACCACTGGGGTGTTGCTTGATGTTAGCTCTGTGTTTTGACACTCTACCCAGATGCTCCAATTTTGCTTCAGTGAATTCAGAGCTGAGTTTGAATGCCTCGAAGCATGAGTAAAAAGAGTTATGGTTAAGGCAAGGTTGGAGTTGTAGTGAACCAGCATCACCTGCACTAATTTGCAATCCTAGAACTGTGAAACAGCATGGTGGTCTTGATTGGACACTCATATGGCTACAGATAATATGGAACATATACTATGAATTTGGATGTTTGTCTCTCGCTTGCTCTTACCATCTTTTCCACATCATAATTGCTCAGTGTACAATAATTTTATAATAAAAGTAATAAATTCTATGGAAAGATTTGTATTTTCATAGCAGCAATCTTTTGTCAGGAGGTTGTCTGAAAGGCATATAAATGTGTTTGTGTCTGTGCTCATAAATGTATAATGTTAACATCCTTATATTGACCTACATATATTATCATAATATTTAACATTGGGTTTTGTTAAAGTTTTGTCTCCTTTTTCCATGGAACTTATTATGAATATGATAATACACGAAGCATAACTTCCTAGATCTTTAATCTAGGAGGAGTCTCCAACAATAAGATTAGTTTTAAAATGGATAGCAGCTTTTGTTCAAGCTACATGTCAAGATACGTGACAGAGTTAAATAATACAATTGGAAAGTTAATAACAGAAGGGGGAGGCATTAAGAAGCAAAGAAAAGATAGAAAATTCGTGTTTTCAGCTGAGATCTGTGAGGAGGAGGAGAGTAATCTGAGTAGAGAGACATAAGAACCCTCTATAGTTAACAGAACCTGAAGAGAAATTGATTTAGAAAGAATAGGGGCATAATCATGGTGTTGAATAGTGCATTCAATAATGAGCCTGATTCTTGGAAATGCTGATATGAAGGGGGCGGGGCAAAAACTCTGAGAGTGACACATGCCATAATTTCTTCAGAAATAGAACTACTCCTCATACCTAATAAGAATAGTCTACATGCAGCTTCAGAAACTATGTTGAGTATTAAAATCGAGGCAAGAATTGAATTTAGAAGTCAGAAGGATACATAACGGTGAGGAAATTTCAAGAGAACACTAAAAGCAATAGAAACATGCCACAAATCAGAGTCAATAGCAATGTTAGAATGTGAAGATAATATGATCATCTTTGGTGGAAGGCAGCTTGATATAGCTCTATATTTTGCAAAGATGTCAATTAAAAAGTCCCCAAGAACAGGAGAAAATAAATAAAATAATTTGAAAGTATAGACAGTTTGAACTTATTATAAAAATTAGGAAATGGTGATGCTTTAATGACAGCATATGTTTTAACAAACATCAAGGAGAAAGTTAAAATGTCTCAGTAAAATCATTTTTGATACCAAAATCTTTGCTTTCATAGTCAAACGAAACAGTGATCTTTAGTAGCAATCCAGCATAAGACACAGGTGAGGGTATTCTCCACCTCATCTGGGAGGAGGTGGGATGGGTGTGGAAAGCCACAGAACTCTCACCTTTACATGCTATAACATATTATCAGTCCCACAGGTGAGGGTGTTCTCCACAGTCCTGAAGGTTGGGAGTAGGTGGGATGGGCGTGGAAAGCCACAGAACTCTCACCTTTACATGCTATAACACATCATCAGTCCCTCTGTAATTTTTCCTTGAGTTTCCTATTCTCACAAAGTATTCTTCTGACTTATCACACCACCTCTCAATTCCTCTCCCTTTTCTGGTCTCCTATGTTTCATGCCTTCTATAGAGGTTTCTTCCAGCATGTCGACATGATTGAGTTGACCAGCTTCTTCAGAATAACCCTTGGCTGTTCTCAGTGTATACTGTACTTTTGTATGCAAAGGAGATAAGTAGTGTTTTCTGATTTTGTCCATTTTACACCTTCCCAGGGACTCAAATTCTCTAACTAAACCCCGCCACCACACAGTCATATATACATACACGTCTTCTCCTCTGACCAGTTTGTTAAACCATATGGCAGGAGAGAAATGAGATAGCCTGTGTATGGTGACTCAACATAAATAAATTGTTCTTGGCCAATACTGCAAATATATATATTCACTGAGTCTAAAACATGCCAAGAGTGTACTTTAAATTTTATTATTCTAGAGTGAGGCACTTGGAAATTAGCTTATTTAAATTTATATTGTGTTCCAGAATTATAATGCCTAACCTTTTGGCAGATAAGAATTGATTCAGTGGGAACATTAGTGAAACAGAGAAAAGAGCACAATCTTTCTGGGGTCTGCTATTTGTCTCAATTGCTTAGATTGTTTCCATTTTTTAAAATTAACAGAATGGTGTCTGGCATCTGTTAAATATAACTCTGACAAACAAGAAGACTTGACTAAAAGAAGCTGGCATGTAGATTGAATGCCGAATTCATCAGGGGCAACTACATCTCATTTAGATGGCATTATGCCTTTATCAGCTCGACTTCCCATTTTAGGTACCTATAACTCCATTGTCTTAATTTTCAATATTAAATTGTCCTTAGATTCTGGTCTCTTATGCTAACCCTTCACACTATTGGCCTCCACGGCTAATCATTCTCCAAACTTACTATACCCGTCTGACGAATTTCCCACTCATCCATTTATTTATTTATTCACCTTCGTGTGCACCTCTGAATTAGGCATGGGGAGTGGATAAAATGACATCTTCAAGGAGACCGGTCAAGATGGTATAGAATAGCGGTCCTCAACCTTCTCTGCACCAGAAACTAGTGCTTCCATAAGAATCTAATGCCTGATGATCTGAAGTGGAACTGAGGTGGTGTTGCTAGCACTGGGAGGGGCTGCAAATACAGATGAAGCTTTGCTTGCTCACTCACCACTCACTTCCTGCTGTGTGGCCTGGTTCCGGGAGTTAGGGACCCCCAGCATAGAAGGTAGAGGTTGTGTGTGCCTTCTCTCATGACCACACCAAAATTATAACAAAACTACAGAGCAACTAGCATGTGGAGTCACCCAAGTTCTAGCTGAACAGAAGCCTCCAACTAAGGATAAAAATAAGAGGTCTCCCTAAACCCGTAGGAGGAGCAGACATGCAAAACAGCCCATTCCCACAACCGTGCATGGTGATTGAGAATAGGGAGGGCTATTTCGGTTGCAGAGACCCTTTCCCGACCTAATGAGTGAGGGGTCCTGGCCCCACACTGGGCTCTGCAGCACAGGGTTCCAGTGCCAGGAAATGAAGTTTCCATAACCTCTGGCTGTGAACCAGCTGAGGGGGAGGCTGAGTGAGACAGAGGGCTGTGGAAGGAACAGATTCCCTCTTAAAGGGCCCACACCTGGACTTATTCACTGAGGAACTGGCTCACTCTGAACTCCAGTGCTGCGCTAGCTGCTTGAGGAGCACTATGGACATATAGGGAGACATTGACTTGTCCGGCTTCAGGGCAAGGACAGGAGGGGAGGCTTTCTCCCAGACAGAAGCTCTGGCAGTATCCATTATTTCTTTGTTGAGCCCTACCCTGTCCCTGCATGCAGATGCAGGAACCGCCATAGCTAAGTCGCCAACAATCTGGATAACACAGGTTGCTCTGCCCAGGGGATTCCCTGAGACTCCGCCTCTCCCAACTTGTGGGCCCACCCAAACCACATCTACTGGTTTATTCCATACAAATACTTGTCTTGGCTCTTGCTGCGGGCTTTCCTAAAATCTCTCAAAGACATACAAAACAGAGAAGCAGCATCTAGCCTCAGTGTGCCCTATACCACTTGTTGAGCAGCTCCAAGCCCCATCTAGCAGCAGCTGGCCTCTTTTTCTGACTTGGCCCCTTGAGGTACCCATAGGCCCAGCACAGGTGGCAGCCATCTGTGGATTACTTGGTGCCTTTTACCAGGTGGCCCCAGAGATGTACAGGCTGTGGCTAAACTTGGTCTGCAGCTGGACCCCCTCCCAGGACTGTGCCACTGGCCCCATAGGACACCAACTACATAAAGCCACTCTACTTGGGAGTCTCACCTAATAGACACAGGGAGGCAGCCAAAATGAGGAGACAAAAAAGCATGTTCCATGTGAAAAAAGAACAAAGCTCCAGAAAAATAATTCAACAAAATGGAGACAAGCAATCTACCAGATGGAGAGTTCAAAACACTGGTTATAAGGATGCTCAATGAACTTAGGGGAAGAGTAGATAAACTCGGTGAGAATTTCAACAGAGTTAGAAAACATAAAAATGGAGATGGAAAACATAAAAAGAAAACCAGTCAGACATGAAGAAGTCAATATCTGACATAAAGAGTACATTAGAGGGAATCAACAGCGTGGATGAAGTGAAGGATAAAATCACCAATATAAAGATTGAGGCAGTGGAAGACACCTAATCAGAACAGCAACAAGAATAAAGAATTCAAAAATAATGAAGATAGTTTAAATAGACCCCGGGACAACATCAAGCATAAAAATATTCTCATGATAAAGGTACCAAGAGGGAGAAGAGAGAGCAAGAAATTGAAAACCTATTTCAAGAAATAATGATGGAAAACTTTCCTAACCTGGTGAAGGAAATAGACATACAATTCCAGAAAGTTCACAGATTCCCAAACAAGATAAACCCAAAGAGACCCACGCCAAGACACATCATCATTAAAATGTCAAAGGTTAAAGATAAAGAGAGAAACTTAAAAGCAGCAGGAGAAAAGCAATTAGTTACCTACAAAGGAGCTCCCATATGATCCAGCAATCCCTCTAATGGGTATTTACCCCAAGGACTTAACCCGTATCCAAAAAGATATTTGCACACCAATGTTCATAGCAGAATTATTCACAGTGGCCAAGACATGGCAGCAACCGATGTGTCCTATGATAGATGATTGGCTAAAGAAGCTGTGGTACATCTATACAATGAAATATTACTCAGCCATAAGAAGAGATGAAATACTGCCATTTGTGACAACATGGATGGACCTAAAGTTAATTATGCTAAGTGAAATAAGCCAGACAGAAAAAGTTGAAAATCACATGATATCACTTATATGTGGGATATAAACCTAAAAGCAACAAATGAGCAAGACAAACAAACATAGACTCATGGACATGGAATATAGACTAGTGGTTACCAGAAGATTATATACTAGTGGTTACTAGTGGGGTGGGGGAGGAGGAGGGATGTAGACAGGGTACAGGGATCAAATATAGGGTTTGGGGGGGTGAAGTGGGTAAAAAGGATTAAATATATGGTAGCTGAAGGAAACTGGACTTTGGGTGGTAAAAACACAATAGAATATACGATGTCAAATAATAATGTACACCTGATAATTATATAATTGTATTAACCAGTGTTACCCCAATAAACTTAATTAAAAATTAATAAAAATAATGCAAGTGAGGGTAATAAAAGTAGTTAAGGAGAAGTTTCAGTTTTAGATGAAATGACTAGAAAAGTTCTCCTTGAGAAGATTAGATTCAAATAAAAACCTATGCAAAGTGAAAGAATGTTTTAAGCAGAAAAACAACATGATCTTGCTTCCATTTTGACAGGATTATTCTGGTAGTAGGTTGAGAATAGCCCGGATGTAGGGGCAGGGAGAACAGAATCAGTAAGATCTATGAAGAGGCTATCCTGTTCGTCTAGGAAACATGCTGGTGGCCATGGAGTGATGAGGAGTGATGAGGAGTTTTTAAATGTGTTTGGTATCTTATTGTGGTTTTGATTTGCATTTTCCTAATAGCTAGCAATGTTGAGCATCTTTTCATATCTTTGTTGGCCATTTGTATGTCTTCTTGGCAGAAGTGTCTGTTCAGGTCTTCTACCCATTTTTTGAATAAATTGTTTTTTTGTCGTTATTGAGTTGTATGAGTTCTTTATATATTTTGGGTATTAGGTCTTTATCAGAGGCGTTGCTTGCAAATATATTTTCCCATTCAGATGGTTGTCTCTTTAACTTGTTGATGGTTTCTTCTGCTGTGCAGAGAAACTAAATTTTAGTTTGATGTAGTTCCATTCATTTATTTTTGCTTTTACTGCCTTGCCTTTGTGGTCAAATTCATAAAATCCTCTTTAAGTCTAAAGTCCTTGAATTTAGTTCCTATGTTTTCTTCTATGCATTTTATTGTTTCAGGTCTTAGATTCAGGTCCTTAATCCATTTCAAATTAATTTTGGTGTGTGGTGATAGACAACAGTCTAGTTTCATTCTTTTGCAAGTGGCTTTCTAGTTTTCCCAGCATCATTTATTGAAGAGGCTTTCCTTTCTCCACTGTATGTTTTTGGCTTTTTTGTCAAAAATTATTTGCCCATATAAACATGAGTTTATTTCTGGACTCTCAAGGATATAGACCTAAAAGTAACAAATGAACAGGACAAACAAACAGAGACTCGTGGACATGGACAATAGACTAGTGGTTATCACAGGGTAGGGGAGAGGTAAATGTGGTAAAGGGGGTCAAATATGTGGTGACAGAAATAAATCTAACTATGGGAGATGAATACACAATGTAAATATATATATGCCTTATTGCTAAAATGTACAGCTGAAACTTTCTGGATTTCATTAACTGATGTTGTAAAAAAAAAAAACAAAAAAAAATTTAAAAGTTAAATAAATAAAATAGAAGAAAACTAAATGTCAAAAAAGGTATTTGGAAGGTAGAACCTAAACATTTTGTTGACCAACTGACTCTTGAAAGAGAAAAAGAAATATAAAGCCAAAATTTTCAGCCAAAGCAATTATAAAACTAGAAAGATAGAGATATCTTTAACTGAGTTGGAGAAGACTGAATGATGAACAGGTTGGGTAAGGCAGGGTGAGAATTTTCAAATATCAATTTGCCTGTTAAGTTTATTAACTAGATATTTATGTGAAGATGTCAAGTAGGCAGCTGAACATACAAGTGTAGATTATGAGCAGATGCTTTGGATTGAAATATAAATTTGGGAGTCATCAGCATTCAGAACTCATGGTACTGGAAAAAATCAATTACTTGCTGTTATGAAAACCAAAAATGGATTTTTTAAGGTTTATTTCTCACTGCAGGCTGCCTTACTCTACCTGACACTGTTTAGGTCAATAGTAAACCTGATAAGACCATTTTTGCTGGCATGATGAGGACAAAATCTTATTGAGATTGGCAAAAGGTAAAATGGTGGAAGAGAAATTAGAGTCAGCCAGTGTAGGTAATTATCAGGTAGAGTTTTTCTTGATACAGAAACGAGTAAAATAAGGTAAGAATAGGTAATACATATGAAAAATACTATCATTTTTGATACTCGTGATGATATAGTAGAGGGGAAAACACTGAAGATAAAAGAGCGAGGAGGATTGCTAAGATATGTCCTTGAGCAGAAGAGAGGCTGGAATTTTGTGTATTAGTGGAGTGTAGGTCCATAGAAATGGGAAGAAAACAGCACGCAAGGGAGTAGATGAAGGTAGGTGAAAAGATGATATGATGAGAGCTATTATAAATTTGCTTCTAAATACTTCAGTTTTTTTCAGTTATAGAAAAAAAGTTTAAGTGTGGCTAATGGAAAAAAACTTGAATTGGACCTTGAATATGCTTTACGTTAGAATAAATGGAAAAGAGATAAGTTCATTACAACTGGAAAATAGAAGTAAAGGTACAAAAGTAGAATTAGGCAAAGCACATCCAGGAAACATTGAAAAGGTAAGTTCACCTGGTCTAGACTTCTTGTTGGGGAGGAGTGAAGGGTAAGGAATACAGATAAAATTTAGGTAGTTTATAGAAAGTTCTTGGAGATCAGCTTGAATTTCCAATATGAGAACTTAAAAGAATGCTTTAGGAAGCAAAATATCTGAGTTCCAAGCTTGGTTCTATTTCTAGTTTTCACTGTATGTCTCTAAAGTTAGCTGGATAAGGTAAACGTCAAAGTCATTTTCAGCTTACAATTCTATGATGTTACTTTAACTTGCTCCATGACAATAAAAATCTACTGCAGTTTTTGAGTAGTGTAAAATTATAATTATAATTTATATTTGTTGAGTTTGCCTGAAAAAAAAAAAAAGTTGTAGCTCCCATTCCTTCTCATTCTGGTGAAATCATCCTCATTTCTCATTGGGAAACCACTCTTCTTCTACTCTCATTTAATTAGTTCAGTTCTAGAGAAGAGCATGTGACCCATATTAGCTATTCTGTATTTTCAATTCTTATTACAATTGTGCTATAGCACAATAATTAGACATAAAATGTTCACTTCTCCTGATGAAATGTGATGGTTTCTAATGTATCTTATAAATATAATTGCTTTCAAAATCATTTTTTAAAAGTAGATGAAGTAGGCAACTATTTTTACGGGAGAGAATGTAGCATAGTGGATAAAAATTATAGGCCAGACAGTGATTAGAAGCATGGAACCAGGTAGACTAGGATTCAAATCTCTGCTACATTGCTTATTACATAGCTGACCTTGAGAAAGTAACTTATCCAACCCCCTCACTGATAAAATAGTCATAATACTACATCTAGATTGATTAGTCTGTGAATGAGGTAATCTATGTAAAATGGTTAGAGTAGGATCTGACACAGTTGAGTGCTTGCTTAGTGCTGCCTTTTTACTACATTACTGGATAGATGATAGGGATGCTCTAGAAACTAAATCCTCATGGAAGCAGACATGTACATGAAGCTAATTGAAGACAAACTCTGTGGAGCTAATTTTAGGTCTTCAGGAATTTTTCATGAAACCATAACTATCTTGAGAAGCCGTCACCCACTGAGCCTCCATAAGACACCAACAAATTAGAACAAATTTATTTCCTCATTGCTTCCAAAGACGGATAAAGCCTGCGATTTGGTAGCAGGGAAGGGGAGAAGAAATATTTGAAGCATATGTAGACATGAAAGAGGTGCCACATAGAAAACCTCTGAGTAAGAGGAAGCATATCGCTCGTTGGAGGTGGGGGTGGGGGGAGGCAGGGACATGGGGGAGAACAAGAAAATGTCAAAAGGGAAAATAAAAGATTGGAAAATCAATTGCAAAATTACTTATTTTAAATAAGTTAACATAGTATCAAAATAAGTAATTTACAGGTAGATACATGTGCCCTATTCTGTGGATAATTTGGTATATAAAAATCTACCATTGAAATTGATAAATTTGGGAACCATTGTTTGTCTTATTAAAAATATCCCACATTACACAAAATGGTTTAACCTCAGGGTGCTTTAATTTATTAAATTTCCCAAAGCTTATTCAGAATAAAATTCAATGGTTTAAAAATAATGTGTATATACTGCCTTTCAGATAATCTTTGCTATTGAAAATAAGTGATAATACATTATTAGTTTCTTGTTAGTCTGAGAGTCATAGAAATCTTCTTTATGTTAAAAATATAGTTTTGTTGAATTGTGTCTCATATACTTCATTAGCTCTTCTACGAAAGTGGAAAGAACATTGTGTTTGGTGATAAAATAGCTGAATAAGTAGTGGGAAATACTTTAAATATTGTAAGCTTCACTATTCTAACCTGAAAGATTATTATTATTAGAACATTTTCTAATTGCTTTACCAGTACATGTTTACCAGTACAATATAATACTTATAAAAAGAATTCGTACAATGTTGTGTTGTGGTCATGGGCTTTGCTACCATATCCAATTGGAAACAACAATAGAAAAGCAATTTTTGACTTGAGGCAGATCACATGACCTAGATGTATGCTTTTTTTTCTTTATTGATTATCTACAAATTAGCTTTATACATACAACCTGAGAGGGAGTTTGTGAAGTTTATCAAGGTAATATTTATAAACTTCCCTGAAATCCCTAGTTGAAAGAGAAAATGTCATGTAACATTGCTTGTCTAAAAATGAGACCTTTTGTAAGCCTTAATTATAATTTTAAATTTCTTTACTTTAAGGAATGTGAATCAATCAAATATAATGAGCGATGACTATTTGTACACTGTAAGTTTTTAAGGCCAAGAGTTACTCTTTTTATTTTTCTTCTTCCACAGCATATCATTGTAAATAAGTTAAAATTGTTGCAAATGATGATGATAATAGTATTAGTGGCACCAGTCATAGTAATAATAATAATACTATAATTATCTAGATCATGGCATATACCACTACTCTTTCTGGGAATCATTAAGTAGCGGGTTCATGGTTTACTTATAGGGCCCAAGGCACAGCTCAGAATTTTTTTAAAAAAGCATTAAACTTGGCTACATTCAAAGAAGCCAGGATCTGAAGTAGGAGGCAGGAACACAGATAGTGGGACAGTGATTTAATTTATATATATTTATATATTATTATTATATATTATATGTTATATATTATATATAATTATATATTATTTATATATTATATATTTTATATGTATGTTATTTTTTAAAAACTGGAGGTGCAGTAGGCCTATCTTGATGATCCTGACCTTCAGGTATAATAATACTTGGGAGGTTTAAGTTTCCTGCCCTTGTTAATAAAGTTTATTCTTATTATTGAATAGAATTACCTTATTTATTTAAGATCCAGTGATATCCAGTCAGAAATTCAGTAACATGCCTTGGTGTGACTGGGGTATTTGGGGGGAACATTCTAAAATTATCAGAGATATAAATCATGTTCTATAGATTCATGTCTGAATATCCAGCACCTAGTACAGTGTATGACATACACAACGATAAATACATGTGGACAAATGATGTATCTCATCTTTTGCCATCTCTGTCTTCTGTTGGCTGAATTAGGCCATGCAGAGAGGGACTTTTTTCCTCTAATTTTTTCTTAGATTAATGTCTCCAGGTTTTTTTTTTTTATCTCTTTGCATGATAAACAATTTAAACAACTGTTTAGTTTTTATATATTTATAAATTCATTTGTATTTTTTCAGCTTTATCAAGATATAATTGACGTATAACATTGTGTGAGTTTAATGTGTACAATGTCTTGATTTGATACACATATATATCGTAAAATGATTATTACAATAAGGTTATCTAACACATCTATCCATCACCTCACATAATTACAGTTTGTGTGTAAGTGTGTGCATGGTGAGAACATTTAAGATCTACTCGTTTAGTGGCTTTCAAGCATATAATACAGTTTATTAACTATAATCACCATGCTGTATATTAGGTCTCTAGAATTTATTCATCTTATAACTTGAAGTTTGTACCCTTTGACCAACTTCTTCATTTTCCCCCAACCCCTAGACCCTGGAAACTACAATTCTACTCTCTCTGTGAGTTTGATGTTTTTAGAAGTTTTTAGATCCACACATAAGTAAGATCAAATGGAATTTATTTGCCTTTCTCTGTCTGACTTATTTCACTTACCATAATGCCCTTAAGGTCCATCTGTGCTGTAGCCAGTGGCAGAACTTCCTTCTTTTACGTGGCTGAATAATATTTTGAATGATATTCAGAATATTTTAGTGGAATAATAATCTGTTTATATTCAGAATATATATATATATAATATTTTCTTTATCTACTCATCCATCAATGGACACTTAGATTATTTCTTTATCTTCGCTATCGTGACTAATGCTCCAATGAATGTGGGGTTGTAGAAATCTCTTCGAGATAGTGATTTCCTTTCTTTCAGATGTATGTCCAGAAGTGGTATTGCTGAACTATATGGTATTTCTGTTTATAATTTTTGAGGAACATCCATACTGTTCTCCATAGTGGCTGCACCAATTTTTATTTCCACCAAAAGTGCATAAGTGTTTCCTTTCTTCTTCATCCTCGTCGATATTTGTTATTTCTTGTCTTTTTGCTGATAGCCATTCTAACAGACATGAGGTAGTATCTCATTGTCGTTTTGATTTCCATTTCCCTTATGATTAGTAATGTTCAGCACCTTCTCATGTACCTGTTTTCCATTTGTAAGTCTTTGGAAAAATGTTCATGTAGGTCCTCTCCCATTTTTTAATCAGATATTTTTTGCTATAGAAGTATTTGTATAATTTGGATGTTAATCCTTTATCTGATATATGATTTACAATTATTTTCTCCTACACTGTAGGTTGTCTCTTTGTTCTGTTGTTTCTTTTGCTGTGCAGAAATTTCTGGTATTTAGATTACATTGTGGAGTACATATATAATTTACTGTCCAAATAAATACACTTTTAAGAATGTGAAAGAGTATAAGTGTCAGTTGTGCCAAGGCAACAGGCATCCTTTCTGCATCTAATATAATTATCTTAACTGTATGCGCTGAGATGACAGGATAGAATGTGCCTTTTGCTACTCTTCCCCAATGTTTAATGAAAGTAGATTTGTTCCTAAATCATTCTTTCTAAATGGATTTTATAATAATTGAATGGTACTTTAACTGCACTAAAAGATCTTGCTATTTAAAGAAATCGTATGGAGATTCCTGTTGCAAATTGGATAATGGTAATTCTCCCCACCTCAAATTTCTCTTTTGTAAGCATTGTTCTAGGTTGAACAGCTCTTAGTACATCTGTATAATAATCAGTGTCTGTAAAGAATATATGTTAACTAATTTCTTGACAATATGTTCAAAGTCATCTTTTACTCT
>NW_006439192.1:16830742-16931060 GCF_000325575.1 Pteropus alecto | reverse complement strand
ATATATATATTCTCACCTCCCAAGACCAAAGGACCATTACCTCTCATCTTGTCTACTTCAATAGCCTAGACTTCTGCCTCATCTGCAGACTATTCTTCAGAGATTAGTTTGACTACAGATCATATCAACATTCTTCAGATCATTACATTCAGAGTAAAATAAAAAGTCATTGCTATTGTCTACAAGGTTTTGCCTGACGTGAGACTGCTGCATTCCTCTCAAACTTTATTTTCCTCCACTGTAGTCAATACAGAGAGACTCAAACACAGAAACCATGTATCAGCCTTAGTGCCTTTGTACTTGGTGATCCCCCACGTATTTGCATAGCTCATACTTTTGACTTTATTTATTTCTCTAGATCATTCTATCTACAAGTTAAATCTCTCGCTTCCTACTCTGCTGTATTTTTCTTCATAGAACTTATTCATTTTTGATGTTATATTATATGTATTTGTTTATTTTCTGTATTTCTAAATAGGCTACAATTTCCACCAAGATAGAGGGCTCTGTCTCTACTAGATCTGAAGCATTTAAATAAATACTGACAAATGGTAGGCATCCAATTCATATTTGTTGAAAGAATATATAAATAAATGAATTTGTATGAGAGATACAGATTAGGTCAAATCTCAGGTTGAAAACTTCAAAAAACAAAATTGTGCATTATAATCTCTCATTCAATCTTTTACCTTCTAAATGGGAGGAGAGCCTGTGGGGAAAAAAAAGGTCAAACAATAATGAATTCAAACAGTAAGCCAGGGAATGCTGAAGACTTGAGGAAGAAAGAAGAAACTGTACTGTTTGTGTTATTTTAATGTAAAGCTTTATGGAATCTGAGGTCTTTCTCATTGAACACATTGTTCTTTTTAAAGAGGAGAAATTCCTGCTTTTCAACTCTGATGAAAAGATGGGCTTTATGCCATGCCCTAAAGATTACCAGATTAGTTCTTTGTTGGCTAATGGAAGGCAAGGAGGTCCATAAGTGAGAGTCTTCCTTAGGAGATTCCCTACCTCTGGTTCTCTGTAGATGTAAGTTGGAAAATAAGAGCAGAGCAGCAGCACTCCAGCTGATCTCAATTGCCCTGAAGCTTCCAGGGTGGAAGGCTGATCTCTAAGCGGTAAAGGCCCAACCATTTAGTGCTTTATAGACCATAGACTATTGCACTCAGAAGCAAATAGGCAGGCGGTACTGACTGCAGAACACCGATGGAATGCGCTCCCTGTAGCTCAATCCACACAGTAGCCAAACAACCCTCTGTTCTGCTCTAGCTGTAGCTTCTGGATATCTTCCAAGGGAGAGCAAATTGCTTAACACCAACAATGGTTATAAAGTTGAACAAAGCCCAGTGTCACTTTCTAAGTTGGAAGTATACTTAATTCAGGACCAATCTTTTGATGGGAATCAAGGAGTTTTATACTACTGAGAAATTTTTAATCATGATAGCTTCCTGCCAAATAGTAAGGTTATTAATAATTCTGTAAACCTTCAAAATAAATTTTGACAAGTTCGTTGTCAGAAAAACCAGAAATGTGGACGCAAATTTCTGAACAGACCTTTCAAAGATCTTTACAGGTTTTACTAAGAACCCAGGTGACATTTCCGTTTTAACATTCCCACAAGTATGTCATAATTTGCTAATTAATATGCGATTTTATAGTGTGCCTATATATTTTTATCTTTACTATTCTATATGTTAATAAATACCACTTGATGAGGTGGTAGCATAAGTTTGACTATAACATTTCATTAAAACTGAATCATTTTCCCTTTAATCTTGAGAAAATCCAGAAATGGAAGGATGACAAGGGCTTGTTATCATCCAGGGTCCAATCCCCTGTTCCTCATGTCTGGAAATATTAGAATCTAAAGGTAGTAATGATATCTTCCACGCTCTTTTGCTTTCATTTTATAAGCTGTTCCAAGTGTATTATCATATTTGAGTTTTACAACAGCCTTGGGGTTCTTATCCTCCATGTGCAAAGGAGGATACTGAGACTCTGAGAGTTTAAATAATTTAGCCACAAATACTAAATTAGAGGAAGAGTTGGGATTGGGTTGCAAACCATCTGATTAATCTTCTCACTGCTCCGTGTCACCTCTTTATCATTGTTCATTGTGGCTCTGAGTCTGTTTTTCCTAGCACTTCTGTATGTGTAAGATGCCTGTGTTGGAGTCATGCCATATTATGGAAATCATAGCTTTGATCTTATAATTTATTTTAAAATGGCTCAAACCCCAATATCAGAACACATAGAAATTATTTTTCAAAGATACATAACATTAAGATTCTTTTTTAAAACTCTAAAATATTAAGAATATTTTCTAAATACATGTGTGTATCACTAAAATTATTAATGAAATGAACTTCTATGAGTAATAAGATTACTCTCAGTATAATTCTACATAAGCGAACTTCTAATTGCAACAAAGATTCGGATGGCTTAAACAACAATATTCTTATTTTGTGTATGTCACCTGGATATACTAGTAAAATATTTGTATCTGAATTATCTAGATGCATTAATTTAGAAAATGATACTCTAGAGACATATCGTCCAATATGGCAGTCGGTAACCACACTGTAGCTGTTGAGCACTTGATATGTGGCCAGTCTGAATCTCCATTTTGATGACTTCATACAAAAGAAGAATGTAAAATATCACATTAATATGTTTTATCTTGATTGTATATTGAAATAATAATTTAGATGTCTTGAGTTAAGTAATATGTATTACTAAAATTTATTTCACTTGTTTCTTTTTACTTTTTAAAAAGCGGTTAGTAGAAAATTGAAAACCATTCACATGGCTTACAGTATACTTCTCTAGGAAAATGTTGCTCTGGAAAACACCAAAAATATCTAAGACATGATTTTTGTTCTTGCTAGAGGATTAGGCTTATTGAGGTTAATATATATGAAACAATTAGAGGTGGGAGGATAGATCTGTTTAAATACAAAGTGATTTGGTAAAAAAAAAAAAAAAAAAAAAAGGGTGTCTCCAAATAAAAAAGAAGAGGAAAATCAGTGAGGTCTATGAAGGGAGTCAAAATTTTGCCATCCTGAAGCTGCTTTGGGGGATATTGACTTTAGCTGTTTACTGAGAAACAAAAGAGGATGTGGTTCCATAGTGTAGCAGTCAGCACGTCTGCTTTACATGCAGAAGGTCCTGGGTTCATGGCCCAGTGAAGCCACGGGCCATGGTCTATGGCCATGCCACCCTGAACAAGCCCGATATCTAATCTCAGAAGCTAAGCAGGGTTGAGCCTCATTAGTACTTGGATGGGAGACCACCTAGGAAGACCAGGTGCTGTAGGCATAAATAATAATAATAAATAATAAAAAAAGAAAAGACTCAGAAAAAACTTTGACCTTCCCCTCTTTCCTGCCTAAGAGATACAGATAGAAAAACCTACTTTAGGAAAGGCTCAATCATCTGAGAACCTTCATTTAGCATTGGTCAGGAAGACTAAGTCTGTTGGCTAGACATCCTGTGCCCCATTGTTTCTGAGTTTCCCAGCAAGAATGTGCCTTCCATGCATGTTCCACTCTTCTCCAACTGCCTGCAAATCACCCATTTTCACTGAGATCTAATACCTCTCCCCACTTTCTCCTTCATCTAAAATGTCATATATACCCAATATTGCTTCACAGTCTCTGGAATTTTCATGCTTATGTGAATTCCCCATGCACATGTATTAAAAATTTATTTTTCTCTTGTTAATCTGTCTCTGTTGATTTGGTTATTGGCCCAGCTAGAAGAATTTAGACGATGGGAGGAAAAATATTAATTGTTTTTAGCCCCCATGTCTACAAGATGTGAGGAACATCTGATGTTAAGGTTTGTAAGCGAGCCTTTGCATAGGCTTGATAAGGAACAGGGGAGGATGGTACCACTATCGGGGACTGACTAAGGGAAAGAAGAGAAAAGATTAAAAGATGGCAGAAGGGTAATGAAAAACCCGACTTTTCTATAAGCACAAAAAGGATAATTACTAATAAAAAAGATGTTTCCTTTTCTGATTTTTTCTTAAAATCTGAATTTTAAAATCAAATTGGCAAGTCGAAATACGCAACATTTTAGGAGGCCATTTGACACATGCTTTTTAATCCTTAAAAGAAATAACATTTGTTAGTCAGACCTCGAGTTTTCTCTGCCTGTTTCTCTATTCTAAATTTAATGTGCCCCTTTATTTCTACAAAATCACCCAATCTGAAACACCTTTGCAAATATTATGGGCTTTCAATGTTATATGGCTCATTGCTCCATGCATTTATCAAAATTTCTGCAAATAGAGAGATAACCTAAGTCTATAAAAATTAACACGTATAAATTAATCACTGATTCTAGTTTGGGTTATAAAATCAATAAGAAAAATAAATCAATTTTTAAACTTAAATTCCAAAAGTATACCCAGAAGAGGTGTAACTGATAATCTGGCTTGTTTCAATAAGAACGTGTGCTGAAACCACATGTCAAAGAGAGCACCAGAAACATAATCTGTAAAGAATGATTTTGTTTTCGAATTTGGAATCGAAATGGTAGAATGAAAGCTGTATTTTATTTGACTCTGAAAGAGTTGTCTAATATATATGAAACACCAAAATAGAAGTTGTTTCTGGGTTACTGGCCTCTTAATCTTGTATATTAATTCAAGTAATGCACCACCACCACTATCTTCTATTTAATTATTTTTATTTATGTAACATTAAGCTCCATTTTCATTACTTTTGGAGTATTAAAAAAAAGACAAACCCAGGGTATTTGGGCAGTGCCCTCGCCTCATTTACAATCCTCAGAAGACCCTTTCCTTGGTGGAGAATACAAATGACAGTCCTTGACATTCTTTAAAAGCGGTTTTTACTTCTTTAATTAGGAGTTTCAGGCAAGACCTTCTGCTTGAACCCCTAACATTTTCAGACACTTGCCTCACTTCCCAGATTATTCTTCCTAAATTCGTGCTGAATATGTTCTTGATTTGCAAGAAAGCTGCTTTCAGGCCCTTTCATATTCTACTATAATCCCTTGGTAATTACAAAGGCTCTCTTTGCAACAATAGGCAAATCCAGGAGGAATTCAGTAGCTATTCCTCACACAGAAAATTGTAGTTGGACATCTCAGCTGAATTTGCCTCCCAGGGGGCTCCAACTTAGAAAACAGTGCTGTTAGAAATGCTAAAATGGAAGAGCTCGAAGGTTATAATGACAATAACTTTGTGTCAGTGGAAAACACTGCTAAATAAAGTATGGAAAACCAACTTTCAATGAAATATTTTATTTAATAATGGATAAATCCTAAATATAAAAAGCTCAGTACTAAGACAGCAGATTCTAAACTATTTAACACTCCACATATAACAATATCTCGCCCTTACAGGTTTCAAGCCATGGGGAATTTGTACTTTTTTCCCTCTCTCTTTGCTTTCCTGTAATTATTTGTTTACTTTTTCTCTTCGTTCTTTTCTCCTTCAGTCACCAACATAAAAGCCATATTAGAAATTCTTTAATGCCACAAAGTCAAGAATATCAAAATAATATTTGTGTAATTACTCTATGTTTGGTTATTTGCAATTTATCTTGTTATTAAACATAAGTAACTGGTCATAATTATTGATTTAAGGTAAAGTTTTATAACATGTACTTTTCATTTTTTGCCATAATCACAACAAAGTATATACTTCACAGCATTTTTTACATTAATATTTGGGGAACTTTTAAAAGTCTTCACTCACTAAAATAATGTAAAATGCCCTTGAAGCTTTATTCTAATGGCAAATACATGATCCTTTTTTTTTCAGTTATAAATCAATTACTTAAATATAGTATGTATTTTGAAAAATGTATGGTTCTTGGTCTCTTGCACTAAGGTAAATTTAAATAAGTTCAGTAATATAGTAAAGGAATTGCCCAAATCAAGAAAGTAGAAAGCTAAGAAATTTTATTTCATGCTTTTTTTTGCATATGCGTTTTTTAATTTTTCCCAATTAGATTGTGAATATTTGAAGGACTGATTAATGCTCTTTCCTGTACCATCCTGCCCAACATCTGTGCACTGAGCATCATGTATGACAGTTACTCACTTCACGATTTCTAATAACACTAGTAATTTCATGTCAATGCCATTTCTAAACCAACTGAAAATACATAGAGAAAGATAACAAAATTATACTTTTTAAAGGATCACACATAGGCAGACCGGAATAAATATTATTAAGGGGCTTCTAGAATATTTTGCTTTTGTTTCATTGTAGGATTGGGTGAACAAAGAGATATCCAAACAGATCATGTCTTGAGATGTAAGTCAACTTCATCCTGTAGTCCCAAGAATCTTTGATGGGTAAGCAGCATGTCAATAATCCTAACAAGAATAATGATAAACTACATGAACACATATAGGATTAGGGAACTGGGCCTCACTTAGTCCTTTGGATCCATTGAATTTTCAGGATACCGTGACAGATTTTTTAAAGAATCTCAAAATAGACTGCGAGATCGATAATACAAATTCTAACCAAATGATGCTCTGTGATTTATCCAGACTGTAGATTCTTAGATGAAAGAAGACCTAAGTTACAGCCTTTACATGAAGAAGTAGGTAAAGGCCAAGTGGCATCTCTTTGGCCAGTTATGTCCACTTTCTCCAGAAGTAAAGAAAACACATTCTTAGAATCCCTAAATCGCAAGCGAGCATAGAGTTAGAGAAAGAGTTAAACGGCATGGTTAAGCTTGGAGTAATATAACGTAAATAGCAAAGAAAAACAATTCACTATGAGCGTTTATATATGCAACCCAATGGCCTTTTCAATAAACCATTCAAAGGGGAAAAATATGTTTCCATTAGCAAATGCTTGTTAAATCTCCTAAAAGCAAGTTTTTGCTTTATACCTTGCTTCCAAAGTACTCAGCTCGATCCTATGAATTGATTGAAGTTGGGGGGAAAATAATCAACTCCTTAGGTCCTTGTAAACATTTCACTTTTATTTTTAGGAAAACAAAAACAAAAACAAAATATTTTTTAAAAACTGCAGGTGTGAGGAAACTAATATTGAAATCTCCTGTGAATTGTTTTACACCTTACCCCTTCTGGGTGACCTTGGACTAAAACAAATTGGACTAAAAATACAAAACTTGTACCTTCAGATACTCAAAAGCTTATTACAGATGAAAATGAGTAAAATTTTACAGCTATCTGGCCCATCACAATAGAGATCAGATCTACCTGCGCTCATAACCACATTATAGCCTCCAGAAGCAAGCAAACTTCTGCACAGGATCCATTTGAGCAACATTGCAAAATATAATCTTAGTTCTTTAGTTTAAATTACTAGTTAGAAGAGGATAACAAAAATGTATTACCTATGAAAAATCTTAAAAGAATACAAAGAGATGTTAATTTTATTCAATATTTCTATTCATACCTAAAGATCACAATCTCTCCCAAATCTCGTTGAATTCTAGTTTAGACATTCAACACTACTCTTACGTTTATCTCTCTAGAAACCGAGATATGCTCTCAGTTTACCAGAAGTACAAAATTTCCATGTTTCAGAAAGAAATGACTCCCTTTGATACATCTCTCTCTCTCTCTTTCTCTCTCTCACACACACATGCCAAATAAGCATATGAATGATGATAAAAAGAGAGCAAATCATTTGCTGCTCAGGTTTACCCAGTCTTGTGGTAGGTACTAAAAGAAAAATAAAAGTAGTAAAAAGTAGTAAAGAATGACAATTAAGATTAGACCTTAAAAAGAAAGCCAAAGTTAGTGGATTCCTAATTTTGCTCTTGCTTTTTTCTATTGATGAGGATCTTCCTTCCATCTTCTTCATTGAGTTCTTATAGAATTGAAGTTTATATTTGTCTACTCTAAACATACTCTAATAACACTGATTTTTTTTTCTTTTTCTTTTTTTTTTTTTTTAGCTTCCTTCATGAAGGTTATCTTCCAATAATTTAGTGTTTTGAGGTATTTGTTTTCTGGGCTATTTCAAGATTTTCAAA
This sequence comes from Pteropus alecto, assembly GCF_000325575.1. Classification (NCBI taxonomy): domain Eukaryota; kingdom Metazoa; phylum Chordata; class Mammalia; order Chiroptera; family Pteropodidae; genus Pteropus; species Pteropus alecto. The sequence continues at coordinate 16,923,060 of NW_006439192.1, read as the reverse complement.
TTGTTTTTGTACATGGACATAAACTCAGACTTTGGACTAATATAAACAATAGTAGAAATTTTTTTTTTTAACTGTAGCATGTTATTTCCTGCAAGTTTCTAAAGATCAAAGAATGTTGGAATGGGGAGTAAATCCCAAATTATTCATGTTGTGATAGAAAACTGAGGTTTACAAGGACTAAATAATGTTCATAAAGTTATTGACAGAACTGAGAATACCATGACTTTTTGAATTACCAGGCGATGATTCTTCTGCTGTATTATAACCCTATTTATGGTAACATTTCAAATAAATGCAGTATATAATTTTTTTTATCATTGAGTAATTTGTTGATGAAATTGTATTTCCATTAAGCAAACAGTCTCTCCATATGTTATGTAGATGTGATGTGCCCTCTGTTCAAATTTTTCCTGATGCAGTCAAAGCCATCATTTGAATATATTTGAAAAGGACCAAAAAGAAAATAGATGTATATCATTAGCGTAGATGGAAAACCAGAGGAATATACCACTTTAATCATCACGCGTAATTTCTTATAGATTTTTGTAAGTTAACATCATGTACAAACTTGCTTAGCACCAAACAGCAGCTACATCTTTGACAAAGTCATTAAGGGTCAGAAACCTGAGACAGCCCTGGAGCTCCATCTTCTATATTGTTGTATCATAAGGAAATGAAAATCTTTTGATCCCTTTGACTCTTTACCCCATCACTAAGTTATTTGTATAACATTATGCATTTGCCTGCTCATTTAACAAATTTTGCTTAGTGTTTACTTGTATCCAGTGTCTTATTTACTCTCAGGAAATTGAGAAAGAGAGGTGACTGGGAAAGTGAGGGATGCTCTCCCTGCTGATATGGTTCTCAGAAGAATGGCTTGGGCTTAGAAGAGAAAGACAGAGTCCAGGTCAGAGCCAGAGACTTTGTCCCGCCCCTGTTTCGGCAAAGCGAGTAAGACTTTAAGTGGAACTGGGATATTGAGTCAGAAGCCAATAGGTTAAAGACCTATGGGAGATTGAGTTGAAACAGGGACTAGAAGGATATCTGGGCAAATTCTTAAGTCAAATGAACCTGTGCCGAGTCTTTTCCATGTTCCTAGGGCAGGTTGGTGAGTCATTGGATCTATTTTAAGGCTCTGAGTGAACCATTGGAGAAACAGCCATAAAAAAAGACACTGATCACTGTCTAATGGTCAAGAAAAGAACATGTGGGAAGACAAGCCACAAACAAATAATGTGATACACGGAGCTAAGTGCTAGTGGATGGATATATGATAATATGGATGCACAGAAGTGGAGTAAAAAACCATGCCAACGGGTTTGTATTAGTTTCGTATTGCTACTCTGACATAGTGCCACACATTTACGGGCTTAACACCAATTTATTATTTTATAGTTCTAAAGGTTAGAAATCAGAAATGGGTCTTACTGTGTTAAAATCAAATTATTGACAGGGCTGCATTTCTTCTGAAGACTCTAAGAAAAACTCTATCTCCATGTCTTTTCCAGCTTCTAGAGACTGCTCATGTTCCTTTGTTTGTGACCTCTTCCTATCATCGAAGCCAGCAAGAGTTGTGTAAGTCCTTCTCATACCATATCAGTCTGACTGAGACACTCCTGCCTCCCACTTTCACTTGTAAGGACCTTTGTGACTGAATTGGGCCCAAGCAGATAATTCTAGATAATCCCCCCTACCCCGCCCCATCTCAAAATCCTTACTGTAATCACATCTGCAAAGTTCCTTTTGTCACATAAGGTAATATAGTTATAGATTCTAAGGATTAGGATATGGATATCTTTGGGGGTAGATGCATTATTCTGCCTACCACAGTGTCAGAGGAAATTAAGGAGATCTGAGAAGATGTTGGTAGAGTCTTGGAGGATGAGTAGGAGATTTCCAAAGAGGCAGTGAATATGTGGGGGAAAGAGGGAAGGAGTCCAGGCAGTGAGAAACCTACACAGAACAGAGTCAAAAGTCTTTCATCCACTGCTTGCTTGTTAAATATACAATGCTATATGAACAAACTACTCTGACATTCCTAGTCATTGGGCTCGCTACCAGCATCTGCTGATCTCCTGGAGATTTTTACAGATTAATATCATATTTCTATAACTAAATACTAAGGTTAAGCTAGCCCATCTGTTTGAAAGGTTTTTTTCTTTTTAAAAATGAGTATAACATTTACTCTTATTTAGAGTTCAAATATCTTTTCATCATTCAGGAGGACTGAAATCTATCATTACAAATAGTACTGAAACACAGTCTGCCTCCTCCTTAAGCCAATAAGGATTTCATCTGGTCCTGTTGATTTACATACATTGTTTACATAGTAATCACCTCCTTCAGTGGCCTACTTTTTTCTAAATCTTCCATCAGGCCAAATGGATTGAACACAATTTGTTTTATTGCTTTTCACTGGGTCAACATTCTCCAGTCTGGGTGAAGAGTGTGTGAAAGTGAATCAAAAGCAGAATTAAAAGGGAAAAGTAGGAGGCAAGACTTCGTAAGCTCAAGATCATCCTTTCAGATGATCAGCAACAAACTGTCAGCAAACTACTGCCTCTAATTACACAGCTGAGGTATGGGGACATTCTAGCCAACCCCCGTGCACTAGCAGCACACATGTATGTCAAGCACTATCCTGAAATATAGACAGAGAAAAGGGTCTGGGGAGCGCAACCAAAGCTGCCTCCACTGAGTAACTCAAAATCAGTAATCACGTTCCAGTCTAAAAGTCATTTGGGATGTCTGTAGGGTTCCAGGTTAGGTCGGCTTAATTTTTCTAGGAGTATACAGCAAGACGTCTGCATCTGAGAGTTACACAGAGGTTTCTTATCATTTAGGGGTCTCAGATCAAGCTAGATAATTGCACGTTCTCCTAAGAGAGATGCTATTTTGTAGTAGACTTAAACCTGTCTATTCTTAAATATCCCTCAGGTATGAGCAAGCCACAAATCTAACTGAACCTCAAAGGTAATGTGACTAATCTCAAGAGAGGTGCAATAACACAATGAGGTTGGGGGTGATATCCAAATTCTTCCTCTTAAATGTTACTTTTTGCAGACTGCTGTTTTAAGTTTTTGTATTGTAGAAAAATATCTACTGAGATATATTATTTTAAAATATTTTCATGTTACCTTTTTATAATGACATATTTTTGGTTCTTTTGTGTTTTGTCCCTCTAAATATGTCCCTACACTCTTGTGCTATTTCTTTGGATCTTTCCTCGGTGACCTAGCCTAATTTCCAAGGATAGTTGCATTCCCAGTTGCTTTTCAGATTTCTTATTGCCCTGATTTTTGCAAAGTTTGTATTTTTCTATTGTTTTAGTCTTTTCTATGCATTGGGAATTTTGGCTATCGTAGGAGTTTCCCTTACAAAGCAACAATGCCATGAGGATTTATTTAACAAATCATCCAGAAAAGATTGTAAAATATATCTATGATTGTTTACATTTCACCATTCATGGCACTGTCCATGGATATTTTAGGAACCCTAGGCATTTAAGCAATAACTAATATTTAAATAGGGCCTGTCACATGTCAAGCATCATGACAAGAGCCAGGGATGTAAGTATGAGAAGAGAAGAAGGGATTTAAGTATGAGTAAGATATGGTCCCTACCACAAAGAAAAAAGAAGATTCAGAAAGGACACAGATATGCAAATAGTTATACTGCAATGTGAACAGTGCTTTTACAAATGTATAAACTAACTCCTTTGGGAGCACAGATAAAGGAGCAATTAATTCAGCCTGAAGGAGTTCAGGGAAGCTTCAGATAAGAGGTCACATTTCAACTGGGCTTTGAAAGGAGAGTAGAACTTCACCGGGGACTTAAGGATATTGAAGAGATAGAAGGGAAGGAGGAAAAGTTTATAACAGGTAGAAGGAGCAGCATGAACAGGGGTTCATAAAAGTTCATGACTAGTCCCTGCCACACGTACAGCTCCAACAAATATTTTTGAACTAATGACAATATGAATAAATAAATGCTTAAAAAATTGGCTATAATCTTACTACTTTCTCATGTCTCGAATATGGGTATCTAGGGGTAGGAGGGGCCATAACTGTGGCCGATTGCATACTACTCAGGAGGGTTATTAGCTGGAGTTCCTCTGTTGTGGCTTCCATGATTGGGTGTGGAGATGGAGGCTCTCCAACAAAATCTCATTCTTTTTTCCTATACAAGTAATGACTGGAGGCAATGCAAGGAATTGCAACCTTAACATTCTTTAACATAGCGCCGCAGCCTCTTTCTGTACTAACGGCTGCTCAAGCGTGATGATTTAAGCACTGGATTTATAGGCAGTTGGTTAATAACTAGCTAAAGAGAAAAGAGGGTGGCAGTTGGTAGAACATACCAGGTAGTCAGAACAGCAAGTAGAAAGCTTTCTGAGAAAGAGAGCTTACAAATGGTAACGATCATTGTATTGCAGAAAACACAGTCACAGAGGGCCTGGAAAAATAAGTGAAAACCAGACTCTGCAAGACCTTGGAAACAAGTTGAAAATAGAGGTCTAAGAGGGATGAGAAAATCTGAAGTGGTTTAAGTAGGAGTTCAACATGAGATGGTTTGAGTTGCAAAAATAAAAACTGCTCTGCCTCGGGAAGGCCTGTGGATTAGGAAATATTTGTGTGGGTTGGTATTTTGGCGAATACTGAGACAGGAGTTTGTGGCATTTGTCCAAGCAAGAGGAGATGGTCAATGATGGAAGTGGAATTGAAGAGAAATAAACAGATTTGAGAGAGTTAGAAAGCAAATAGTAAAAAAATAGTAAAACACCTGTTACAAATTTAATTATTTACTAAATATTTGTAGAAACATTTAAAGCCTTCCAATTAGGGTATTATTGACTTTTTCGCCTTTTCAAGAAATGTTCCTGAGTACCAATCATGGTCAAGCAAATTTGGCCAAGGCACTGAGGACACAGCTAAAGCCAGATAAACAAGATCCCTGATCTAATAGAACTTATATTTTGGTGGGGAGACAGGTAATAAACATAACTATGGAAAAAATAACTTCAAATAGTACTATGAATTGGTGCTACAGGAAGCTTTGTCACGTTGGATGATTAGGAAAGGTATGTTGAAGTTGAAGACATCTGAGCTCACTTGAGTACAAGAAGTCAACCATCTGGGAATGGACCATATATATTCTCATCTTTGAGTCAGGTTTCCTTGATTTGAATCAAGTTTCCTTAATTTGCCGATCTCTCCCTATTTTGAAGATTTGGAAGTTCTCTTTTAAACACATTTATGTTCTGAAGAGTATCTACATGTAACTATTTTGTGACATTGCAGTGAAACTACTAGGGTTCGAGATCCCTCACAGGATGTTTTGCTACCTTCTGCCTCAGGGACAGAAGGGACTCCTACTAGTCTTAAAAAAAATAAAAGTTAACAAGAAAATGAACTAAGTAATAATTCTCAATCCCACCATAAAAATCCTTTCTGAAAGCATTTTTTTTTCAGCAAATTTAAGTTTAAAACTAATTAGCTCTATTACTTATTTTCTTTTTTAAAAAATTGAATAACAGTTCAGCATACATTTAATTTCTGGTTAATATAATGATTTGTAAACCAAGAAATTAATAATATTAGAGTTCTTATTTATGGAAATACCAGATGTTTGGAGAAGCTGTTTTTTAGGGGTTATATTTTTTAATTTAAAATTCTGCCTATTTTTAGCAATTTGTTTTGAGTTATTCATATGACCCTTTTTAAAAGTTATTCTAAGTTGAAACCATGAAGACATTGCATATTATGGGTTAATAATGATTAGAATTCTTATAAGTTTGAAATCTGAAAAAAAAAATGCATAAGTAAGACTTTCGATATAGATTTATCTTATATTTAGATAAGACATTTTTCTTTAGAAAATACCATGTAGTATCTTAGAATGCAATCAAATTGCTTGAGCTACTTCTATTATGGTGTCTGTGATGTTCATTCTAATTTTCCACGTTCTTGTAGAGAAAGAATCTGAAACCTTGAGGGAAAAAGAAAACATACAAATGCTATTAGAGTACACATTTTTGAGCAGCAGGAAGTCAGTAGTAAGTGTCAGAGATTGATCATAATTGTGTTCTATATATAAACAATTGCCATCAGGTGTGCCCTGGTACGAGGTCATTCGTGCACCCAAGCAGTAATTTGAGCAATTTAGAATTTCAGGCAGCCTAGAGAGGGAATAAATTATTGAAAAGTTTAACTTCAAGTGTAAAATGTATCTTTATGGCAGATTTCTCAAAGAAACAGATTCTGTCCTTTCATATTAAATTAGATTTGCTTGTTGAATCAAAATTTTTAAATAATTTATTTAGATACACACAAAAATATATGTTGGTGGACCATTAGTTTTGCAGAAGGAGGAGGTGATTCAAAGTGAAGAATAGATATACATATACTTGGCATTTTCAACCTATAACATTACATTACAAAAAAAAAGGAAGAGTGTTATTAGAGATGTTGTTTTTATCCAAACTTTGTTATTATTTTTTACATTTTTGAAACTAAAGCCAATCAATAAAGATATAGTTACTGACTAAAAATATGGGTACTAAACCCATATTTCTATGCTACTATTCTCAATCGCAATGACTCTATTATTTTAAAAAAATAGTTAAAAATTCATTCTAGAACCTACACTCTCAGACAGATTACATTTTTATTACCTTGGAATCTACATTAATCAAGTGAGACATTCTTCATGTCAGAGAATTCACACTATGGCTGAGCTTGCTGGTCCTCTTCATATACATTCTTTTATTTGTTTCTTTCTATTAGAGCTCTAAAGTTTTAGACTACATGACCACATTTCCAAACTTTCTTTGAACATGTGGACACATGACAAAGTTGTGATTACTGAGATATGAGTAGAAGCGATGTGTACTGCTCAGAGGTTGCACTTCTAAAAAGAATAGAATTGCTCTGAAATGGCTCATTCCCACTGACTGGGTTGCAAATGCCTTGTCTGGAGCTATAGCAGCCATCTTGAACCCAGAGGCAAAAGTCTTGTGTTGCTTTTAGCCCTTGACCATTTCTTGAAAAATTGATGAACACTTACCTTGTTTAAATCACTCTAATTTGGGATCTACATAGTCTATAACCTACCACATACCTCTGTATCATCATCCATCTACCTCTTCCTGGTGTTTCCCAACTTCAAAAATCTCACTCTTTCTTTTATAATTTATAAAATGATCACTTTGATTAGGAATTAATTTTGAAGCACTTATGTGAATTGTTAAATTTATTATATTTTTAAAGAATCATGTACCTCAAATGCAAATGAATACTCTATTATTCGTTTTTTTTAAATGAAATTTATGGAGATGACATTGGTTAATAAAATTATATAGGTTTCAAGTTTACAATTCAATAATACATCATCTGTATATTGACTTAAAATTAAAATATTCTTTCTTGCTATTCCAAGTTTTGAGTGAATACAAAAATGGTAGAAATATGCATATAGTTCCACTGTGTCAATCAAATTTAGCTTTTCAAAAAGGTGTTTTTGAGATTTGGTTTGTCGGTATATCATAGGACAGTTAAGAAACCACAAGTCACCTCAAAGGGCCCTGTGGTTACTATAGGGCCACAACTGAAAGTTGAAACTAATCAGGAAAGAAACACATTGAACAAAAAAGTTGTGATCATGATCCAAAAGTAATAGAAACAGTTCACATTTGAAAAATGCTTCAATATAATTTATGGCTTTTGGAAATAAGAATATGATCTAAACACTCCTTTATTTGCTTTTAAGATAAAAAATTCTATAATAGTGACCATGCCTATTTTATTTATCTCTGTATTCTCAGTGCTTAACATAGAGTCAGGTCAAAGGGACTCAGCAATATTTTTTGAATGTCTGAACTAATACCACATTTTTAATGCAATCTACATGTCACTTTTTGTTCTGTAGATTGACATCAATAGAGAACATGAGAGTAGAGAGGCATACCCAAAACATTCTGAGGCTTAAAAAATGATGTCTAAGCTGAATTCAAAAGAATAAGTAGGAAGAGAAATGGAAAGAAGACAATTCCATGGGTGAAATAGCAAAGGGAAAATCACCTCTGCATAGGATACGAACCAGCAAGGATCATACTAATGGACCCTAGGAAGATACAAAACCTGCCTAATTAAAAAAAAAAAAAGAAAAGATAATTTAATGATTCCATAATTCCACTCTTAGGTATATATCCCTCAAAATTGAGATTAGATACTCTGACAAGTACATATTCAGGTGTGCTCACAGCAGCAATATTCACAATAGCCAAAAAGTAGAAACAACCTAAATGTCTATGAATGGATGGATAGATAAACAAATTGTGGTATAAACACGTTGTGTAGTTCATACATATACAATGGGATATTATTTAGCCATAGAAAGAGATAAAGTACTGAAACATGCTACAACATAAATGAATCTTGAAAATCTTATATTGTAAAAGGTCACATATTGCAAAAGGTCATATATTATATGATTCTACTTATATGAAAGATTCAGAATATATAAATCCATAGGAAAATAATGCAGTTTGGCAGTTGCCAGGGACTTCAAGGAATAGAGAGAAACCACTTAATAGGTCAGGGAGTTCACTTTGGGCTGGAAATGATTTGGGACTAGATAGGCACGGTGGTTGCACAACTCTGTGACTATATGAATGCCACTCAGTTTTAAAATAGTTAATGTTATGCTATGTAAATTTCATCTCAATAAATAATTTTTTAAAAGCTAACCTATAACTTTGAGTTTTATTGACTGCTTCTGAATAATTTTTTTTTATTTTTTTTTATCAGCGTTACAGCAATTCTACCATTATTCCAGTATAATATTATGGTTCCTAAATATATTTATGTTAAAGTTACAATAATCAATTCATGTCAAAGTCTAGTCACAGATTTTCTCAATTAAAATATTAAGTTTCTTTAAGTATGAGATTGGGAAAAAAAAATATTTCAGATAATATTGATGAGAGGTACCTGAGTAAAGTAGAGCTAATAGACATCTGTGGTCCCTCTCCTGGAGATCACACTGGTGGACAGTGTGACCAGCACCCAGAACAGGGCCTGCTGCAGATTAGCTGTTGCTCCAGGTGAGCAGAGCCCCCACAACCTCTCCTGCATTACACAGGTGACAGTATCCTCTACACTGAGACTCCAGGGAAGCCTTCCTCTCGCTGTTATTCACATAAAGGAATTGAAAGATCCTGCTCACTTTCAAAGAAAGAGGCAGCTCATGAATTTTCATCACATGCATAGATGCAGATACGGGTCAAGAAGAGTTTTGCTGAGTGTCGGAGGCAATCTCAACACCTCCTACTCCCTGAGGGGCAACGTCGGAAAAGGGGGCACGTGTAAGTTTTACATTTTCAGTAAAGCTGTCAAAATGAATTAAGCATAGTGAGAAAAGGAGAGCAACGTTTTTGAGTTGAAGCTTAAAAATAAACAACTCTATGTGTCATTAATACAATTACAAATATTTTTACCAAATAGTAATAATACGCATAGAAAAAAGTAAGTTGCCTATTAAAGAAATTGTCTATATAAATTTATCTCTGAGCCGCTTGCAGTTGAGGAGAGTTATTTCTTGTGTGGTGCTCTAATTACCAAAGTTGCTGTATAAACTGATCAAGTTATCCAGCTTTATGACAGTTGACTGCAGAGTCCACAGTATAACTGTAATGATGACAACAACAGCAACAATAGGTTACATTGCTTGAATGCTCACTATGTCAAAGCTTTAATGTCACAAAATTGAATTAAGTAAACACTCTTTTCTCATATAATATAGTGGGTAAGCACACAGACTCTGGGACCAGGCAGTTCATTGTGTTACAATCCCAGCTCCAACCTTACTTAATCTCTAGGCCTCAACTTCCTCATCTGTAAAATGGAAATGACAATCACACAGGCCTTATAGGGTTCTTGTGAGTATTAGATGAGTTAATAGGTATAAATCACTTAGAATGGTACCTGGCAAACAACAAGCATCATAGAAGAGATAGCTATCGTCATTATTCCTTACAGAAGTCCTACAGTGAATTTGCTAAACCTTGCTCAGCATAAAATAAGAAAATCAAAGTAGGTGTGTGAAGTTTTGAGATATCATGAGTTTCAATCCTTTGCCCTGTCTAATAGTTTGGTAGTTGTAGCATTGAACTTGCCATTTTTGGTGGTGCCTCTTGTTTGACCTAACCCTGATCATGCCTCACTGCTACAGTGCACACAGCAGCTCACAAGAAGAGTGATAAAGTAGTCATTTTAGATTAAAAGGATGCCGACCAAAACAACTCTCAGAAACGCAGAATCTCCCGTGGTTTTGATGAGGCATATTTTTTTCAATTGCAGATGTCATTTCCACAAATTTTCGTTTTGGCATTTGGCACATGCATGCTATTTGAAAGCAATATTGCACATGTGCTGGCTGTTACCGTGACATTCTTTGGGGACTACTTCACACAAATTAGGTGAGAACTTATCTTTGTAAAAGAATGTCTGTCACTGACAATTATGGTGATGCCCAGCCAATGGCCACAGTGAGAATACAGAACGTCAACATGTATTTCTCAAGTTTTATGATTCAAGGAGGAAACATCAGGCTTGAATGGAAAAAACCAGCTCAATCTTCCAACTGCCACACTGTGCCCCCATTAAAAATGGTGGAGCCTGGACACCATTAGTTAGCATAAGTCACATTCGAATAAAGAAGTGAACAAGCCACAATCCACTGCCATAAAATGGGTCACTGCTTTAATGAAAGAAGGCCTTGTTCTTAATGTATTTGGATCCCAAATCAAATTACGTGGTATTAGAGAGGATTTTTTTTTTTTTTTTTTTAACTTAGCAGTCTTTCTTGTTGCTTTGGAAAGGCTTGCTTTTGTGCTGAGCTGTTCAACTGAATTTCTTTGTTAAGATAACCAGAACATTTAGGCTCACACACCAGCCTTCTGCAAACTTTTCTATGGAATATTTTAACATACATAAGCAGCCTTGAAATGTTGCTTAAGGTTTTGAGTTAAACATAAAAGCCAAAACTCAAAGCGATGTTTAGTTTATTGTTATTTACAGTGACAATTTTTATGCATTTCCTGAAAATTTGATATGAACCTTGACCTTTAGAATTTAAGGTTAATATTTTTAAGTCATAACCCTGGTAGTAGATATTTTAAATAAACCATCAGCATCTCATTATATTTGACATTTTCCTTGTAAACAACTTTTTAAAGCTATGATGTGACACACGTAATGTATCAAACAAACGTTTACTTATTATAAAACTAAGATGATATATGTAAAAATATTTCGAAAGGCATTATAAAGCTTGAAAATATTACTTTTAATGTTCATTAATTCAACTTTGTGAAACTGGCTAAATCAATGGATTAGAAGAGTATTTGGGGTGAAATCATGCTTATTAAGATTCAGACAGTATAAAATTTAAATACTGTTCTGCCTGTTTTCTGTTTTCTCTTTCTGGTTCTGGTGAATGTGATAATCAGCCCTATTGAGCCAAGAGAAAAGGAGCAATTCACTCTTTTTTTTTGCTCCTCTACCAGCAGTGAGTTCTTGGCCAGTATAATGATCATGCCAATAACTTGGCTCATTGAGGGTACAAGATAAAGCAATTTTCTCAGCTACCATCAAAGGCTGTCTGAAGGGTTGGGGATAACAGCAGAATCCTCATCCTAAGATCATTTTGCCAATTCTACCCCCAGTCATGCAATAAAAACCTAGCTAGTAGTATTTAATAGCACCTAATAGTTATTGAGCGCTAACTACATGCTAAGTACTTTGTATTATCTCATCCAGTCCTTGCACAATTAGCAATTCCATTGCACATCTGCAGTGAAACTAAGCTGTATTACAGCCATCAGCAGTTGATATTTATTGGGTACTTACTATATGCTGTGTGTTACTTGCGTTATCTCATTTAATCTTCACATCAACCCTGTGGTCTTGTAATCATAAATTATTTTAGTTCAGTGTGACTTACTGGGAGACCATGGTCACTTATATCCTTTCCTCCCTCTCCTGTAAATCTGGTTCATACTGGGCTACAACATGAAAATGAAATGACTAAAGAGATGAAGAAGAAATAAAAGAAGGGGGAGAGGGGAGAAGAAAGAAGGAAGAAAAAACGATTTATTGACTTGCCTACTTAATGAAAGGACCCAAACTTTATTTCCTTTATTCTCACTAAAACGTTTAAGGTGGGTATGTTTATTTTTTCCATGTTAAAAATGAGAATATAGAGGCTTGCCAAGGTTGAATGATTTTGGAAAGTAAATATGACTTGCAAGTGAGCTGTCAAACATTGGAACCTATGTTCAAATCCTCAAGTTCACTTGCCCGGCACACCTATGCCGTCCCTGCCCAATACCTGTGGAAACCAGCTGAGCCATGGACCTTCCTGGAAGACAGGAAGTACAGTTAATTCCACAAGACCTTAAGCTGGGGAGGAACAATAGGGGGAAGGTGAACCTCTCTATGTAGAAACCACTTTTGCCTTGTGAGGTATAGTATTTCTGGAAGTGGGTAGCTGCACACCACACCGCAACTCATTGCATGAAAACCCACCCACTAATTTGCTCAGCTTTGGTAATCAGCTTGATTTTCTAGACCTGAGAGAGGGTGAATGTCCTGTCGACTCTCAGAAATGCTATAGTTATAGTCTCCTTTTTCCTTCGCCTCCATTTATATTGTGTTGCATTTAATTATATTATTTTTGTACCCCTCTGAACATTTAAGATTTCTCTATTTTCTTTTAAGGAAAATAAGGAGTGGTCAGTGGGAAATGCAGAGAATCATAGAAGATAAATATATCACACCGTCCTTGGATATTTAGTTTAATTGCTTTCCCTATACTGAGAGCACTGGGAGGGCAGGGACATATTTTGTTTACTGATGAATCTCCAAGACTCTTCACAGGGCCTGATTGACCCTATAAGTGTTTTCTGGTTTATCTAATTAACACCATTCAGGTTTAGCACAAATACTGTATATGAAAAGACAAACAGAGAATAGCTATTAAAGTGAGACATAATATATGCTAGAAAAAATACTATTTCTTCATACATCTTGGTTCTTGCTTTGGGTTGAAGTTTCTGCCTACCTTTCTCCCTACCTCTCTTAAGCTGCCTTGTATTCTTAAAACTCTGACTGTAAGAGGGTGACTTTAAGTTAGATCTGTCCTTGACACTTTGGCACTGGGTATTCCAGTGGATAGCCCGGCTCACCGCAGGATTTATAACATAATTCAAAGGCAAAGTTGTTAGTCATTTAAAATCAGGCATCGATTTTTATTTTACACCCAAATTATAAAAGGTTGTTTAATTTTGAGCAAGTGTGTAGTGCTGTTGACATAATTATCTCAGAAGATTTAAAGCACCATAGGAAGCTGATAAATTGTTTTTAAAACTAAACATGGTCTAATGTAGATTGAAGCAATTCAGTTAAAACATCCGCTATGAAACACTTAAAAAGGTGATTGCTTTCTGCCCTAAGCCCTGAGTAGTTGCCCTTAGCAGTAAGTTAAAGTTAGAAATTGTTGAAAGTAAGCAGTATATTTATGAAGGCTAAAGAATATTTGAAAGCAATATTTAAATATTTTTAAAAATATGTCTGATGCAGAAGATTTCACTTTCTGTTTAGAGTTACTGAGGCGCAAGATAAGACTAGGAAAATTCACCCGGCCATGTATATTTTACTGCAAACGTGTCATTTTAGACATCTTTCAAAATGTATCTGGAATATGGAAAACAATCCTACTGAGCTATTGTTTGGCATAGCTCATTGACGTATTTATATTTGTAAAATCAATCAGATCAGGGCAACTATGAGGATAGTTTTGTTTTTTTGTTTTTCCTTGTTTGAGTGAAGAGTCTGAAGAGTTTCAGCAAAAATAAAAATGAAAGAAACATGTAATGCATTTTGCCTATTATTTTGCTCTTAAAATAAGAGAGAAAGAGAGAGGGAAATCCAGAGAGTAAGGTAACATGTTCAAAAATACTGGAATAAATGACTAGTGTGTTATAACATATAAAAACATTGAAAAATATTCTAGGAGATGGGTTCAAGGGCATGGTTCTCACCCTACGTGCTATAAACTTTCAGGAAGTGAAGAACTATGAGAACCTCAAGATGTCTCTTCTAAAACAATGACAACGAAGAAAGCTCTCTGCTTCCCAGAATGGTTATAAGAATCAAGTATCATACATTGCATACATAAACACACTTCTAAAAAAGGAATAATGTAATAATTATCATTAATTAGAATAAGTGATTGTCTTGGAAATTCAATATAATTTGAACTTGTTTTCCCTTTTTATAATATTCTTATTCTCTACACTCTGAGGAGAAGAGAAATATGTGTTTGAAATGACATTTTTTTGAAAATGGTACTAGAATTTAATGTATCTTATATTCTCACTTCACTTGTAGCAGAAGGGAGTGAATGTTAAGCTTAACAAAAGCAGACTTTCTTTTAAAATTAGAATCTCAAAGGAATAGATTTTTACAATAGTTACAATTCTTAACCGAGATATAAATTTAATAATATAGGTAACAAAAGAAAGGAAGAATATTTGAATCATTATGCAGGAGAACTAGCAGAAGATTTTGTTGTAAAATAATGATAAAATGGAGAATTGTTTCCAGGCACGAAAGAGTCTTATCTAACTATACCTTATGAAAGTTTTCCAAAGTTCTATTTCTTTACTTTCTTAAACATCTTTTGGTATATCAACTCCAGCAATATTTTGGCAGCCTAAAATTACACCATTCTGACCTTGACATTAGTATTCAACAGCACTGATGAAAGAATGACAGCTTCTCCATCCTAGTGGGTGATCCTGCAAGCTTTTACCTTCATGACTATGGAGTTTCTGTCAAATGTGCTTCCAGATGAATGATCACATTCTTTTGAATTATGAAGTGGCTGCAAACTGTGCTAATTGGGTCTACACTGATGTCACTGATATGGATTAAACAGCCTTGATTGTCTTAAAGACACAAATATATGTAATTTTGGTATATATGTGTATTCCACTTAGCATAATCCATAACTATAGCCAAGCAGAATTGTTTTACTTAATTAAAATCATCATTAAAGGCATTAAGATGAATTAGAGGCAAATCCTAAAGAGATGAATGTAACAGCTAAGAGCAACTATAATGAAAGGTTAAATACCGTGATTATTTTTTATGTATGAAGTGTGAGCAGTATGCTTGGGAGTGCAGAAAATTTTGAAGAAGGCTCCATCTTTGTCCAGAAGAATTGAACTATAAATTTATCAGAACAAAAAAAGCACATGTCAAGCCACAGAAGTAGTAAGAAATAATGTCTTGAATTAATATAGCTGTTTCCTTTTGTTCATCGTAAGGACTTTTTTACATTTTAAGAGTCTTTAAACAGTAAGCTCCTAAAAGGCAGGGACAGGACTAGGAGAAGTTTGTTCTTTAGCCAGTACAGTGTCATTTGTAATATGGGAGCTTATTAATTAATTAATATCTGATTTAACAGCCAGTGTGAGATTCTAGAGGACAGTAATAAACTTCTACATCACAGTTCAGTGCTCTTTAACAAGAAAATTATACCGATATTTTAAATTGGTAGAATTTGAATAGAATAGTTAAAATTAGTAAATTACTAAAATAAGGTACTATTAAAATTCAAAGTACAATAAGTTATCATACTGTATTAAGAAAACAATTGCTTGCTGAGATGCTCTATACATCTAATAGAAGTATGCTTGATAGCTCATTAAATAATTTTATCATGAAATATTTCATATAAAGACAATATAGAAATTGGTATGTTAAGGACCTAGGTTTAAGTGCAATAGTCAGGTTTTTAAAAATGTTAACATTTTGCTGTATTTGTTTGTTTTTGATAAAATAATGCAGATAAGATTACAGTTGCCTTTGTGTTCTCTGATCATTTAATCCCTACTCCCTGACCCCCGCCAAGGGAGTAACTGCTTTCTTGAGTTCGTTTGTCTTTCTTGTCCATGTTTGATACTTGTATATTTTTTTGTAGTCTCTATGAACAATATTTTATGTGTTTTATAATTTACATAAGTGATTTTATAGTTTCATGTCCGGCAACTTGCCTTTTTCATTCAACATTAATTTTGAGACTGTCGATATTGTTGTAACTCTGGTTCATTCATTTTAGTTTCTTTATAGTATCCCAATCTTTCACTATTCATTTATTCAATTAATTAAGTAGTTATTGAACATTTACTACATCTAGGCAGCGAGCTAGATGATGAGAACATAGCAGTCAACTAAACAGACGAAAGGGCTGCTGCTGTGAAAATTCCTTCCTAGGGAATAGCGTCCAATGGATGCATCCTTTTTTTTAAGAGATGTTTTCAAGTTTTTATTGTTAGAAACTGACCCAGTGAACAACCATAACCATTAGTACTTGCGTATTTGTTTGAGAGGAGAAAGAAAAGAGGTGTAATATTGATGTCATAGGTTGGGTACACCTTGAGTCTTACTACATAATGCAAGCTACTGTGCAAATCCCAGCTGTTATGCTAACTTTACG
Organism: Pteropus alecto; assembly: GCF_000325575.1. Lineage (NCBI taxonomy): Eukaryota > Metazoa > Chordata > Mammalia > Chiroptera > Pteropodidae > Pteropus > Pteropus alecto. The sequence continues at coordinate 16,906,497 of NW_006439192.1, read as the reverse complement.
TACCTACCAGGGCTACAAAGTGATCTCTTATCTATCCATAGTCTCACTACACTGGTCTTGTCAAACTTCTTAACTTTTGCCTCCAGGTGGACGTGTAATGGTACTACTTTATTTGCATTTGCATGTTCCTGATTATACTTGATGCTGAGCATCTTATAATTATGGGCCATTCATCATTTCTCTCTAATGAATTATCTGTCCTTATTTATTATCTATTTGTGTTTGGGGTTAATTGTCTTTTTCTCATTGATTTTTAAAAGTGGCTAAGTACTCTAGAAATTTATTGTTGCTGAAAATTTATTTTTTGCTAGATGGGTTGTTTTTGTTCCAGTGTGTGGCTTACATTTTTTTTACTTTTTAAAGTGTACTTTTGTCTTGCTAAGGCATTTTATTTTAATATAATAATATTTGCCAATGGTGTATATGGGTCGGTGTTATTTCTCTCTTTTTAAGAAAACCACCACTTAATGCCATAAAGACATTCTGCTATATATTTTAAATAAATATTTTAAAATGTAATTTTTCATGTTTATATTTCTAATTCATCTAGACTATGCTTTTGTATTTGAATGAAAGGGCTAGCTATATTTTATTTTTCCATTTTTTTGGCCGTAGTAGTTATTCCATTTGTCTTATTTCTCATGAGAGGAATCCACTTTCCTAATCTCTTTGGAGCTAGAGACACCCCTGTGTCTTGCTTTGGCCAATGCACTATGAGCAGAAAGCTGTGTATATACATTTAAATAAAGAAAATGGATCCAGAAAATAAGTATAGTATTGGCCTTCAGCCAGGGTTCCCTCTGAGAAAAATTGTAAAGTGGAGAAGCTTCCTTAGATGTGCTTTCATCCTTCTCTGATCCCCTTTCAGCCACCCTTCGCTTCCCTCCATGTTTTCAGGTATCAAGGTAAGGCCTTACGAGACTGCCTTATGCAGATAAGATTTTATACTCTGGATTTATCTCTTCACCCTCCACCCCAAAACAAAGCAAACAAAAGAAATCTATCCTAAGATCCACACCCCCAAAACTCACTTAAGTTTCCCAGTTCTCATCTTTGGATAGAAAAATGACTAAAAAATTAACTGCTGCTATTTTTTTCTAGCAGCGACTTCATGGTGATAGGATTTTGCATTATTATAGGGCATAATAGAATAAAAAAAGTCTTCAAAAAAATTCTGGGATATATATACCTAGAGATTTGAAATTAAGACTTGGTTTTTAAAACAGTCCCTCTACCTACTAGCTGAGTGACTTTTGACAAGTAGCTTAGTCACCCTAAACCTCAGGCACTTATCTGTACAATGAAAAAATGATACTAGTTTAACAGTGTTGTAATGTATATACTGAATGCCTAATATAGTGTCTGGTTGATAGAAAGTACTGATAAATGAGACTATTATTGTTGTTATTATTATTTCTCATTAATATTTGTAATAGTGACAACGGTATGCTTCGATGTCAGTACAAGACATATTTTAGGATAGAGTACTGTCCTGTTATCTCTAATATCATAAGAAGCAGGCAGCCTCCTTTGCCCACTGAAAGAACTGCTCACTTTAACATTACTTTTTTTGAGGCATCAGAGAAAATACAGGAAATTTAGAAACGTTATTTATTAAAAGCAATTACTATTGCAAATTAACCTGGCAAGAGTATATAATTTGTAAAGAAGTATGGAAATTTGCAAACAAATAATATTTTCACCATCTTTTCCACCTTCATTTTTATCGCCAGCTAATCCAAAAGAATCTATTTTTCTAGAAAACTAACAGCACATTCTACCATTCATTCTACCTTGAAATAAAAGTTGTCATTCATTGATCCAGTTCATACCTTCTAACAGAAAAGTTGAACTCAGAGTTTTACATAGTGAGGAGTGGGACCTAAAAGTGTTAATGAAAGTGCTAAAGATTTTAGATCCTGATTTCATGTCATGTAAAAGGCATTTTTATCTTTCTCTTGAGATTTTAGAAATAATTCTTTCCATTTCAAAATAGACCAAATAATTTTCCTTTGCTTATATGATTTCTTGTGGAATAAAAGATACTATATCTAAACATCTTTTAATTTGTTAGGTTTGTAGTAGTCATATTTTTTTAAAGCTTATATTATAAGTTGGTAAATAATAAGAAAGATGCATTTATTAGAAATTGAAATGAGGAGAGGTGAAATACAAGTCAAAAAAAGTTGAAAGAATTTTCTAGTGATTAAATTAAAAGACTAAGGGATTAAACTCATCCTAAGAACTAGCTAATGGTGATGACTGTGCAGTTCTCATTATTCCAGGAATTATTAATTTATTTTCAAATAAGGAAAGTGTGAGACTTAATTAATTTTTACAAAATGTTTGATGATGTTATTATTAGAGAAAGTGTGGATCAATATTATTATCACTTTATTTATTCAATGTGATTACAACTTTCTCTAAACCTCCTTAGTATGGATATAATTTTTAAAACAACTTTCTGAGTAAATTTTATATATTGGTCTGTGTTCAATAAGAAATAAGCATGAGTCCACAAAATCTTCAATATTTCCATATGACTGCCTAGCAAAATTAATTTCACCATGAAATATATCAGCCTGAGCTTTATTTGCAAGTATTAGTGTATTAATGCTTCACCTAAAAAAGTTTCTCAGCTAACTAATTTAAGAAACATAGGAATAGTTTTTTATATTGTTATACTATTTTTAGGTTTATAAAGTGCTTTCTCAAGCATTTCTGTATTTAATCTTGGCAACATCTTTTGAAGTAGGAAGGAAGATACACTAGCCTCATTTTATGAATGAGAAAGTGAGGTTGAGTGAATTGCCCTAAGATTCAGAGCTAATAAGTGACGTCAGGATGAGAACTCATTTTCCTTTATTCCTTGCTCAGTGCTTATGCCACTATGTGCATCTCTTGTTTCTTTAAGCAGCTTTACCCTAGAGCTCAGACCACTGTTAGTATTACTATGAAAGTTTAATACAAGAGCATGTAAATATGTGTGTGGTTTGTTGTGATATGTATGTATGTATGTACATGTGTACATGTATGTATGTATGCATACTCCCTTCACCTATGAGAACTATGACTAAAAAGACATCACATGAAATATATGTAGTGCAATTTTTCATGTTTTAAAGCATTTTATAGTAATTACTAAAACTTTAATTTAGAGTCATCAGCAAATGCAAAAAAAAGCTAACAGGATGAATTAAAAACTAGAAGAAATTTGGGGTTAAAAGTTAAATTTTACCTCTGGTTCTTACCTGACTATGCTCTTTCATCTTATTGAAATGTGAATTAAAAAGAGGCTGGCCTTTGAATCCTTTCATCCTGTAGTATAAAGTTTATACTTTGGGGGTTGCAGAAATTAACCTCAATTTTTCAACAAAGTAGAAACGAGTCCAAGAATCTTCACGCTGAGCAGAAATCCCTTTGAGTTAATAATTATTGTTTGTGTTTATACCAAATCATGATAAAACAAAAAAATTTAAATCTGAAAGATCAGAGAAGCTTAATATAGCACCAAATCACCCCTCTTTAAGAGATTCCAGATGGTAGGGGAATAGGGGCGGCAGAGGAAGCTGGGTAATGTGTACTGTGCCCTGAAAGTAACCGCAGTTAATATTAACAGCATGATGATGACACTGCTTTCTCTAAAAATGATAATTTGAAAAGTTTACATCATTATGCAATGTGGATTTCCTTAAATTTTTTGGGGATCATTTTGTTGGACTCACTTGTGTTCGAATCATTTTGATCATGATAAACATTAATTCCACTGCTTCTCATTATTCTTTCACTTATGGTAAATGACTAGAAATAGAAATTATATTCAGTACCTGAAGTACTATATTTGCAAAGGTTATATTTGTAAGATTAAGTGAAATTATGAAAATTGTCCACATAATATTAGCGTCTTTCTCTAAAAAATAATCAGCACTGAGTTTTCTTCTTTATTATCTCAGTGAGTCAAGTTAGTAACTAATTAATTTGTTAATAATATAATTTCACTTTAAAATTGTTGGTCATATCTTAAATCAGTAAACGATACTTTTAAAACATGATTTAAAAAACTGACCCCATCAGAGATTGTATCGATATGGGAACTGTGCCAGATATACCTGTCATTGAAACCACACAGGGAAGACCATATCCTTGTATTGATGGAAATGCAAATAGCTTAAGAACTATGTTAGAGATTTATAGAGGTGCAGAGAGGCTCAAGGTCATTCCAAAAGCAAGTGACAGAGCCTGATTCACCCCCAGGTGTTGCTTTCCATATATATATATATATATATATATTTATTTATTTATCTATTTATTTATTATAGTTTATTTTTAAATGAAACATTGTAAAATCTCTTTTACATCCCAGTCATGAAAGAATGTCAGTTGAATTTATAAGAACTGAAAACAAACTTAAATTCAAAGAATAATTGTTATCAGAGTAAGTAATAACTTTTATGGTTCTTACCCTGTGAAACCTTAGGAATAACACAAGCTTTCCTGAATGATGTTGATTCGTTAATTTGGTTAGCATATGGGCCCATTTAAAAGGCTACATACTCTAACAGTGGCTGACTCCCATCCACTCTGTCTGCACAGACTTAATGTTGGGAGCTATTTCCTTTAACCTTTCAATGACTGATAATCACTCTCCTTACCATGCTTTCCCCCTTCCTGAAGTATAAATGTCTGTAATCTTATTACCATTGGCATTTGTTCTTTATAAGGTGGTAATTATAATACCAGTCAAAGGTTTGCTTAAAATATTTTTGTTTAGTGCAGTTTTTCCAACGTCAAATTGTGATAAGTGGGTAGAATATGTTGGATTAATTTGAACGCTATTGAGAGGGCTGCCACATTCAGAGGTAAAATTAATTAGGATCCTATTCATGCTACTTCATCACAATGACACAAGAACATTCCTTAACACACATCTCTAGTGTTTGTTTTTTAATGAAGTGAAGGGCTTCATATCTACTAAGGGACACACTGTTCCAGCAGAAGGTCAGGGAGAAAGAAGACCTAACAATGAAGAAAGGAAAAAGTAGGGCCCTGACTGACAGTCTGTATAGAGCAAGGGGAAATGGAATTAACGAAAATTTCTGAACTAGATAAGATCTTACAAGGTACAAGTTCATATCAGAAAAGGACAACAAATGAAGAGACTCAAGGAGGTGGAAAAGCATCATGAGGGAAGTGAGAAAGGAAAATCATCCTGGCAGTCATATCCTGGAGAGAGATGATAAAAGGGGAAACCAGGGAGCAGACATGATTGGAATCTAACTGCCGTTCGGTAATTTTTTTAAGGAAAAACTCATAAAGTGGAAGCAGCACAGGTTGCCCAGGCAGAGCCTGGCAATTTCATGATTTCTTTTTATTTAAAGAGTAGTTCCAATTTCTTTTGGATGAACACAAATGTTACCATGAGCTTTGGCAGTAAGTTTAACCCACACAGCAAATGGATAGCAAATTCATTAACAGAATATTTCAAAGGAACACCTCTACCACCCTTGGAAATATGAAAAAAAGATCATAGAAATATATTTTTCTTTTAGTGTTTCTGGGCAAATAATTTTAATAAAAATTTTATAAGACATGTCTGACTAAAAGAAAAAAACAAAATACAGCACATGGCTGCAGCTACATAAAGTCTAAGTCGACTTACAATTTTTTCGTGGGAGAACTAGAACAGTTTAGCATAGGGCTCAGATCATGGGCCACCCTGTAGTTAGCGTCAAATCTTAGCCTCATCAATTTCTAGTTGTGTAACATCAAGTCAGTTAAACCACTCGCTGTTTCGGTTGCTCTGTAAAATGAAGTAAGTAAAACGATAACAATAATATGCATCATTTAATCTTTGTGAGAATTAAATAATACCGATAAGGCACTTGGAATAACACTTAGCTCTTAGTAACACTTAGTAATATCTATTAGACATTAATAACCTTATAATCCAAACCACATGATTTAGCATCAACTATTTCCTATCAGCACCGATAATGAGCATATTTAGTATATATATATACACATACATACACACACACACATATATATGCAGTAAAATGTATAATGATTACTCATAAAATTTATTCTGATTGTTATTCTGAAAATGCCATTGCTTTGTGTAAGGCCTGTACATGTATTTTCATGCCATTATTAAAAGTATCATCCTCTTCTTTTGGTTACTAAAATACTAGAAATCCTTTGCTCAAGTCATTTATTATCAGTTTTCACAGCAATATTAAAGGCCACAGTCCAGGTTGCTAAGCAAGTTCTTGGGATGAGAATAGTAAATTTAAATAGCACAATATGGATAGGATAGATAAAAGGGAGAACATTGCCGCAGGACATCTTAATTCACTTTTTCTTTTGAATTCAACCCTGAATCAGAAAGTACAACATGGAATAGTTGTGGAACTTGTAGTTATAATGCCAACCAGTTAAAAGGCCCACATATAGAATTCCTGCATGAAACTGTAGAGATCTTTATGAGTGCTACCCAAAACCAGTGATGAGAATTCTGATTAATGTCATTTCACTCCCCGAGGTGGTGGTACTTGATAAAATCCAAGATTTTCTGCTGTGTGGCATTCATTCTATTGTGAACATTACAATTTTCTCAGTGGCCTTATACAGCCTGTTCGGTTGAATTGATAGGTGCTGTGGCTGTTAATTTTCTGGATGTACCACGGTATCTCACATTGGTGTTGGACACACAGTAGGGGTTTAATAGATTGATAATACTAAACCATGATATTGTCAGGATCTCAAGGTAAATAGCCACTTACAGGGGTCTTGGCTAATTTGAAATTACTTGGTGGGCCTTTGCTCTAAATACATCAGACAAAATGAAATCAGATGACAAAACTTGGTATGAATTATAGGGGAGCTTGTAAATCTTGAATGAGTAATGAAACAGATTGATACAATCTAGAAGAGAGCCCAGGGAGAGTATGGAAAAGAACACAAAACTAGAAGAAGAGACAAAGAAACTCATAGAAATAATATGTAGCAATGTCAGCCAGTGTTAATCAGAGCCACTTGGCAGTTAGGTGAAGTGCATCTATTAAAAACAATGCCAACAACAAAAAAACTGAAAGCACCTATTTTACTTTCTTGAGACATAAGGAAAATAGAGCCAGGACAATTAATGTACATCAGAAAGAAGAACATATGGAACTCTCTATTATAGAATTCCAGAGGTTGACAAAGCATTTAACCAAGCAACAGAAAGTGCTGGCTCACATTTAATTATGTAGGGTGGGGTAATTAGTGCCTGCTCTGACAGAACTGTCACCCCCACAGAACTGAGTGTGGATGGTGGCTGTGGCCGTGATGGCTCCAGTCACATTCTGTCACAGATTGTCTTTATAAGCCAGGCATGTCAGTGCTGTAAACTGATGAGGTAAGTAGTGATTAAGGCTAAGTGGATCTTGTTAATTCAGCAACACTTTAAAATAATTGAACATGAATAAAATGGCAAATTATAATCAAAGTCCTTTGGGAATACATTTGAAAGCTACATAATGCAACATTAGTTCATCATGACCAATACTATTATAATTAATATTAAATGATAAAGTAATGACTGGCTTCTTCTTCTTAGCTCAAATTTTATGCCAGCAAAAGATGCCCTGGCTTTTGACATTGGAGTGAGGGGTAGGGACAAAGGAGATGGAGAACAAAAGCAATCATTTTTTAGTACAATTTTTTTTAAACTCGGTATTTTCCTATTGAATTGCTTTGTTGGCTTATTCATTATTTGGACCAGGGTATTTCCATTATGCTATGGTGTTCGGAAAGAACAGAAACAATGGCAATAGTCTCCTGAAGTGAATTCTAAGGTTTTAAAGCCCAAAGCGTACAGGAGACAATAACATGTTTGCTTTAAGAGCTTTTGAGATGTAAGTAGTGACCTTTGTGTTTCCAATAATGCCTGATAATTGAATGTAGACACTGCATATTGGAAAATAAGGTATTCGTAAGGCAAGGATCATATTCAACTAGCCCTTGTAATTGAGGGGCACAGTTTATCTGAGATTGTGAGCCCTGCCTCAAAGAACCTCAATAATCATAAGCAGTGGGGGATTAACACTTTCCATAGCGAGGGCAATGCAATTCTTGCAGCAGGTCACTCAGAACAGAAATAAAGAAACAAACGGAAGCAGAGGGTGTTTACATGATATTACCCTTGAGACAATGGGTGGCAACACCACATTCCTGAACATGGAATGGAAATCTCCGATGGCATTTTTAGTGTACTTTTGAGACGGATTATAATCTAGCAAATAGCTGGTAGAAGAAAGAAATGAAGGGGCACAGAACAAAAAGCTAAATTAAAAGAAAAATCAAATGCACAGTAAAGCCCAGTAAAGATGGGTGAATTGGGGGGACAGCAGGGTAGTGTGAAATCTGTTTGGCTCTTCTGTTTCACAGGAACTGATGTTTGTTGGCCATGTCATAGTGAAGATGGCTCACATTCTTCAGAGCAGAAACTGACAGTCAACAATGATTTGTTTGTTTAATGACTATGATTTACCACTTCCCTGCAAGTCCTTTATTATTATGACACATTTAGGTCAAGAGAAGTGAGCCCTCAGGTCAAATACAGGTCGCTGTCCTTTAGTGAACCACAACAATGGCTCTTGCCCATTCAGCGATTTTAAACCTCAAGATTTTAATACGAGTTTCATTCATGTGTCTCATATTCCATCCACATCCTTTTTGCTGAATGTACTTTGGATTTTACCTTTACTATGGTATATCAAATGGTTCAGCTCACGTTTAAACAGAATGGCTGCAGTTGCATGAGGTTCACTTTAAAACAACTGAAAAAGATCTATGATCCCTATTTTCCAATTTCGTAACCAACAGAGGCATGCCATCTGTAAGTCTAATTTACCTGGCCTCTGAAAAAAAAATGTCTTTGTCCTAAAGACGAAGGATACAATGTTGTAGTAGATTTCATGGGTCTAAATTCGGCGTTGTAACTAGACTGGCTGAGAAGCTTTATAAATGACTATTTGAACTTTAGCTTATATCGTCTTTTCTTGAGTCCTCTCTTCAGCTCTGGAGGTAATCACTATGACCCCAGATCATTCCTCCGGATTCTTTTGATTGTCTAAACTCCCGTGCCTTTACTAGTTTTATGGGATCTTTGACCTCTTCGGCAGTGTCCTCCGTTAATTGGACCATAGTTTTGAGCTGTCAGCTTGACACCATAGGTGGCTGTGCTTTTAAGAAACACAATGTCATATGCCTTTCAGGTACAGTTATGAATTCGTATTTTGCCTTAGAGAATCCTCAGGAGAAACCCATCTAAGCAATCACTATGCACAGAATGGCTAGCTAAGTAGAGTAATAAACTTTCCATAGTCTTAGATGAAAGAATGCAACCAATCATAAAAACTCAACTGAACTAAAACTAAATGCCACATACTTGGCATTGGAAATTATATCTTTATATTAAATTTCAAAGGCAGATAATAAGAAATAACAATTTATAATCTCTAGCATGTTACAATGTTTTGGCATATTGGAAAATATTCCAAAGCATAGTTATGTGTTTTTAAAATAATTTTATTAAATATTTACTAAATTAGAATCCTTTATATAGTTAGGTATAAAATTAATAGCTATTATTCATGTAAAATATTAAAATGTTTAGAGGAGAGAGGTATTAAAAAGTTCTAAAAAAATTAGACCAGTTTATTTTTTATAAAGTATATATTAAATTATGTCATTTATGTATGAATAATTTCATTCAATATGGCCTACAAATGATCCAAACTCCACCTGCAATGTCCAGAAAACAAGAGCTCTAGCCCTGGGCAAAAGGTGTAAGCTTTGGTCACACATAACACCAGAAAATACGGAACTTAATATAAATCAAGTCTTCCTTCTAGAATGTTTAGACACCCAATTATAAAACCGGGTTCTTTCCCTGCAATGCATTACATCAAAACAATTTCTTCTGTGCAATTTTCTTTATATGTACTCCAACTTATCTCATGTCTTCTACCTCTTAGTGGAAATACGAATAATCAAAACACAGTCTTCCTTCCTTCCTTCCTTCCTTCCTTCCTTCCTTTCTTCCTTACTTTTTTCTTTTCTTTCCTTCCCTTCCCTTCTCTTTCCTCTTCTTCTCCCTCTCTCTCTTTCTCCCTCTCTTCCTCCCTCCCTTCCTTCTTCCCTCCATCCCTCTCTCTCTCTCCACTCTCTTTCTCAGATACTCACAGAATTGAATAAAATGATAGATATAGAAAAGATCTCAGAGATAAGCTATAGATGAGAAATTGAAGCCAAATAGGATTAGCAGTTGCTCAGGATTCCCCAGGTAACAAGATCCGGAATCTGAATATGTACCTCCTGCCTTCTGGTGCATTGTTTTTTCTTTTATACCAAACCATCTGATAGCTTTAATTTCTCACATGGTTTCCAGTGTTTATGACTAGAAGAAACACTCTAAGACATACTCTGTGCAGTTAGTTATTCAAGCATCTTCCTTAAAGTTCCCTTGGTCACGTGCTCTCCACCACTACATTCCCAACTGCACAATTTCAGAGGAAACTGTCATGAGAGGGTATTTATGGCAAGGTTGTTGACCAGATTTTGATTCCAATTATCTACCTAATTATCCTTTCAATAAGTACTTACTGAATACTTACTATGTGCTAGGCACTATTCTAAATATCAGGTTTAGAGTAATGGACAGAAACCATCTGAAGAATAATTTACTTCTGCTACATCCTATGAGAGTGATTGAGGAAGGTTTCTCGGAGGAGTCCTAAACTCTGAATAAAACCTTGACAGGTACATCCTGAGAGGATCAGTGTTTCAGGTAAATGGAACTGCTTGAGGAAAAAAAAAAAAAAAAAGTTTACTGGTGGAAAGTACAAAACATGTTAGAGTGATGGCACTTTGGTTAATACAGAGGTTATAGAGATAAAAAAAAAAAAGTGTGGACAAAGGCAGTGGCAGTTGAAATAAATAGTGAAAAGCAAAGATCAAACAAATTATTTTGGAGGTTTGACAAGATTTGTTAACTTCTTGGATATATTCCGTATCAGATGAGGAGGCCGTTTTCAGCCTTAGTATGTGGAGTTTTTTGATGATGCCATTAATTGGTGCAACAAACAGGCCCTGAAAACAGTGAATTTGGGGTCAAAACTAAATGTTCATTCAGTCTATACCTCTAACAAGGTTTATGCCATTCACTCATTCTCTCATTCTTGTTCTCACTCTCACTCTTGACTTCAGTTTCATCACATAGGTTTCTTTTCATATCATTAGTTAGACTCTGAGAGCCATTTAGCTGCCGTAATCCATGACTTCAGTTACAAAGATAAAGATTTCAGTCTTAGGCTATTGAGTCTGAGGTGTCAAGGAATCATTAAGCAAATGTTCAAAAGGCTTATAGAAAAGGGCCTAAGGAGAACTTAAAAGAGGAGCCAAAACTTAAAGAATTGAGGATCAAGTAGCTTGCATAGATGGATCTAATTTAGCTCCTGGCTGTGGAGGAGAAGCTTGTCACAGTGTAGGCTTTCCGGAGCTAGAAGGGGGTTTTTGCCTGGCAACTAGAAACAGCCAGTGAGCCTCGAGTGGCATCCGGCCACATCTCCCTTCCAAGGTTGCAGTCTGTGCCAGTGTACACAGAGTCGTTCGGCTTCCCCTTGAGAAGCAGAGCCTTGGTTCCTTCATGCATCCTTCTAAGAAAGCCTAAGCTCATACATGTTTGAAAGAGAATTAGGCTGAAGTGTTTATAAAGGGAAAAGTTTTCTCACCAGATTTGGAGGTCCATTGGCCTCCTATCTTACTCATTTTTCAATCCGTTTGAATTCATATCAGATCTTTCTGCCAGCTCTAGTGGGGGACATGTGCCTGGAACATAGTAAGTGCCCAAGAAATACTTATGGTCCCCCTGGGCAGATTGCTCAAAGAGAATGGATACCGAGATTAGAGAAATTTGCTACTTTCTCACATCCTTTCTGTAGGAGGCTGGAATTAAATAAACAACAGCAAAAAAAAATCAAAAGAAAATATATACAGACAAATTCCTACTTCATGTAATGCTTTCTAGAAAATATGTGTGAAAGACAAACAATAAATCAATAGACTCACAGACTAGAAAAAGTTATTTTTCAATAACATTAAAGACACACACATTTATTTTGCGATTTAATTTCACATTTAGACATAATTTTAAAATGGATCTAGTATTTTGTGTGTCCTTCCTAATGTTGTCCCTCCCCCTACACACCTTTCATTCCCATCATTGCCCACGTCAGGTCAAATGAGAAGGTAAGACTAAGGGTTCACCTATTAGCACGCCTAAACATTTCTGTCTTTGTTTCTACGACATTGTGTTTATAAAAAGAACTATTCCCAATTCTAGTATCTAATTTTTCTTATTTCGGCTTTCCATTTCTACTTCTAAATGAGGACAAACGTAACTAAACTGCTATATAGATGAGTATGCGTGTGCTGGTGAAACGGGACTATGGCTGGCAGGAGTCGGCTAGCGACATTTGAAATAACTGTTCATCGGTTCATGAACAAATTTCCAAGCATCCACAAGAAATGCAGTTTTCAGAAGGGCGGGAAGTCTAATGTGCACAAGTACTTCTAAAGGTAAAGTATGAAAGTTTGGGTTCACTTGTGAAATATATTTGAACTTTATAAATCTTAACCTGTCGTTATAAGATTGAGGCAAGGTACTAGCATTTGTTGCATACTTAACTATGTAGTAAACATTTTACATAGTGGAGAGATATATCTATCTCTATATATGATTATAAAATCTCATTTATTCTCCAAACTAATTGGAAAATTATAATACATCCGCACAAGATTAGTTTGGAGAATAAATGAGATTTTATAATCATATATAGAGATAGATATATATCTCCACTATGTAAAATGTTTACTACACAGTTATAATACATCCGCACAAGTTTTGCAAATAAAAAAACTGAGGTTCAAAGGCATTGGTAATTTACCCAAAGTCATAGACTATCTACAGTGCATCTGGGGGATCAGAACCCTTGTCAGAGGCACAGCTAACTGCAGGGTATTTTGAGTGATCTATAACATAACCTGAAAGCAATAAGAGTTTGCTCCAGGAGTTTTGTCTTCAGGCACTTTGATCCTTGGGATTTTGTCATGCTGTAGCAATTTCCTGGCAGGGAAGAACAATTAGGTTCCCGTGAAATACCCTGGCATCTGTCCATCCACCATGAATGAAGCATGACATAACCCCCTCCACAGCCATCACTGAAGACATACTGGGTTTAAGGCTAATATGTTATTTTAATAGTTAATTCTGGAAGCCTACCAAGAGCAGCCATCACTTGAATTTGGCATGATTTCATTGATGCTTGTTGCTCATAATTTCATTATTCTCCAGATGTTAACATATTTTTCTGTGATGCTAATTTTTCTTTGCCAATTATCTCTGTCAGAATCATAAGGCAATTATCTTCTGGTTTATTTATTTGCACATTTCTTTTATTAAAACGTAAGCTTCGCAAGAGTATCTGTGTTTGTTTTGCTTAGTGATTATGTATTCAGGGTCTTATGACAGTGCTTCACATAGAGTATGTGCCCGATACATATCTGTTGAGGGAACATAAATAAGGGGGAAATTCTGCCCGCAATTCTCCTGTTATGTGGAAATTATAAGAGCAGAATGCTTAAAAATATTTTAAATGATTATCTGATTTTTTAAAAATTAGTTCTTATGTTTCCACCTTAAGATCATCTAGTGGAAACTTGGAATCCCAGAGTGACGGACGCCTTGGATCCGATCCCTATGCAGCCCCCAGGACCACCACGTGTGCTGGATGCCAAGAGGGCAAAACAGTCTTTTAAGCCACAACATTAGTACGAAATGACTGATGCTAAAATTGTCCAATATATGTTCAATTAAAAATAGTACTCTGAATAATTCACTTTTTATTCTCTATATCACCTCTTCAGTCTGTGTGCTTCATTAACTGACAATGTGTCTCTGTTTTTAATCATCTCATAAGAAATGGAATTAATTTTTCCTAAGTCTCCTTTCATTTTCTTGGCTAAACACATACATTTTTAATGATTTAAAAATATGGTCTCTGTTAGTCATATTTCTGTCTTATAAGCTGAATTTTTGGTGGACATTTCAGAGGCCTTGGAGGCATTTTTGTTCTTGTTCAAGTTTGAAACTGTCCTTTTCTTTTTCATATGTAACCCACATGGTATTGGGCATAAAGTGTTTAAGAAGCACTGTCCAGAATTACTGCCGCCTGGGGGATGGTGAATGATACTATGTGAAGTGTCATGATGCTGTGCAAATAGAGAACTCTTTCTATTTAGACTTTAAGCAGGAAGATACTTTTCCCTGCCAAAGGGGATTTCAAGCCCCCCATTAATAGAGTGTGCAAGCAGACTCAGCCAGTGGAGGAAGGGCAGCAGCTAGTGTGAATGACACCAGCCATTCCTGACACCCAGATTAGACTGGGCCACTGAGCAAAAGAGTTGCTAATGATGTCAACATGTCCTTTTTCAGGACTCAGTCTCTTATTTGAATAAACCCATAAGCAGAGATTTAAGTGACCTAAATCCAGAAATGGTCCATCTCAGACTGGGGCAGGAGTGAGGAATGAAAATTCTTTCCTGCTTCCTTTCTCAGGGGGAACTAAAGGCAGATGAAAGAACCCGATGGGCATCTTTTTAGTTCTATGTGTATTGCTCCCTATGGTAAATGTTATGGGCTCTGTTACTATTAACACAAATTTATTTGGAGTACAAAGTCTGCAACCTCTGTGAGCAATATATATATTCCTGAATGGGGTAAGAAGACCTCTGCTTCATTCATGGCCCAGAATAGTCAAATCCAGAATAGTCAAATTTACATAGGCAAACACTTATTTTGAGTATCCCCATCCAAATCAGTGCATCTCAAACTTTAACATGCATAGGAATCACCTGGTCAAATGCAGCTTAGGATTCAGGTCTGGTGTGGGGCTTTAGATTCTGCATTTTTTAATAAGGCCTCAGGTGATGCAGATGCTGCCACACATGGCACATGGACCACTCCCTGAATGACACAGCTCTAGTTTACGCGATCTTATACACAAGTATAAAAATGATAATTCCAATCATAACTCCCTCTACATTTTTGCTATAGCAGGGAATGATTCCTCCTAAGCCACCCATGAGTATTCATCATTATGTGGTTTTGGTTTTTGTTTTCATTTGGAGTGGGAGTTTTCCCCTTCTATATTCTGAGGCTGACTCAACTCAGTAACATCTAAGAAGGTTTTTGTTCACACTAACTGCCTGTTTTCTGTTGCCCTTTTAAAATAAATTTTGATCTCTTTGGTCTTGAGGAGACAAAGAAAGTCACATGACTTGGAATTCCTGGTGATATCTTGAAGATGGCTGTTCTATTTCTCAAGCACGGAGGAGGAGAATAACATATGGATATATTGCTGGGCTGCCCGTGCCATCTCCTGAATTGCCAGACCACGTTAAAAGGTGCAGCAGATGGCCGGAGCAGCGGGACGTGCCAAATGATGCACTCCAGAGCCCCTCTACAAGGTGCTCGCTCTGGTAGCGGTAGCAGAGCTCAAGAATATGCTTACGGCCTTTCACAAAGACAAATTATGCGGTAGCTCCTCAGATGGTGCTATCAGAATCATCATAGAGGGTAGATGATTTGCCTCTGCTATGCTCTGGCAATTCAACATTGCATTAGGGGGAAAATACTTATTGAAAGTCTTTAAACTGTGAACTTTATTTCCTGATCTTGGGCAAAGCTGCTATTCTCTGATCGTGTCGTCCCTCACAACAGAGAAAATGAGCTCTATTTCCCACTATCAATGAGGTCTCCACCTCCCTCTGCATCTCATCTTCCTCTCATGTCCTCTAGCAGCCTTCCGTTCCAGACAGCATGCAAAGCTCTGCTACTGTTCCCTATCTTTTCTGCCCGCCATGTTTTTCCCTCTGAGGTTTTGAACTTTTCCATGATGCTCTGCCCTGCCTTTTTAAGTTTTCAAATTCTACTCATTCCTTAAGGCACATCCCACATACTAACCCTTCTTAAAGATACTCTTAGTCTCTTTGGCCTAAATTAATATTACTGTCCTCCACACTTCTTACAAGATTCAATCGTTTGTCAGATAAGAGTGTCTCTTTATGATAATTAATTGTTTTATATAACATTTTACATGGGCATAATTTCTCTCCTCATTTAACCTTTAAGCTTCTTAATAGCAGCCAATATTAGACTTTTAAAATCTATGGCAGTAGATTGTTTAGGTTGTGAAGTTGATTACGAGGCAGGTGTAGACAGTGGCTTTCCACCCAAAGGCCCATGTCACTGAATCTTCATTCAAAACTTGAATACAACAACAAAGACAGTAGAGATGTCTAGTCTGGTGACCACGTTCTCTTTGCTTACAACAATAAAATGTATTCACACCCCTTTCTTCCTTCTGCTCTAATAATTGCAACTATTCGCTTCTTATTGCTCTATGGACTGGAGTGTATGAGGTTACCTGTTTACCCATGATGGTGGCGCATGCTGCACTGCCTCATGTCCTCCTCCCTTATGATGACCCAGATTTCTTCCTCGAGGAGTTCCATAACTTGGGTCTGGATGTGTATATAATGCACTTGCTGAAAAAATTTACTGCTACTCGCCACAATAATGCCACTGAAAGTTATTATTTTGTCTTGAATCAGATTTGAAATCCTTCCTCAGAAAAAGCCCCCACTCCGTTCATGCCAATTGGCTTAATGTTTCCATCACCCAGTCATTGCACACAAACCTTTCCCAAGCTGTGCCATATTCTTGGAATGCTTTCTCTTTCTGTCTGC
Organism: Pteropus alecto; assembly: GCF_000325575.1. NCBI lineage: Eukaryota > Metazoa > Chordata > Mammalia > Chiroptera > Pteropodidae > Pteropus > Pteropus alecto. The sequence goes on along the minus strand of NW_006439192.1, from coordinate 16,889,643 downwards.
CAAGTTATCTCTCTTCCATCATCCAAACAGCTCACGCCATCCCACCTCCTCTGCACAGTCTTCCAGAACGATTTGGAAAAGGTCTACTAGCTTCTCCCTGCATCATCCAGTGTGAGCATTAGCCACTTAAGGCTCTCTCACTCCTCACTGCTGTATTAACATACTTATTCTTGAAACGACATCAAGTACGTACCGTTTTACATTGTTCAGAAATCTTTGTTGTTCGTCCTTGTATATGCTGTCTTTAAATTCACATATTTTTTAGTATCATGTCTACTTTTAACAGGTTCTACATAAATAAGACTATAACTAAAGCCCTCTGTACAGTGCCAAGTGTAATATCATGTAGAAACTGATACTTAATACATAAGGAGATTTCTCAGATTCGATTTTTTAATGTATAAAGAATATGGAACATATTTAATATTTCACGAATCCACCAGGACTTGCCAGGAGAACTCTTTTCGCCTTGGGCAAGGATGGCGATTTCCATGGGGGTTCATTTCTCAAATGGCAGCGCAGTAGCTGCCGTTGGTGGTAAGTGTAGGCAGTACAAGGGGATTTAATAACGTACTCTCAGTGCTGAGGGAGAAGACCGTAAAAGGTCATCCACGAGACGGGAAACTAGTAGGAACGTCTACTCGCTTAGAGTTGCAAGCTGTCGAAGCGCTCCTTCTTTCAGAAAAGAATCAAGAAAGCGCTGCTAAAAAGAATTAGGAAATTGCCTTAGTTATGGCAAGTTCTTCACACAGAGTAGGTGCTCAATGTGGATTTATCAAAAGAGAAAAAGAATCTGCTACTAAATATGATGTAATTTAAATGACAATCCAATTGTTCCATTCCAGCAGATCTGTCTGAGGTGATCACTTGCTAACTGAATTTTCCGTGGCAGTCTAAAAGGTTACAAAATGAACCAAAGGGAACGGGAAGTGCCTGTGTTTATCCAGCAATGATCAAGAGGAACGGCTACAGAATTTGCAGGGTCCAGAACCAAATGAAAATGTGGAGCCCCTTGTTCAAAACTTTTCAAGGCTTTCGAGAGGGTGACGGCAGAGCATAAATCAAGGTCAGGGCCCAGGGTTCCTGCCTGTGAAGATGCCCTGACTGGCAGACCCAAAGAGTGTAACCACAGCATGTGAACATGTTTAGATTACCGGGCTAATCCAAAATCTGGACAAAATATCCACTTTCACAATCAATCTTTGCATAAACAAAATATATTTTGGTAACAAACTCATTTTCTAAATATCTTTGTACCAGAAAGAGTAATCTCTGGGACAGAAGAGCTCAATTTTTTTTCATTCCGGTACCTCTTTTGGTTTCTATATTAGTCATTTGAGTTTTTAATTTGCAAAAGAACTTTGTCTCTATCTCCTTGTTCTCTTTGTAGTTGCAAGATCTTGTATAAAACCCATGAATTTTCCATCCCTTCATTTTTTTCATGTGTAAAATGGGGATGATAAACTCCATCTCTTGGGTTAATCAGTATTTACTGAGGTCGTGTATGTGAATTTCCTGGCACATACTAGTCACTTCATTACCTTCTTTCCTCCCCTTTGTTTTGGCCTCTCAGTTCCCCAAACTCACCGCCTTGCACATAAATCTGTCACCTGGTGCTGAATGAGGAACCGAGTTTCTGGGTGTGCAGTCCTGAGAGCCTGCCCTACACCCTGGTTATCGACCTGTAAGTGATGCAATGGCAGCCAGTTGGCCCACTTTCTCTCTTTGACACTCTTCAGCTGCAGCAGGACCCACCCGTGACGGTCTACAGACCTCGTAGCTGGGGAAGAAAAGGATAGAAGAAAAGAGCAGGAGCCCAAGACCTGTCTGTCTCATTTCTTATGATATGGGCACTATCGACTTCAGCTACTAATAACCTATTTCATCCTGGGGAGGAGTCCCGGATGAAAGAATGGAGGAGGCTGAGCGAGGGTAGGAATAAAGAGAGATAGAAAACAGATTCAGCACTTTGACAAGCTGGGTGCAAAGACGCTGTGGTCTATTTGATCAAAGTAGGAGAAAAAACACTTTAGTCAAACTGTCGTCTTTGTTTACGGGAGATGCCACTCTTGCACATCATTTGCCTCTTTGCATTAATACAATGTCTACATTTTTTATTCACTGTTGGATGATCAGTGTCCAAAGCATTTTTTTTCTGTGAAAGATTTATTTAAGTTTACTGAACTCTTAAGCAGTCAGCTTACAGCAACTACTATAATCTCTTCTTTACTCATAACCAAAGACACATATCACACAAAGAATAACAAAAGTATGAGGAGGATTAGGAGAATTTGGTGTCACAGTGAACAAAGCACAGCTAGCATTATGCTTTTAAAATAATGGCTTTTCTGTCTCATGGGCAAGAAGAAATAACTTTTCCACTCCATAATAAATTTATTAGCCTTTCCGACCTCATCATTCCTACCTTAACTTAGATACAGCATCAAAGACAAGAACATGTTTGACAGTAATATTTTCCAATTCAGCTTTTTAACTTTCATCTCTGCCTGTTCTCTCCAAAGTTACTGCATGAGCGCCACCTGGTGGGTAATTTGTAAGTTGCTCAATGTAATTTCACATACAGGTAAAGGATAAGAGTTTGAAATTTTCACTACTGAAGGACTTGCTAATAAGTAAATATGTCTTGAAAGACCAACCATGAATTAATAGCCCATTATAAACACTTAAAACAGAAAATCCTGTACTTCGGTTGCTAACTAAACATAACATTTTCCATTTTTGCATACCTTGCTCATTCCCTCTGAAATGTTCATGTTTACCTTCTTCCTTCTTGTTCTAACCTATTCTCCTCCCAGGCATTCCAAACTCCTTCCAAATGTAGCTCATCATTTAGTTCCTCCAGATAGCCCCCCTTAGGCCTTGTGTCAGTCAAGGTCCCCACAGAAACAGATGGCACACTAAAATTGGAGCATTTGAGGAGAGTTTAATTTAAAAAACATTGACCAAAAGGTGGGCAGAATATAGGGAACCCACAGATGATGGTGCAGAATCACAATAATCGTGACAGAGGTCTCTATGACCTTAGTTCTGAAGGCACAAGGAGACAGTGAGCTGTGCAAGAGGGAGAGTGATACAGGATGACCTCCTACATTTGCCCCTTGTTGGCCAATCCCAACAGCAAACCAGAGAGCAACCCGTCCAAGTTCACCTTGGCAGATATAGGGAAGGGGAAGAAAGGTTTTGGTAAGATGTGGAGAGACGAACAAATGGCAACTGTGGCTGTCCACAGCCTGCACCTTTCCCCATAGTCCTGGGAACCTACTAGACAAGAATACATTTATAGATAGAGAATTGAAAGATTAAATATGAAGAGATAAATAGTTACACTGAAGATACAAATGAAGAACAAATCAAATTTATTATAATGGAAATTTTCATTATTTATCACTTACTCTTGACTCTTAAACTATCTATTCACCTTAAGCTACCTCTACCTTTATTTAATGTTGCTCCATTTCAGCATTTTTCTTGTTTAAAGGTGTGTTAGCGGTTATGTTAATAACAGCTTTTCTTCTAGTTCCGGTAGTGGCCCATTATCATTTATCACTCAGAATGAAGTACAAGTTTGAAGAATCAGTCTGATAAAATAATGTTAATTAATGTTGGCCATATCTGGCCTCTCAGTTTTTGAGGGACATCTCAGTCTTTATTGAGATTTTTTTTTCTTTTCACTTTTCTCTTTTCTTTTTTTCCTTCCTTCCTTCCTGCCTTCCTTCCTTCCTTCCTTCCTTCCTTCCTCCTTCCTTCTTTCCTTCTTTCCTACTTACCTATCTCTATCTCCATTGACATTAGCATATCTTTGGAAGCTGCACAAGGTAATTAGCTAGGAGAAAGCACCAACAGCTTTCGGTTTATAAATGAACAGTCTGGTCTTCGGGAAGAGTTTTACTTGTAGGTTGGTATAGAATTTCCAGAGAGAGGGGAACATGCTGGATTAGCATTAAACAGCTTTCGGTTTATAAATGAACAGTCTGGTCTTCGGGAAGAGTTTTACTTGTAGGTTGGTATAGAATTTCCAGAGAGAGGGGAACATGCTGGATTAGCATTAAACAGCTTTCGGTTTATAAATGAACAGTCTGGTCTTCGGGAAGAGTTTTACTTGTAGGTTGGTATAGAATTTCCAGAGAGAGGGGAACATGCTGGATTAGATATGCTAAGGTGGATCTGTGGGATATTACCAAGTTAGAAGAAAAGCATTACATCAAAGCTTTTGAGAAAGTCATTGTTGACATTCAGGAAGAAATTCTTTACAATATCTAATTCGTACCTCTCACTATAAATAAAGAAAAAGAGATCAGGGTTTCCAGTCACATACTCAAAGACAGAGGCTAGTTAGTTGCAAATTTAAAACTACAATCCACATCTCATGAGTCCTTTACCCAGTGCTGAGAATGTTAAAATAAGGTAGGAATTTATTGTGTGACACAGTGATTTTATGTACATAAAACAAAACATGTAGTTGATATTTTCTTTTCTTTTCTGCAGTAAAATAAATAGAAAGGCTGAAATCATCTTTCTTCACCCTTCCTTCTCACTCCTCATTCTTCTCCAATAATGAGAAGGTAAAAATATTGAGTGGTTTTGTGGTTAAGAGTAAGAGGAGAATTCTAGAGTCAATGTGTGTATTCCAAAAATAGACATCTATTAAGATAGTATTGATTCCTAACAAACTGGAAACTGGGTAAAGAGGAACTTAGGGCATGAGGAGTGAGGAGTTGCTGAAGGGTATGCGCAGATGTGTGCATGAGCACGAGTGCTTTGGGATCCTTGAAGATTAAGAGACCTGCTCCCAGTCTTGAACTCTACACTTGCAATGCAAGACTTCAGATGAGGATAACAGTGAGTTTGGAAGCCTGTTAAAGTTCTCATTACTGAGGTTGGCACGGGGAGCAGGGGTGGTGGTGATTCTGCCATTAAAACGAGCTGCTTGGGCAAGGATCAAAAAGTCATCATGTACCGAGATTTGTGCCCTTCGCTCCTTATCTGGACTACATAAACCCTGGAGTTCTAATACGGTACAAGGGCAGGAGAGGGCACCCAAAATTGACTGATATTGGACTTCTTGTCAACCTTGCTGACAGCAGCCTCACAGTGGATTTAATCTGACTTAGAAAAATAAAGAAAGGTGACATTTCAGGCACTCTGAGTACTATGGAGCAAGTTGTACCTGTTATATGTATAAGTTTTCTGTTGCTATCATCTAATAGTTATTTTGATGGGTGCGGGGTGAGAGCTAAGTACCAAGCAGATCATTTCATCCACCAACTTTTATTTTTAGAAAGTGTATTTTTGAAAAGATAATGTTTCTTACTGTACCATTTTTCTGGTCCACCTAAAAAGAGAAAAATGGATTTTTACAATTCTTTTTGTAGTAACATAAGCTCTTCAGGGCATAGGGCTTGTGCACTGAATTGCAGCCCAGCATGAAATTTTACAGCTGAGTTATGAACCTCTGCCAATAAAAGTTTATGACAGAACAGCCTGGCTTTTCTAGCTTTAGGAGCAGGGGTAGAAAATATATACATGCTCTAATAGATGTCATTATCCTGGAAATATGATATTAATGATTGCACGCTTTGAGAATAAATAATTAAAATGTGAGAATAAAGTTAATTAGACATACTTAAGAGATATAGTATTTATTATCTGAGTCGTGTGTACCTTATTTACTTTATACAAATATAAACTCAAAATGATTTGACATCTCTTTCAATTTCATAATTAAATTAGAAGATTTGAGAATTCACAGGTTTTAAGATTAAACTACTATTGACTTTAAATTATCTCTGTTAAGAGAGAAAGTAATAGAACAGATAAATTAAATTCTCTCCACATATCATGATGTTGTATCATTAATTTCCCTCCCAAAGATGACTCTTTGCCTATTGAATACATTTATACTACAATTATCTTTGCAGTCATTATCCCAAAGAATCAAAGAGATGAGATGTAGTTTTGTTTTGTTTTGTTTTGTTTTGTTTTGTTTTGTTTTGTTTTGTTTTAACAGAGAGGTATGATTGGCTATAACTTATTTGGAGGGAATGGGGGAAAGACCTAGGCAATGGAATAGAACCATTAAGTAAAATACACTTGCTAAATCGATGAAAAATAAAAATAATAGCTATCTTTTCTTTTTTTTAAAGCAATTGACAATCCCTTCATAGGTCTTAAATAAAAATCTCCACTAATATAGCAGACTTGTCATGGGAATCACCTAAACAGAACTATGTTTTAATCTGTCCAGCCTTCTTCATCTTTTTTTCCCTTTTTTAACCTGATGGCGGTAGACCGAGTGTATGAGTCCACTAACAATCCTGTCAGTAGGGAAACCTTCATGCCATCAGTTCGATTTGCTTATCATCCAAGGTGCTTATGAATTATGCCTTGGAAAAGAGAGTAGGGAGAACACCAGGAATGGAGAGACTGTGAACTTCACCGCGGGCTCTGTGGTTCATTCAAGCATTGGGGTTTAGGGAGTCACCCAAGTGCTGTTTCTTCAGTCTCCCCCAGGGTAATAAGAATCGCTGCTCATCATGACAGAGACATTTGGGCTCAGGATCTAAAAGAAACAGGTTATCAAAGGGATGTTGGGAGGATTTGGATAAAACATTATAGTAAAGCAATTTGTAGACATAGAGTACAGAGGGGTGTATCAACATTGTTTTTCCTTGGGAAGATCCACTATTACTGTGAATTTTAATAACCAGAATAATTTATTTCATAGACAAAATGAGAATAATCACCTCATTGATAAATGACCTATTTTCTCTACATTCCACTGGACAGAGTCTTGTTTTCTTAGGCTGGTGAGTGTGGATGAGAAAAGGGGTTCTGTGGAAAGTAACCTCACAGGATGATCTGATCATACATTCATAACTGGGCAGATCTTGGTGGGTAGTCACACCCCAGGCATATAACTTCTTCAGTGAAAGGTTTTAAGTCAGCCTTGTCCATTGTTCTCATGCATCTAGGTTTATACACCTCGAAATGCCTCTTTTCAGACCCCTCCTTCAAAAGCATGACTACACTCAAGACAGCACACAATCTTAACCTATAATCCGATCCCAGCATTGCTTTCTCCCACCTTCATGTAATCCTCCTTAACCTCAAATGTATAGAAGAAAATGCAAACTGTTATTCTCAGAAGCATTTTTTCTCAGTCTGCTGAGATTTTGCTTCTGGGTATATCCTCTGTTTGACTTAAATTTTCATAAAAATTCTCTACAGGTTTGGACATTCTTACATTGACGTGAGGAGCATGCCCTCAAACACTCATTAGTCATCACCTAGCAGTTAAGCCTTTGCTATGTGTCAAACACTGTGCTGGGTGCTGAAGATCTTGGTAAATAAAACTCATCTTTACTCTGAAGTGGAAGAAACCAAGTCAACAGGCACATCTGCAAGGTCATTAGAGAGTAAAACATCAATGCTAGGAAAGCATCTGATAAATAAGGGAGGCTTCTTAGAGGAGATGACCCTTTATTAAGCATTGAAAGTTCGTTCGTAAGACTCATGAACAGAGTAAACAGAGTTCAAAGAACTGTTACATGGTGACCAATGACAAACCTGTGGGAGCACTGGTGAGAATAGCTTCAAGAAATTTGATCTTTGGCTGCAAGCACTGAGATCTGTACAATGATTTGATTTACATTCTACAAATAAAATTCTAATGAGGTAGAAGAAAGGATTAAAGGCGAAGAGGAAAGAAGCCAGGAAACATCATTTGCTTGTGTTTTCTCTTTTTTCCACAGTGAGTACAGATTATCTAGACTTTTAACATTTTAAAGTTCAGAACCTGGCTGCAGTGGCCATGAGAATGCAATACCCTTCTCCAGACTCCAACTATAGGGAGAGCATTTGACCAAGACATCCCAATAGCTGAGCACTGAAATCCATCAGACTTAAGTCTGGGTCAGACTTAATATCACAGTCTGAAACTGCGTTGGATTTCTCCAGCTCCCTCCCCATTTTCTCTCATGTGTTCTTTTTTTCCCCTAATAAAGTCCTTGTGAATATTAATTCCATCTTGGTACCTGCTTCCCAGAAGACTTGGACTAATGTATTGGCTTAGTATGATTTGCCAAATAAAAACTCCTTAGATAGATACAAAATTGTGAATTACTTGAGATGAAGATTAAGTTTTATAATTCTCATTTTTATCCCAGTGCCTGGCAAAAGAAGACAGCCCCGCAGTTTTGAAAAAATAAAGGAAAGAATAAATGAATCCAGAGTTGATCCTGCAACAATATGTTTTTCCTTCTAGTTCCAGTTGATATATCAACCATGTTAACTTTTTGGAAATGCAACAAAAACTTGAGAAGTGATGCGTTAATTTTTGATCACTGAGAAGGTTGATAGTAGGAGCCATCTTGTCCAATGTGATGGGAACCAGTGCTGTAGCTCTTTAACTATGAACAGTCAGTTAACAAGAAGGTATCGTAAAAAGTGATTTATACCTTAACATTTTATTATAACTCAAGACACATTCATATGCATTTATTTGTCGATGTTTCATAGACTTGTGAGTTTTTCTCTGAGTGGGGTTCACCGAATGGCCTTCTGCATAAAATACATCCATAATATATTTCCTATAATTTATGGTTGTGATTCCTTTAAAGTTGAATTGGAAATTTAATCTGAGTATACAATCTATCTAGATTTTAATAATTTTTCCTACATATTTGATAGCTATCTCCCCTACAGCTAACATATAGAATTAGTACATGTATGTATATGTGACTTGCTGGGGGAGTGGGTTTGCTCCATTTCCCCTGTCGTGTTCCACCTGGAACTAAGTCAGTTATAGTTAATCCTACTGATCACGTTTCCCACTCTCTAGATCAGGAGGAAAGGCATCTATTGGTTGATTTCAAGAGAAGCAGTTGAACTGGCTCGGACCAAGTAATTTTTTTTTTCTTGTGAACCCTATCTGTCTGCAGAACAGTACATTTTCTGCTTCTCCACAAGGATGACCTCTTTGAGGTCTACGGGAAAGGCTATCAGTTGCCCAGAGCTACCTATGATGGCACAAGTACTGTTGTGAAATTCTGGAATGATACATTATAAAGTGAGTTGCAGTATCACCACTCTGCTACATATTCTAATCTTTATTCTATCAGTAATAACACTGACATTTTAATTTCCATCTGCTTAATTCCCACGTCCTATGATAGGAGACAAAGAATTCATAGTTCCAACAATCTTTATAAGGTCTTCTAATTGGCTTTAGTAGAAATATATTCTTGTCACATCCACATTTCATCTCATGTAATAGTCAACTAAATCACGCAATTACAATATTTTGTGCATCTGAAATAAACAGATTTGAGAAATTTGTAATGGGCCCTTGGTAAATATTCCATGCAACATGTGGGAGTTGAAGTGACGAGGCAATCTTGAGGGTAGCCTACTAGCCCACAACATTCAGGAAGTGTGAGCATTAGTCACTGCATATTTTCAGGAAAATCGTGAGCATGACTAATTCATCTGTTGGTAAAGCAGAGGCTGACTGGGGGACCTTCTACTGGACTTAAATAAACAAATGATTTGCTGCTATAATACAGCAAGATCTGAAATTCTACCTTCTGAGGCTCTCATCTGAACCACACATTCACATCCGGGCATTGTTTTCATGCAGACCAGTGGTTTCAGTTTGATTTTCTTTTGGTCAGAAATTGCTTTGGCATAGACTTTTCCTTGAGGTTAGGCTTGTTCGAACAATTTGAAATGCTATTAAACTTATCAGATGAGTTTTTACACAGTTTCTTCTCATTTCCATCAATATATACGATTCCATCCCACGCCATCCCTTCTAAGACCTATCTCCTCAACATTTTGCCCCTCAGCATTTTGAATTTTTTCCTCTATAGACTCCATTCCTGGGAATTTCAAACATATTTTACTTTAAAAACTTGAAAAAAATTTCCCTTGATCCTCCTACGCTTTTCGGTTAGCATCTTCCAATCTCTGTATTTTTCTTCATTGGTTAACTGAAAACTTTCTAAAAGCCCATCTCCTCCCCTAGCATTCCTGAGGTTGCTCTTCTGAATGATCTTCTTGACAAGCAGGTAATTTTCTCATTATTAATTCCCTTTAATCTTTCTTGAATATGATTTTGATCGTCTCATTATTGATTCTTTCCACTCCCCTTGAACATGATTTGAGTCATTTTGTATTTTCTTCCTCCTATTCCTTCTTCTAGCTCCCTTATGCCTCCACCTGACAAGAGTATCCAAATACAGTGAATCAGAACACAGAATCTTCAGTCACATTGGCCGGGGCCAAACACTAGCAGTCATTTGACTTTGAACAAAATAGTCATGGCTTTTTCAGAACAATGGAGATAATATTAAGTCTTTGCCTAAAGTTTATCTGGAAGATTAAATTAGTCCCTATATTAAAAGAGTTTTACACATTGTTTGATGCATGTGAATGTTCAATGACTATAGCTGACTAAATAAATACTGACATTTTTATTAGTTTTTTTTTTTGGTTTTTCTTACTTTATGCTCATTCTTGAATGACTTAAACAATTCCTCATTTCAAGAACTTCTATATTCCTGTTTCCTAGTTCATCTTTAAGCCTGAATAATCTAATTTATTATCTGATCAATTTTTAAATTACCTTTAAAACATACTCACTTCAGTATTAGCTCTATTTCTATTTTGTCATAAACTCTTACATAGATCTTCTTGCTGACTTTCTTTGTGTAATATAAATATTTGAAGATGAAAATATTTCTATTCTTCATTTGCTTTTCCAGCTTCCTTCGATCTTATTTTGAGGTCTTCAATATTTGCCCCTTTGATACTGTGATAGAGTGTTAATTGATCTTCATTCCTCAAGCCTCCAGCCACCAAATCCATTAACTTAATTCAATCAATATTTATTGAGTATCTATCATTGGCCACACATTTTTCAAGACTCCTGAGCAGCATTTGCAAACAGGTCGGATAGGATCCCCACTTCATGGACCTCCTAGTCCTATACTATGTCTCTCACTCTGCTCATACATCATAGTCACCTGAAGCTCTTTTGTGTATATTCTTATTTTCTATATTGGTTTTTAAAACTTGTACAAGGGATTGTGAAAAAATACAGGGTGAAATACAGGACTATGAAAAGCATCAGTAACTACCTTCCCTTGCATAGCTGTGTCATCTTCTTAAGCCACTGTTTTTCTCATGTTATACACATGAGTGTACAATGGCTCCCCATTTGCCACTTTATTGACCCTAACTTGGCCTTGTAGAATATATTTATTCTGAACTCACCACACCCACCCAATTTTCCCAAGCTCTTCATGTACCTGCGCCACTTCTCAAACTAGATCTCACACATCACATGCCTTTCTTTCACATTTCGATCTTCCAAGATTGGACTTTAGCTTTCACCTCTGCCAATAAGTCACTGTGTACCATACAACTGTGCTAATCTGTCTTTTCTGTGCATAGTAATATATTTTAGAGCATACCAGAAATATTAAAGTGCCCTTTCCTTCTTTGAGAATTTGGGATAGGGTATGAAGTTGGATACAAAATGATCTAGTCTGGTTGACCTAGTCCCTCACTCACTGCAAGCTAAAGATGACGGAAGATGAGTACAGGGGATTTCTCTGGAAGGAGTTGCTGGTGTAGTGTGCCTAACCTTCCCTGGGCCCCACTCCATTCACACATGTAAATAAATGAGAGTGGGTAAAGATGTCCTTAAGCCCCAAATGAGAGGAACTTCAGGGATACCAAGCATACAATTGGGGGTGTTTTGACAAGCAACTGCACTTAAAGTCTGGTGTGTCCCTGGAAAAGTCTGCCTAGACAAAAGGCACTTGCTGGCTTGTTTTTCATTGACACAATGAAAAAGAGAGGGCTGGGGTGGGGTGGCCTACCCTTCTTGAATTTGTAGACTCTATGGTGGGGTATTGGACTTAGATTGCCCTGAAAGGGATCCTATCAATAATTGGGACTCCAAGTGAAAGAGACTATGTGGGGTGTACCACACGAGCAAGGAGTCACAAATGGCCACCTAGAACAGGCAATTGCTGGCGCCAGAGAACAGTGAGGTAGGAGGTCACCAGTGATTCTCTCCTCTCCCACCTCCAAAGCTGAAAGAGTCGCACACAGTGAGAAGAGGAGGAAGAGCAAAGCACAAGACTGAGAAAAGTTAACAATAGTACGTACCTGTGTCCAGTACACATTCCTGAGAGCTTGAGATAGACTAGAGCTGAGGGTGGAAGAAATTTTAACTAAATGAGAAAGTAGAATTTGCTTTAGATCAGATGTGATACTGTTTTTTTAGAACCTGTAAATGACCAGAGGAACTAAAATGCCTAGCTCAAGGTTTTGTCCAGGGATATAGAAGAAAGATTCAATAGAGTTGGGTTTACATGTCAGTGGTGAGCATAACTGAATTGTTCTTGCATTGTACCTTCTAAGTCCGGCTCTTTCAGTAAAATAAGCATAGCTGTTCAGAGCTTATTTGATAATTTTATTACCGCAACAGAATAAAGGTTGTGAGAACAAACACTCTGATCTTTTGAATTTTCTCTACCTGAGAACTCAGGAAAGACTCTTTTAGCCATCACTTCAGACTTATTGAGAGTTTACTTCCTGAGTTCTCTTGGGTGAGACTCGATTTTTCATTAGATCTATTTAATGTGAGAAGCACGTGTCCTCTCTCCCAAGAATGGTCTTCCCAGGTGGTACTATACCACTGCCAACATCATTTAAACAGCTCCTTCTTCACAGCCTCTTGAAGATGCCTTCACTCTACAGTCAACATAGAACTGGACCCTAGTTGAGGATATCAAAAACAATAGCCCCCTAGTTGCCATTTGAGCACCTTCTGCAAACAACAAATTTATCTTAAAGGTGTTGATATCGTATTATATCACTTTTTTAAAATTAAATTCTCAACTCTGAGAAAATTTAATCCTTGACAAGATGCCAAAAGAGTTTCATTAAACCACAAATCTAGTTAAATAGGAAGAGGAAATCTCCCATGCTCTCCACCTTCTCTATAATTATTTGTACCCCTCCCTTGGAAAGGGATGTATTTAGTCTCAAGTACACTTATTTCCTTTAAACCTAGTGCCTTCTCTTGGATCGTTATTCCCAAATGCCCTTGAGAAAGCTTTTGGATTTGCCTTTCATTGGTTTCTGCTTTTAGGTTGTATGGTTCCCCACAGAGTTTTTCACTTTACGCATATTTTCTAATTTCCATTTTTATTTTACAAATGATTCCCTAGGAGCTTATCCCCACCCCCACTGTTTTCCTTTTCTTCTTTTTATTACAGTTTGCCTTTTTTTTTTTTTAACCAAAAGAACGGCTCAAAATAAATTATTTCTATTTATACTCCTTTAATTGTGAAACGAACTCAGGCTTGCCTGTTCTAATTTATCAGCTTGATTGAAGCAAAGGGAGCCTGATTTTAGCTTTGCAGTTCTTTCAGCATTAGGTCAAGAACACCTGTGAATTTCAGCCAATCTGCCCTTCTCTTGCCCAATATCCAAAAAGACATCATATTTTAGATTAATCTACACATCGGTCTATGTGTAAATTACACATTATAAGCAAAGCTTTATCATAATCAATTTCTTGTGTTCTCTCTGTTTCATCACACATCCACACACACACATCCACATTTTAGAGTAACATTGGAATAAGGATCAGTTACTATATTTCTAACCTAGACTGTCAAAAAAAAAAAAAAAAGGTCCACCAAGATGAAGAAAGTGGTATGATTCCTGATCCAACATTTTAGGGGTGCTCATTTTTTTTGTTATTTTAGAGATAAATTTGTGCATATATTAGAAAAATAGGTAAGAGCCTGTGAGGTCTGAAGAAATGGAAAGAAAAAATATCTCTCTTTACGCCAAGAGAGATGTTTTTTGAAACTGCCTATCTCTCAGATGAAGGCAGAGAAATGATGATTACTTCTGAGTCACTTTTCATAGTACTGTGAAACTCTTGGGCAGCACTCACAGTCTGATTAAGAATTGAATTAACATGACCATCAGAAGTAATAAGAGGTCAGACCTCCATTTTAAGTTTCTCTCATGTGCTCCTGAATATAAGCACCCTAGCAGGCGATGTGGCAGACAGAGTAAGGAAGGTGTGTCAAGTTCCATACCAGAGAAAAAGGGGGGGTGATATTGTTGTGGACTGAATGTTTATTTCCCCCCAAATTTATATGCTAAAACCCTACCCAGCCATGGAATGGTATAAGGTGGGACTTTAGAAAGGAATTAGGATCAGATAAGGTCCTGAGGATGTAGCCCTCATGAATGGGATTAGTGCTCATAGAAGAGTAAGGGGAGAACTTTCTTTTCTCTGCTCTCCCCTTGAGGCTACAAGAAGAAGCTAGCCATCTGCAACCTGGAAGAGAGCTCATACTAGAACTTGACCATGGTGGTACCCTGATCTTGAACTTTCAGCCTCCAGAATTATGTGAATAAATTTCTGTTTATAAGCCACTCCATCTATGGTAGTTTGTTAGAACAGCTCAAACTGAATAAGACAGATTCTGTGATTCCCATTCTCCATGCAAAAAGAATCCACAGAAGATAGAGATGATTATGGGATATGTCCTCTTAGGAAGACTTGAAAGTAGATTCATAGAGGTGAGGGAATAAAGGAGTTCTCCCCTAGTGTGACAGTGTATGGGGTTGGGAGGGATAGCAGGAATAAGTGGAACATAGACTGTGCAAGGACAATGAGAAGAAGTTTGACAAAAGCATGTTAAATAATAGGATATTTGAAAACCTCCCTCAATTCAACATGACACACACTCTTGAAGGCCAGTCACAAGAGTTTCCTAAGCTATAAAAGGACATATTATCAGGCTGAATACAGCAGAAACTAGAAAAATCATATCAGTGAAGAAAACAAATGAATATCCCTCTCCTGACAGAGCTTAAAAATCTAGTGAGGGAGGAGACATTAAATAAGTAACTTTATTTAATATTAAATAGTAAATAAGAAAATAATAGTTAGTATTGATTACATCTAATTAATTACATCACAGACTGTGATAAATCCTAAGGAGAGGAAAAGAAAAAGATAGATCAGGGCGAAGGAGGTTGGGATTACTGAGAGGGAGCCATTTCGAAATTTTACACAGAGTGGCCAGGTTAGGCCTCTCTGAGAAGGAAGCATTTGAGTAAGAATTTAAAAGAGAGGAAGGAGTTAGCTATGCAGGTGTCTGGGACACCTGGGAGGTGTCCAAGCAGTAGATACAATCAGTGCATGGGCCTAAAGTATGCATGGCCTCTAGAAGGCTTGAACAGTTCTTGAATAGGGTAACAAGAAGATGAAAGAATATTCAGACTCTGCAAGTATTCTGCATTATTTATTCCATTGCTCACTCCCTCTCTCACCTGCAACTTCAACCTCTTCCTGTCACTGCATTCTTTCCATCAATATTAAAACCAGTATTTTGAATGTTTAAAAATGTATCCCTTAACCCTGTACTTCCTTCCAGTTGCTGACATAACTCATCTACCTCCTTCATTGCTAAGTCTCACAAAGGTTTATCAACCCATGCTGCCGCTTCTTTCCCAGCCACTAGTCCATCATCCAGTACTTGTTTACCCCATCTTTCATCAGTATTCTAAAATTATTCTTCCTAAGGTCACCAAAGAACTTCATGCTTCTAAATCCAGTGGAAGATACTGCTTTCAATTGACTTGACCTTCCAAAGAACCTCTTATCTTCTTGAAAACTTTTCTCTTGGCTTTCATGACATGATGTTCTTCTTGTTCTCCATTCTCTTAGATAACTACTTCTGGGATTATTTTTCCCCATTCCTCCTCCTGAATTAATAATCAGAAAATAAAATTCTTCAGGCTTGAGCTTGGATTCTCTTCTCTTTTTCCTCTATACATCACTCTACAACATTATTTCAACTCCAGTGGCTTTAAACACCATCTATATGCATATCACCTACATATATATTTCTACCTCAGATCTCTCCTCTGAGCCGCAGGTAAGTACATCCAAGTGTCTTCTTGATATTTTTACTTGATATCTCACAGATACCTCAAGCAGATTTAACAGGGCTAAATCTCAACTCTGAATCACCCTCTCCCCTAAACACCTATCCCAGATCTATTCCATTCCAGAGCCCCATTTCAATATATGGTACCTTCATAAAACTATTTGCACACACCAGAAACCATGGAGTCATCATTCACACTTCTCTCTTTCTCATCATCCACATTTAATCCATTAAAAATAATTTGATTAAGTTTCCAAAACATCTGCTTCATATCTATCTACTTCATCCACCTGCACAGCTATAACTTTATTCCAGTCACTGTCATCTCTCACCTGAAATATTGCAAAATTTGTTTAACTCATCTCTCTACTTTTACCCTTGGCCCTCTTCCATCCATTCTCCACATAGTAACTAAAGTCATATTTTTATAACACGAAATGCTTTATGTTTCTTTTTATACTTAAAACCTTTCAGTTGCTTTTGAATTCAGAATCCTAATGTGATTGACAGAATTCTGCTTGATCTTGCTCCTGTTTCCTTACCTTCATCTTGAGCTACTTTCTCTGTCACTAACTAAATTTAAGTCATACTAGCTATTTGCTTACTCATTCTCTCAATCTCTCTTTTCTTCTCTCCTTCTCTTTCTCCCCTCCTTCCCTCCTGATCTTCTTCCGCTTTTCTTTCTATACCTTCCAACCCCCTCTCTCTCATTTATTGGATCACATGGATCTCTTTCCACTGAATAATATGCATATTTGAGTGAAACGAATCCCTTCTGCCCTCAGTCCCTGCAATTCTTCAGCCAACTTCTACTTATCCTTCAGGTCTTTCTTAATATTTCTTTGGACTGTCTGCAGATGCATAATAAACCACACCAAAAGGGAGTGACTTACAGCAAAAATTCGTTTGATTACAAATCATTAATCTGGGTTGAATTCAGCCAGGTGGCTCTTTTGTTGGTCTTCATTCATGTGGCTCTATTTGGCTGCTGAGTCCACTGGTGTCTGAGACCATTCTCTTTCTCTCTTATCGCTCTCCATATAGTCACTCCATACAATGTCTCTAAGTGGTCTTTCTAATAAAATACATGGTGGCTCAGGGAGCCCAAGAGGAAGCATCCATGCCTCTTTAAGTGGCACAATGTCACTTCTGGCACATTCTGATCTAAGTTATAGGAACTACACAAGCATATACATACTTGGAAATGTGATTCCTCGAAGCCATCAATGTACCAGTTTATGACAAAACACCCTAATATAAATTAGCTGTTATTAAGGAGGATTGGGGCACAGCTAGCCTGATAATGAAGAAAATAATAGGAATAAATCTGAAATTGATTTACCAACTTATTATAACTTAAATAGAGGAGAAAAAAAGATAAGGACACACAATGATAATAGCCTGTATTTTGGTCTCGGGGACTAAAAGTTTTACCTTAAGTGAAGAAATGGAGTCATTTTATTATTTTGTCTACCAACTTTTTGACAAAGTCCTTAAAGTAAAGAAATTGACATTGGCTGCATAATTAGCAAAGATTTGTGTTTACAAAGGAAAATTCATTTACCATTTTCAACTACAGTTTAATCAATGATAAAAATGTTTGATTAAAGAGAGCCTCTTAAATATTTTGAACTACATCTATTGACATTTCCATTATAAGATTGAAGGATGATAAGTATTTGTATCAGTAAACACAGACTATAGTATTGGTATTAGTATCAGTTTTATTATTATCATTATTATTATGCCAGTTAATAGCTGTTTGGTACAACCAGAACAGCAAGAACAAATGGCATTTGATGTCAGCTATGTGCCAGGCATAGTGAGAGGCATCAGTTCTTACAGATGAGTAAGTCATGGGCCCATCCCCTGAGTAGCTCACTGCCTCTGCTAATTCTACTATTTATTATTCCTGATTATAATCCAACTTTATATAATAAATGAACCTATTGGAGAAGCATAAAAGACAAAAATATAGAGGGATAAAACCTATTGAGAGAAGTTTTTTCAACAGCCAGATTAATCCTTTATATGTTTCAAGTCATAAGAGATTTTGCCATAGATATTTAGTACCATTTGTCAGAATTTTCATGGAATTCATGAGTTACTGATGAAATGCTTGATGACAGCAAATGCTACTTGCAACTAACATCATGTTTTTTTGTTTATTTCCCAAATCCAGTTTGGCTTCCTAAAGCATTATTGAGTGTGTCAAAATTTTTGGACAAGGCAATAACATCTAGAGAACTGACATTCCACTTTCAAATGAAAATATCTTAAGGTTGTCACTGAAGAGTTTATAGGTTAATAAAATTATCTTTGTAAAGAAAGATTATACTGTTTGAAACAAGTGTCATATTCATGGTTTGAACCAAATGGTTGCTCTAAAGTGGTAAAATAATATGTAAAAAAGGAAATAAAATATTCTCTTATACAAACTTAAATGTTGTTGTGTTTGATATTTTATTATATATTTATATACTACATACATATGTAATATGTACACACACACACACACACATACACACACAATGGATCTTTGAGAATACTTTCCTCTTAATCGGAGAGAAAATATCCATCATGAAAAAATAGATTTATTTGCATTTTTCTTTGTTAATTGACAATCATTAAATACTTCCTGTCTAAAAGAAGTTCTAACTATAATATATCATGAAAAAATAGAGTGAACTGCGAAAACACTGCTAATAGGAAATTCCCTTTAAGTTTGACATTTGGTTTTAGTAACGCCTCTAAATATCTACAGAAACTGTCTTTAATCAAACATTTTTATCTGCAAAATTGAACTGGAAATTACTTGTTAATGCCTAGTTAATAGCCTCTTTCTTTCCTAACAGCTTAGAAAAACCTCATTTCAGAATAGAATTAACTAGAAAATGACAATTTTTCGAATTTATGGCTTCTTTCCTAGTTTGTATCCATACCCATCTAAGTTCTTACTGATCAAATTTTGTTTGATCAAATCGAATAAAAGCAATGTTTGCTTTAAAGTCAATCTAACCTCATTCTAGGCATGTTATTTAGGCCATCTTATACATTGTAAGGGGTGGGGAGAGCCATTTCTTATCTTCTTTTCTATTTTCTTAATTATGGAAATCAGGTTTCTCTTGAATCTGTCAGAATACAATGCTTTTTTTTCAATGTGTCAGCTAAAGGTACTATATTAAAATGACATTTAACTATTACAGAAAATATTTAGAAATCATTTGGTTTTTTAATTGAATTTTTTTTTTAAGGTTTTGTATTTTATTTAACTACATTCTGAAATAATCTTACCTGGCTCTTCAGAAAGTTCACAGAATGTTTGAACACTATAAAAGTCATTCAGTGCATTGGGGACAGGACCAATCAATATGCACAAAGGCAGTTATTAGATCCAGAGTTAAGACATGAAAGTAAAATGTAAATGGTAATAAGCAAACCCACACCTTCATGCTTATAAAATGTATTTAATTTCATAGAGTAAGAAAAAAAGTATATTTTTTCCAGTGTATTAACTCTGCTGCTAGCCAAAAGATACTTATTTTCCTCTTTTTACTTCAGTCCTGTAAATCTCTCCTTGCTCTGCCTTATAGCAATCAATAAATCACATCCCAGATATTAGGGCTCAAGGTCCATTCTAAAATGACCAATGGGGTCTGTTTCTCTATAGAGTTCGCTGTGTGGTATATTAAATGTATAGGAGCTGGTGGTGGAATATAATAAATGTGTTTTAGAATGTTTCCTGTGAACATTCCATCACGAATTTGTTCCTGGTCTTTCTCACATTAGGAAGTTATGAAAGTTTGCCAAAAATAAGTCTAAAAATTTTATTTTACCTTATAAATGTAAGTCAAAAGAGTTGTAATAGATTGCAAACTCCTAAGAGAAGAGGAATTATGTTTACATATGCCTGTGTCTTAACTCAATGAGACCATGTGGTGAAATGGAAAGAAGGTACAATATTGGAATTTGAACAATACAGATGGGAATCTTAGCTAAACCAATGGGTAAATCACTTTCCTTCCTTGAACGTCAGTTTCCTTAGTTAAAAAGTTAGAATAATAATATAAGATGCATGGAGTAGGTGTTCACTTCCTGTATATGGTTCTCTAGATATCTTTAAAAACTGTCCTCTATACCAACTACTTCTCACACGTCTATTTTCTACAAATCGTTCACATTTCATCAAAATATATCTTCCATGATAAAAATTTCCCTAACTCCTCTTTGTTCATTCTAGAACAGGTTCATATTTTGTACTTCCATGGGGCTGTAATCCTTTTCTTTAGAACAGGTATTTGTAGACTACGGTCCATGGGTCAAATTCAAACTGTCATTTGTTTGTGTAAACAAAGTTTTATTGGAACATGACCGCATTCAATCATGTATGTATTATGTCTATGAATGATTTTGAATCTAGTAGATGCAACAGAGATCATATGGCTGACAAAGCCTAACATGTTTAGTATATGGTCTTTCACAGAAAAAATTTGCTTATCACTCCCACCCCTTTAAAAAAATAATTTTATTTTCCAATGGTGCACTATTAGTGAGGCTATTATAAAATGGCTCTCTCCCCTGTTAGGATATAAACTACAAATTCCATAATAAGGTAGATTGTTTTTCTTTTTGATTTTTACTGGTTCTTTAAAACCATCAAGCATAATGTCTAGAATATAGTTACCATTCAAAAAATGAATGAATGGAATGAACACACAGATGAATGGATGCATAAACCGACAGATAAATGCATTTGATTCAAGAGTTGCCTTAGTTACATAGTAATGAGCACAACATAAATAAAAGTGGACATCATTTTCATACATCATCTGTGTATTAAGATGAAATAGCTACAGATATAATGAGTTTAAGGGTTATAAATTACATTACTGTACATTCACTATTATCTAACCTATACACAATAGTTTGAACAAGAACTTGGTTATGAATGAGCAATTCATGAAACTCATACATTATGGACTTTATAAAACATGAATAAATTAAATAATCATTTGTCCCATATTAAAATACTTCAGTGACATATGAATAATATGTAGGTGAAGGCTAGAGAACTAATTATGATAGAATTACTTTTAATGCAATTACTTTTGGCATCACCTCTGTTGTATTTCTGCTTTGTTGTATATTATTACTCTCCCTCCCGTATCTCTTTTGCATAAACAATATATCAGAAAGCATTTTACAATGAATGCCCAGCAGCTCTTGGCCTTGAAGAGCTTATTCGCCTAATTGTGCATCCCTTGTGGATTTTTCATAATACTTTACAGATCTAATTTAAATACTTTTACAAATTCATCAAATACATTCTCCGAGGCACATTTACTCAGCTTACTTTTGAAACTTCTAATGAATTCTCTCGATATGTAATTTTATACTCAGCATCATGATTTGAATTAAATATTATTGAACAAGGTGTTCATTATTGGATGTGAATTATAATTAGAATGATAGGCAACCTTAACTATGATAATAGTTTTAGTCAATTTCCTATGGGACTGCCAGTTTTCAATCCAGTACAAAGACCAATACCCTCTGCTAAAAGTCTGTTATAAGGGTTACAAGTAAATTAAGCAATGTCAGTTCTAGCTGCTTAAAAGCTAGGATTAGCAGATACAATTTAACTCTTAAGAGGCAAATAGCAGGCTGTCATGGTGCTGCAAATCAGCGGTGCAGATAGCTGACCTGCTTTATATGCAATTTAGCATCCTGATATTGAGAGATGACCTAGATTTTCCAAGAAACACATGCGAACCTTGTAAATGATTGCTGTATCCATCTATTTCACATATGCATCAATGGCAGGAACAAAGGTGGACTCTAAAGAAAATCTGAGCAACTGACACACTTTCTACTAAAATATGTTCATGTCTTTATATTATCAAGAGATAGCTCATGTAGATAAAAAAAATCTCTTGTAGTAGTTGTAGAATTATTACTTTTTTCTTTTCAAATATTTTAAAATGTAGTAATTACAATTAATATGGAAAATACATTTATAAGTTAAGGGTAAAATCTACTATAATCAAATATCATTGATTTGTTGATATTCAAAGGGCATTTTAGCAAAATGTGATATCTGTCTCCAAGAGCATTGTAGTTTTCAGGTCACTCAGGTTGGATTGTGAAGGAAGTCTCTAATTATCTTTGCAAGTATCTATCATCTCATTACGAATGACCTACGGTGATGCCTCACACATAATAGGTGTTCATTAAATATCATTCTCCCACCCCCCCGCAGCTTCATGAATAATTAGGTCATGGTTAGCGAACATATTAATTCTTCTTCCTTTCTGTAATTCTGTATCTTCATTTATAATTAAATTACCTGGTGGTAAATATGCCTTTAACAGCACACCTCAAAGTAATGTTCACTGGAGATACAATTCAAGAAAAAAAGCAAACAAAAGCCTCCTGTCAATATGTTACTGTACTCCTTTTTAATTATTATTTTACATATGGCGTGTTGGGGGATATTTATAGATTCACTGTACTGGAGTGGACCACATTTATGGCATGTTTATGATGTAGCCTATCAGAATAGTTTTAAAAACTGTTGCTGGGTCAGCTTATTTATAATTTACATCGCTTATTTCCTGTAATGTGTCAACCCATAATCAGTTCTATTTCCTTTTACCATAAGCCTCCCTTCTAAAGGACACTGAAAGTTCAACCTAATGCTATGTCTGCCTTTTTTACTCTTTCATCTCAACTATCTCTATGTTCCTCCATCTCTTGTAATCTCATTTTTATACTAGAACTAAGATGAAAAAAATTATTCTTTTTATCTCACAATAGATAAATAATTCTTCATTTCCTCATTGTGGATAGGCTTGTTTGTATGTCCAAGAATGTGTCTGTGCATGTATATGGGTATATTTGAATTCATGCTTCTCTCTGTGTGAAGAAATAATACAAGTCATTTGGAGGAAGGAAAATCAGGGACTAGGTAAAAAATGTCCCATTACCAGCAATTTAAATAAACCATAAATAGTAATGTTCTAAGGTAGTGATGATTAATTCATGCATTTCTCATCAGTAGATCAGATTTATTGTTTTTCTCATACTTAAAACATTTTCTCCAATATCAAAGATGTAGGTTGATTACCACAGAAATATAAAAAGATTTCCATTTAGCTCATAGCCTATTAGATATGACTCATTTGCTTATTTGCATGCATTTGTTTTTGTTGAAGCAACAGAAGGAGGCTCACCATCTGTGACCCATGCGACCTTTACCTGTGTCACGTACTGACAACTGGATTTAAGGATTTCTCAGGGAAGGCAAATGGAAGAGGCGCCCATCCTTACTGCTACTTTTAAAAACCCTTTAAAGAGAGAAAAGAAATTCCAAAATCCTAGCACAACTTCTGCTGCCTGAGTTACTAGAAAAAAAAAATAAAAACCCTACTTTTTTCTTCACAGCAGATTCTCCAGATATGTGGCAGACATTCCAAAAAAAATGTGATTTAGAATTTACAGCAACATGGAAATTGAGCTGAGGCCGACTCACTCACAATGCATAGAAATGTTGGATAAAATATAATAAACATTTATTTTATATGCATAATATCTATAAAAAAAGAGAAAAATAAAAGAAAAAAATCTCTGAGTGCTAGAAATGTAGGAGGAAACTCTAAACCAAAGCATGAGTTGCTGCCTCAGGGACTACAGAGGGTGTAGACTGAGATACAGGCCCTAATGGCTAGGAGCCAGGTATAAAACTGATCTCTCTCTGTACCAGACTGATTGTTGGAAGAGACACTTCTGCTCAAAGCTGAAATCCCAGGAGGTCTTCTGTAAAGGAGAAATATAGACTGTCCAGCTACAGACTCTGGGAAGGAACAAGAAAATTTTTCATCTGTCCTGGCTCTGGCTCAAAGTTGAAACCTCAGCTATATATAGATTGAAACTTAGTTTATTCAGACTGTGGAGTAATAGATGCTAAAAAGAGAAATTAACATAAAAATGTTCCTGATTGGTAAAATCACTGGGTTGAGAGAAATAAATGCAGAGCTTCTCTACAGGGATACTTCTACAACTCAGGAAGTAGAGAACTTCTGCAGAAAAAGAAATTCACTGGAAATAAAGTCACACACACACACAAACTCACACACACACAAAATATTTTAACCATATGAACCCAAAATCACCACAGGATATGGTATACTGACAAACCAATTGAAATAATCAGATCTACATGATCTTGAGATGACAGAAGTTTAAATAATCCAAAATATTTGTGCTTAAATGACTACATATGTAGAATAATAGATCCAATAGAGAGAACTGTAAATTTAAATTTGCAAATTCATAAAACAAACTATTTATAAACATGAGAAATATAGAAATTTCAGTTCATAACTTCATGAATGAGTTCAAAACATACTAAATAAACCATGGAGAGTCATGAATTTGAAGATAGCTTTGTGAGATTACTCAGAATGCAGCTTGTTTTTATAAAGTGATGGAAAATATAAACTAGGGACACGGAGGTGAGAGGAAAGGCCAACATATATGTCAAAGGTGTTTCAGATATAGACTATTATTAGAACTAGAGAGAAGCAATATTCTAGGAGATATTAGCTGAGAATTTCTTATAACTAATAAAAAACTGGACTCCAGCTTGAAGAAGCACATTGATTCTAATTAAGATTTATTCTTAGACCTAACTGATAAAAAAGAACATCATTCAAGATGAAGAGAAGACATTGAAAGCAACCAGGAGTTTTAAAAGCTTATACTCAAAGCAATGAAAAAATTAACTGGTAGTAGGCCTATCAAGAAAAACTACAGAGGCCAGAAGACAACAATGTTCTATTTCCAAACAGATGAGACATTAGGGGAAAAAAAAAAGCCAAAAACATAAAATAGAAGGATATGATCAAAATTAGAACATTTTAAGATCTTCGTCTTGTTGAAGGAAATAATAGAAATAATGATTAACTTTCTACTCTGTTAAGAGAGATTATTATAATTTTGCAAAGAAAACACTAAAAGTTCACAATAATACTAATAACTTCTAAAATTGAAAAAAGGAGAATAAAATAAAGAAAATTCAGTCAAGGAAATATTTGAAACAAGAAGGAAAAGATAAAGAAAAAGCATGGTCAATAAAAATGTATAATGAAATGGTAAAAGTAAGACCTCATACTGGTAACAGAAATAAGTGAAAAAAGATTGTCAGTTTAAGAAATAGATATGCTCATGTTAGATTTTAAAGAGGCCATTAAGAACAAAGTTAAGCTATATGTTGCTTAAAAGAGATACACTTATAAGAGTCATATAAAGAGACACAAGAAGATATGCCAGGAAACATAGTTAAAAGAATAAAATGTAGTGATATTAGTAATAAACAAATGACATAAGACAAAGCATATGTTTTAGACTAAAGAGGGTCATTGCTGATTATAAAAACAAATTGCTTATCTGTCCATGCTGTCTGGGTCCGTCTACCATATGAAAGTACTGCAATTTAATCATTGTCTCAGGGCTTGCTTTAAGGAGATTCCAATCTAAATCATTTATAACACTTTCATATGAAATATAACAATATCTGATATTGTGGATGGGAAACAGCTTTTAACTAGATATGGAAAGAAATACATAGATTTTGTTAAATAATATAATTTAGTCAAATTTATCAATTATAGAAATAATTATAATTTCAAAATTATATATGAAAAATAATATAAAGGCAAAAAACATCTAAAGACTAGAAGATATTTGCTGTACATACAATTAACAAAGGATCAGTATGGAGATTAGATAAGAATATGTATAGATTAGTAAGAAGAAACATCAAACAGTAAATAGAAAAATGAACAAATAGCATGAATAAGCAATTCACAGAAAAAGCTCACAACCCACTGATAAAAATATACATTTCTCCTTTCTACAGGTAGGTCGACTGAAGTTTAGAGGAGTTTAATAATTTCCTCGAGGTCATATAGCTATTAAATGACAGAACAAGAATTCACATCCAGATATATTTAACTTCTAAGTTTATACATTTTCTCCTCATTTCATTACAGCATGTTAAATATCTGTCCATAATTTCTGAAACTTCAGGAGTTTCCAAGTGGAGAAAAAATGATTAGGTTTTATTCTTAGGATTCAAATAATCATATAGAGTATTTGTCTCCCTCAGTCTCCTTAGTTGCCTCACAATCTTTAGTTGTAAAAATCTTAAGGGTTATAATTATGCAGATAAAAAATCATTTGTACTAAGGAAGAAGCACAACTAAATAGAATTAATAAATTGTATCCGAATGACATTTAAGGCATTATTTTAAAAAATTTTGAATTGAGTAGACATTTCTCAAAAGATTTTTCAGTAAAGCATCAACTGATTTGAATTCTACATTTTCCCCCTACCTTGGGTTTCCCTGTTAGAATAATAACCCTGTAAACCTCACAAGTCTGAGGACAGACAGGTATAAAGGGCTCAACAGTCTGTAAATCCCACAATGAATTTAATAATAGCCAGTAGTTTCTTGCCTCTCTCTTAGCAGAATCTACTAAAATAAGGAATAATTTATATTTAATTCACCAAATACGAAACCTGTTCTGTATACAAAGAAGTATAAAAAGTAATTCCCAATTCCCAATGTTTCTTATCTACTAACTCAGTAGTTAGAATAAGGCAAATATGCAATAACTATAGTAAGAGATAAAATAAAGCTGAGAACTGTCGAATGAGGGCACAAATAAAATGCTTTTGGAGCATAGAGTACTGGCTTGTCATTTTGCTACTGAAGCGTCATTTTTTCACATGTACAATTCAGATATTCATACATAGAGTTACTGCAATCTGATATTTTAAATACAGGTAATCATTGACAGATGAAAAAGAATCTGACTCTTAGAAAATCTATGTAGTGGAATAACCAGTATAAAAGTAAAATATTTTAAAATGTAAAATAAAACTATTTAGTTTTAGTAAATACTATAGCCATATAAATAAACTGATCTCTAATTCAAAATGAAATGAATGTAAATGTAAAATAAAAAATATTAATTTCTTATTAATATCCATAGTGTCTTTTTGCTAATGATCATACATTTCCCACAGTACAGTGGCTCATGCAAATCTCAGCCTTGGAGTTAGCACTTCCCCTTCTAAAATAGTAACTTGCAAGGAGGTACCTGGAATAAGTCAGCATAGGCAGTGATGTCTTCCTGTTCTGGTTCATTTTATCCAATCTTCTCTTCCACTTTTAATTTGTTCATTCATCAATTAAATCAGTGTTTATCAAGTATATACTATATGCCAGACCCCATTCTAAATATACATTCTAGATATACTGTCTCTTCATGAAGTATACAATATATTATATGCTTAGATAAATCTATCCAATTGCAATTAGTGGTATATACACTAATAGAAAAGGATAATATGCTTTGAAAGGGAATAATGGTAACATTTTAAATTGAATAGTCAGTGAAGGCCTCACTGAGAAATATCCCAAACTTGAACGAGAGTGAGAAAAATCGTTCCAGGGAAAGGGTCGACTAAAAAGCATGCTTGAAGGTACTGAGGCAGCTTTTTTTAGTGAGGGTCCAAGAGACGGAAGAGTGTCTAGGTGACAGTGCGTATGAGACCAAGAGTGGTGCAGAAAGGGCTGCAGAGAGCAGGGGTCACCTTGTGCAGATCCTTGAAGTCAGGTTCTGGGTATTCTAAGTGCAACCACAAGCCATCACAGGGGTTTAATCAAGGCCATGGTTGGTTTCCTATTTTAAAATGATCTTTCGATGGTGTGTGGATAATGGGTTGGTTGGAGGCAAGAATAAGAAGTGAAGAGACCAATTAGAAAGTCACAGTAGTCCATGGAAGAGATGGTGGTGGCCTGGCTTGGGGAAGTGGCAGGAGAGATAGAAATAAAATGACAGATCCGATACCAAATAATTTAAAAATAAAATTGATTAGGCTTCATACTGGAATTCCTGGTGAAAGTGAGACTCCAGAATGAATTAGAATTAGATAATTAAAATTAAGAAATTAGAATTCGAAAAAGAGAATTAGAATTCTCTTTCTAAGAGTATACTGTTAGCTCACTCCTGATAGAATTCTGAATCTTGCTCTTATAGGAAATAGGTTACACATTCATTATGAGTCTTACTCTACCTTTTCTTGTAATCAGCCGTAACAAAGTTAATGAGCACTTGTTTCCGAACTTTTTCATTCGGACCATTATCAAACTCCTCTGCCCTGCTCTGCATATAATCAGGCTTTTTCTTAGTTCTTTTCCCAAAAGAGGTCAGTCCAGATTACATTTTTTTAAAAAGCTCTGGTTTGCTCTAACATTTTTTATTCCTGCTTTGCAAGGCTCTTTGCTTTCCTTACTCCACCATCTAGCCCTTTCCTCTCCTCCCCAACAAAAACCACTTAAACACAGTTCTTCACTGACCATGTCAATGTTCAGTTGGGCAGTCATCAAATCAGACTAAACCTAAAGCAAGGCCTGCTTAAGTAATTTCTGAATAATTAATAATAAATTTTAGAAATATTTTTGTTTTTCATGCTTAATGAACTCTTTAAATGCTATTATTCAATATTAACAAGAGAAAATTTAAACTAATTGAGTACTAAGTTTAGAAAATCCTTTTTTTCAATACCAATTACATTTCTAACTTTCAAAGCAATTCCTTTATTCATTTATTTTACTAATGCTCACCCTGGAATCAAGTGTTCAATAATTCATATAAAATAATTTTTGTCAGTTACTTTCTTGGTGAATGTATTGAATGGTTATTCTATTAGCATATAATCCTTCATTTTCATATTCTTGACTGAGTAATTACTTTAGACTTTCCCCCAATAAAATGTTTGATGTCTTTTCCTAAAATCACTTAAACAGTAAGATTAGGTTCACATTCTGCACCTGAGACCTCCCTTCTCACTCTAAGAAGAAGCATATTAGCAACAGTCTTGCATATTTATTTTAAATTTCTCATATATTTAAATGCCAAGTGCCCTAAGTCTTTTGTTGCCTAATCTTTGTTCCCTAGCTAATCAGTAGTATTATATTATATCCTAAGTCATTTTTCCTGAAAGAATCAATTCCAATGGGTTGGTAATTTGCCTGAAATCTTAATAAACTCTATTTATATAAAAGTTTATTTTACTTGATTAGTGATTCTACTTATACAACATTATAAAGCCATATAATCATTATTTAAATAAGAAACATAAAGAACAACTCCTGAAACAATAGCAACCATTTTAATAACTCATAAATTACCATGCTTTTAAATTCAAAGGGTTTTTCATTATAACTGAAATACCCATCTTTCCTAGCAGTGACCTAGAAGCATTTAACAAGACTATAAACACCCTATCAATCGGCAAAGCAGGTTGTTCTGTTGAGAAAACAATCTTTATTAATCTTTAGCAGTGTTTCTCAAAATCAGAGTCCGTAAAGACCGTATATTAAAAATATCTATTGAAAAGACAATCTATTAAAAACACTTGTGAAGCAATATTCCAAAGGTCTAGTGAGGGACCTGTGAATCCACCTTTATAATACTCCCCACCAGGGAGTTCTCATTCACACCAACACCTGAGAACCGCAGACTTAGACTATGCTCTGGTGTTAAACGACTATGTAACAAGTCTCTAGAAAGGGGTCAGGATTCATTCTTTAATTTGAAAGAAGACTGTGCTGCTGATACAAAGGAGATTTCTACAGAAATCACATTTTTCTTTATCTCAGCCCTTATCTGTGGAATTATAGTAAAAATAAAAATCTTCTAAAAATAAGCAACTGAAGTTATCTTAACATTTTAGAAATGTAACATCAAACACAGAATTATGAACATTTATTTTATCACCTGAAATTAAAATATGGAGAGTCTAATGATAGCTCCCTCTTGAAATCAAACGGTATTGTCTGTGATGGCACACAATTCTCCATGATTTGAAGAGTGACAGAGCCACACAGCCACTTGCTGGGACTATTGTCTGTAATTCTACCTCTCTCCTTACCTGGGTGTCATTATTGTGTAATTAAAGAGATAACAAATTATTCCACTAATGTTTCTTTTCCATTTTTTCTGAAATTTGTTCTTTTCTTGTAAAAGGTGATGAGCAAAATTCTAAGTGAAATATCACTACCTATGCCTAAGAACCATGTTTTCATAGAAGAAAAAGAAAGAGGTGATGAAACAGTCCCTTTTCTCCTATGTGTACTTGGAAGCACCAATCTATTTGTAGAGGCCTGGAGATGCTGCAGATACTCTCTGTGCTTTCAAATTCAGAGAATTCTCACCAACACACAAGATGACAACACCTGCTTATGCAGAAACAAGACCTATCTGACACAGAATATATGCCTAGTAAATGTTTGAAGAATTAATGGATGGATAAGTGAGTTAGATTTGACAGAAATTTAAGAGTTAGAAAAATAAAGTCATAACTAAATAATTATGAGGCAAAGAGAGGGACGTCTAAAGCCTATAAACCCCAAAGCCTTTGGGTGTTAAGTCCATATGGAGAATCAGGGCAAAACTAGGGTGCTCTTAGCTGAATAACATAAACAAAAGTTTTATCTGTAGCAGGAATAGGTCAAAAAGAAGTCAGCTGCTTTCTGGTAAAGCTGAAAATTGATGTCTTGAGCTTGCAATGATAGTATAGTTATAGAAACTTGAAGTTTATGGAAAGATCAGAGTTAGAGAAAGATATTTAAAACTCATAAAATACATGAGAACCTACCTTGTGCCAGGTACTGTGTTAAGCAGATTCGTCATCTTTTTGTCAGAAAACCCTTGAACTGTGGTTTTCTTCCTGTTTTCCTTACAAGAAATAGGTTTGCTGAGGGCCACATAATGATTACCAAGTCCATATCACAGGCAGTTAAGAAATTCTTTCTGAACATTTTCGAATAGCCAACTTACACGTTTCTGACTGATACCCAGGCGCATTCCTCATCTGCTTTTCTACAAGGCCTCTCTTCCACTGCTTTTCTGGTCGCATGTTTTAAACAGTGGCATTCAAACGGAGTCCATTGGAAAGAGAACTGGCTCTCAGGAGACCAGGGTTTGGCTCTGTATGTACATCTGACTGGTGGCAAGACTTTGTGCCACATATTCCACTGATAATCATGTCATAAGAATTTTTGGGAGATACACATGAACTCAGATTCTCTGAATTGTAGAAAAGAACATAGTAATATGATACAAATTCAAGGTAATTAATATTTGTGTGTTGTGTCTATTTCTTGCATTAAAAAGAAATGAACTAAATAAAGCTAATTGAATTATCTCTGCATTTCCAAGATCTAAGATCCATGGAAGAGAGAAAAGGGGAGTTAATTACATTTTCTGCTTGCCAAAGTCATATAAATTTTAAGATGATTTCCTATAGGGAAGCACTATATGGAATATACTGAAATTCTGATTTTTTTCCTTAAAAAAGCTTATCAGTATATTTTCTTGTCAGCAGTTCCATTGATCATTCCTACACTTTTGAAGCTTTTGTACTTCATGCTATGTTTTCCTAACTCTGAATGTCATACTGTCCTCAAATATTTAAATTTTCTTCTTTTTTACTCTATCACTTTATTCAGTTTATAAGAATTTCTTGCATGTTTGAGAAACTTCCACTTCATACTGGATTATGCCATTAAGAATATATTCTCAAAAACATAATTATGTTCAAGAATTATTTCTTTATTGAAGTGCACTGGGCAAGAATTCTGTGCATATAAACATAAATTTAAGAAAATTTTGGAAACCCATGAGTCAAATAGTAGCAACGGCCGGCCAAATGTCATATAGCCCAGCTCTGGTATACATATAAAGCATTTGAATATCCAGTGTCATCAAAGATTTGAAAAAAGCAGCCCTCACACATGATGCCAGTGAGAATTTGACTTAGAAGTGGTACAGCTGCTTGGAGAACAGTCTAACACCCCTCATCTGCACTGAAAACATGCACTCCCTTTGACCAAGCAATCCTGCTTACAGAAACCTGTGTCAATCTCAATATGTAAAGATACATGTACCAGCATTTTCATTATAGAATATGTAAAAATAACAAAATGTCCACTCACAGAATTATTAAGAAAAATATGGTTATGTAAAATATGTAATGGGATAGTATGTAATAAATAAAGAATATAAAATGAAATAGGAGAGTGTCCATTTTATACCATAAGATGAAAAAGGGCAAATTTAAAGAGAACACAGTTTGTAATACAAAGGCATTTTTAAAATGTAGCTCTGTATGTGTGTATTTGGGTATGTGCACCTAAGTGCGTACGGAAAAATGTCTATAGACATTTTAGATACCCAGCAAGCCTTTTAGTAATGATTACTTCTGGGGAATGTGATTGGTTAGGAGAGTTGGGATGGGAGATTTTGTTGTATATCTTGTAAAGCTTTGTATTATTTACTTCTATTGACATGCATCACTTCTGTAACTAAGAATTAAAATTAATTCTGTGCATTAAAATTCTCAGAGATGAGAATGAGAGGATCTAAATCCAAGGATATATATTTGTGGCAACATGGTATCTTAAAGCATTAGAGAAATCACCTGGGTAAACAAACATGAGAGTTTAAAAGTTTAAAAGTTAAGAGATGATCCATCCTGCCTTTCCCTTTCAGAGCCATCTTTTGAATTTAACTTCTGGGAAGGAAAAATATTGCCATGGAAAGTGCATCGATGCAGAGACAAGTCAGTTCCCCTCTTTTGGTGACAGAGTACAGGCATTACATCAGCAGCGGTGTTCTATTTTGTTGTGCTAGCATATCTGTGTTTTGTTTCTAGTTTGTCGTAACAGAATACTATATCATACTTCCTCTTTTTTTCATTCTCTTTTCTTTTTTTTTACCCTCTCTCCTTCAGGATCAAAATAATAAATTTTCTAAATAGAAGTCCTGGAAACCTACTCATACATTTTTTTTTTTCAGACTTGAAAAGTAACCAAATCACTTCTTTATATTGCATATTTTACATCTTGTGAAAATCACTACACCTAAAAATATTAAGAATAGAGTCATCAGCCTTATGAATACCCTTTTCTCCTACAATTTTTAGTGTAGGTTTATCTACATTAGAGAACTTTAAGCCATTGTTTCATGTTGGCATATGCACATGTAAACATATTATTTGATGACAAATAAATTATTCTTATACCTTCTTCACTTCCCATTGATTATTTCACTCTTGACCAGGGCCATAAATTAAGGGCTATTTCTTAGCGCTGACAACTGAATCTTAGTTTCTTAAGGGCTGTATCTTGTTAGGTGTTGCTTTTTAAGTCAGGAAATTATAATGATTTTGTAAATGCAGCATTAAAAAAGAGAAAGAGATAAAAATTTTTTTCATAAAAAGACTCAAGTTTCCAAAAGGTACAATTCAACATAATTACAGCAGGCAATTACAAAATGCCTAGCTCATGAATCTAAATAGATTATCTATAATCACATTAATGTGATTGTGGCCTAGACATACAAAGTATAGTTGATGAAGATTTAACATGCTTTCTCACACCCAACAAAACATGGTCTATCTTTTTAAGAATAGAAACAGGAAAAAATGTCATTGTAATTTCACTCTTCTTTTTCTGCTTCAATCAATTACTACATCGTTAAGATTTTCTAGGTAGGGGGTATTATCCTCTCATGCTTGAGGCTTTTAAAAGATTTCTTTCTATAGAAGCATCACACCTGGCAACTGCTGGGAGATAGGTTATGACTTCAAGTTTTTGTTCTCATCACTTTAGGTCTAATAGGACAACTAATAGTTCAGGTGGGATATTCTAAAATGTAATTTTTAAAGTTGCTTTAAGTACTTCTGACCAATACCCGTTAACACTCATACATCTCAACCAGGAAAGCAGAAAAGGCTCTTCAGGGGTTTGGCCATATTATGTCAGCCAAGTGCTCCCAGCCCTTCGGGGCAGGTCTGGTGGATTTGTGATAATGAGAAAGATGCCAACTTGGACGCTCAAAATTTGCAGATTAGCAACTCAACACACACACAGACCTGAAAATATGGGTTTTCAAAATGTCCTTGTTCACCAGTTACTCTGCATCACACACACACACACACACACACACACACACACACACACACACACACAACAAACAAAAAACAGACTTGATTTAAAAGGCAAGTATATATTTGTGCTTTAATTTTTAACAAATTAAATCTAAATTTAATTTTAATTTAATTAGCTTATATAATAGAAAGATTCAAGATTGTTTTTTGTCACTATCTTCAATTATCTCAGTTTATGAAGTAAATAGCTCTGGTTGAAATTCTAGAAGTAAGTATAATTATTTCAGCAAATGTGAATGTGAGATTTAAACAAGTGAATATGCATGCAATTTGCATATTTACTCATATCCTGTGGTAAAAATTTATGTATACATTTGACATGAAAATCTGTATCTTATTACAAAGTACCTAGAAAGATGAAATCATCCTCTTTGTACTTTCTTAAAGTCATCTAAATAAATACATTGAAAAAATTACTCTGATAATCTACTGCTGTTCTTAGCCCCAATCATCATTTGGGTAAAGGTCTGGAATTAATTCATAGTGATCACATCATAGATGGAAACATAGTAACATTTGATGAGTAGCTAATGAAGGAGAGATTTAATTCAAGCATATGTGGAACAGAATATAGATAAAACATCCAATTACACAGAAATTTAGAAATATTGCTAATTTTTCTTGATATTGTAAAGTGAATAATAATCTCAAAATTTAAAGAGGCAATATTCTAACTAAAGCAATTTATAGACTGGAAATTTTGTGTGGAAACATAATGTAGACCTCCAAATTATCCTTTCTGATTTATATTTAGAATATTGATGTAATCCTCAGTCTTCTGAATTAAACCTGCTGCCTAACATAAGCTCCTTTAATTAGCTAAGTAGATTTTCAGCCTCTCTTTTATTGGGTGAATTCCAATTTTATGTCAGTTGGAACATTGCCTATATCTAAAATCATTTGAAATAGCTGAGTTAGTTTCAAAATATTAATAGGTACTCTAGTGTTACATGTATTATTTATACTGCCTAATGCTGCATATGGTCTCTGATATTTTTCACGAACAATAAATGGATGATCATAAAACTGAATTGACACCAATAAACATGGGTAGGTTTCCTGTTAATAGAATAGTGCCATCTATAAAATAAATTGACTAAACATTAAAATTAGAATAAACATTTTTATCCCAAACTACATTGACATATGTTTTATTTTTTAAAGTCAAAAGAACATTTAAAACTTTGTGGCCTTAATCTCTTAATATATAGTATAAATGTATAAAACTGCTAATGAAAGACAGTATCATTTGAAATAATGTAAGGAATCTCACATTTATATTTCATAGTTTTAAACCTATTTTAAATTTTAGGTTAAGAAATCACAAGCAGCAAGATTAGATACTATGCACCTGATATACCAAATTATTCTGGTTCAGTAAGATTTAAATAGCTTGAGTTTTTGTATAACCTGACAAATTCTTGTTATTAAGCTGGTCTATTTAACTGGTTAGTTAAATGTTTTTATTACAGTTTAGAAGATCTCCTTTTCAAAAGAAATCAGCATATATGTACATAGTATCACTTACTGTTTTTAAAATATTAAAAAACACAGACTAATCATTAACTTAAGGGTAATTTCGCTCTAAATATATGTTAGTCAGATGTGTATTTGATTCAGAACAATAGGTAACCATATACTGATAAAATTCTAAAATTTAAAATTAGTTGAATGGTGTTTACTTTTTAAAAGTTGTGCTAAAATTATTTAATTTTATTAGGTTCAATGGTTATAAGTTAAATATGACCCTTTTAAAAATTTTAAAGATGATGACTCAAAAAAGTAAATGAAGATTTTTTTAAGGGGAATATAAAGATTATTCATTAAACTTGGCCAGTGTGTCCCAATACCTAGGCGCTTATAAAACAAGGGAAGAAATGCCCATTATTATGATTTATCTACTATCTCTTTCAGTGTTTCCCCAAAGATATTCTAAGGAATACACTTAATTCTTTAAGATGCTTTTTTAAAAAAAATATCAAATGCGTTCAGGTCAAATGATGTTAGCGAAATATCATCTATGTTCTCTTTTGAAATTCATGGGGCCAAAAGCATACAAGTCCTGAGAAATTCTCCAATAAAAACAAAACAAACAAACAAACAAACGAAAACCAAATAAGCAAATGAAAAGAAAGCCCAAATCTAGCTATATTATATTTTTATATGACTACAAAATTTTTGACTAGATATGATATCTAGTCTAGCTAATAGTTGGCAGCCCAATATTTGGGGCAATACCATTGTAACAATTTTTCAAAATTTTAGTGCGTTCTGGAACTTATTTCATATTTTATGATGGGCTCAGTTTTCTTTATTTTTTCTGATGCCAGCTAGAACCCATACCCTGATCATCTTCCATGTGCTTTATAGAAATATCTTTTCCTAGTTTTCTGTTTCAGTGTTGCAGCCCTTGAATTCATCTCACTAGTACACATCCAGCTTCACATTTGTAAACCACTATTTTGCACAGCTCCTTCATTTAAAAAAATCTTATATATGTAGACATAAGTTTGAATTTTCAAATCAACAATTCTAGACATCTGCAACACAGCCCATTCTTGTACTTTAATCTATGAGTTACCACATGAAAGTCCTACCCTGGGATGTCTAATTTTCTGATCACGCCAAATGCATTCTTCTAGCTTCTACACCTCTGCTCATTCCTCCATGTTTCCTGTGATGTGCACTTTGTTCTGATTTATGTAACCAGTTCTATATCTTTTATTCAAGTTCTGTCTACTCTAAGAAGTCTCAGTAGCCATATTAGTTTGTAGTACTGCCTCCTTCCATTTCATTCTTATATTACAAATTTTACCACTACTCTTAACTGTTACTCTCAATTATCAGTAGATATATGCTGTGTATTGTTATCTCTTTATTTGTGTGTTTTTATTTTACCAATCAATTAGCTTCTTGGAGGCCAGAAACATAAAAAATTAATTATTAATTAATTTATTTATATGCACGGGAAGAGCATCTAACATAGTACCTTATATCAGGTACTTAATCAATATGTACTGCTACCCAATATATTAACTTATTTATTCAATCACTATTCCTTGAATTATTTACCAAATATTTATTGTCTATTTGTTGTTCAAGGCTTGGCACATTTAATTTGAGATACTATGAGTTTTCAAAGTCTAGTGTTCTGTTAGAGTATATGAATATAGCCTGCTGTTGAAGAGTGAAAGAAAAAAAAAGAGGTAGTGGTAAGCAGTTAAGTATTTTGAAGGGACGAGGGCAACAGTCAAGAAAGAAACTATGAAGAGAAGACTGTATTGGCAGCCTTCGGCCTGAGCATAGATGGCAAGGATCACAAGTTGTCCAATTCTTTGTTAACAGCTACCCTTTATTAGCATTGACCAAATGACATTCAAACTTGTTAGCTATTGAAATGAAAACTAGAATTCAGATGAAAATCTGTCACAAACTATGTTATAATTCTATAACCACTTAGTATTTTTCAAAGGATTTTATATATATTATTTAATCAAATTTTATATTAACATCAATAAATCAGAAGGACCTGGGATATTCGGTCAGTCCAATCTTCAATCAAGCAGCTACTATTCAGTGAAGTACCTAAAATATAACCCTACTATAATTAAATTGTCCTTATAGCACTAGTCTCCTCTGAATAGGTTTATACAGACCCACACTGGGCATTAACTCTTTCGAGCCCAGGTTATCATCTACGAAAGCCATATATCTCATTGAGCAAAAGTCAGGTAATCTAAAGACTTAATGGAAATTCCTGAAGTACACAGTTCCTCATCTGCATTCAGTACGTGGCTCTAAGTGTCATAAATCACAATGGACTGAGATGACATTTAAAATCAGTTCTTCACGTTATGCTATATACGAGAATAATGGGAGTGCTCTTTGAACAATGCAGGCTAAAACAATCTCTGTATGTGTGTATTTCTTTAAAGGTAATAACAATACGAAAGCATAGCTGGGAGTCAGGGACTGTAGTTTACAAACACCAGTTTACTGAAGCTGTTTCATACTAATAACTAAGTTCCAGAATGAGTCAAACAGAAATGGAATGCTGAACAATTAAGATTCTCTCCCCATAAGCCCATCTCTATCATTTTATTAAAGGCTACTGGGAAAACCCTTACTGAATAACTAATTCTAAATTATATTCGATGAAAACAAATTAATGTAATAATTTTCTTTCTGAAATTAATTTAAATCTCTGTGGATGCTGCAACAAATTTAGTCTTTACTATGCATACAAAAAGTATGAAAAGCCTTTGCACTCACTGCTTTAGGCAAAGATTCGTTGTTTCATAGTCACTGGTAATGGACATTATTTCAATTTAGCAAACTTGCTTTAATCAATCATTTTAGCCTATCTGGCTCCAATACTTAAAATCACTCTGTATTTTGTCAGTATAGGTAGCATACTTACTGAGATGCTACTGGTACAATGTATATTGTTTCCAAAACATTCTACTTTCCTTATTGAAATTCCACCCCCGCAACTCATGTATATTTTTTTCTCCAATTTTATTCTTGCCATTGAATTAAAAGACAGAAAATACAATCTTCATGCATATTATAAAATTCAAATGTTGCTGATTATTTAGGTGCAAAATGAATCTGCATTTCTAATGTGGCTATTTCATTGAAGTGACTACCAACTTTTGCTTTAGAAATGTTTTAAATTTATATTATGTCTCAACATCTACACTAAAATTGTTCTACTCTTCCCATTAATCAAAATATTGCAGTTAGTAGGATTTAAAAATATATTCACACCTAAAGCACTTTTGCCAGGGTTTCAAAAAATAAATCCATTGGTAACTGATCTAACAATCACATATATTAATTACACAATATACTAAATAGAAATAAAACTTAATTGAAAAGTTACAAATATTTTTGATGGTGTGAGAAAAGGAACATTTGGAAATTAATAAACTGGAATGTTAAAAAAGTTCATTGGAAGATGCCTAGTAGACAGTACAGTAGCTTAAACAGGCCTGTGCATGGAAATGCACACCCAGGCATGGGAATAAATACCCAAGATGGGGCCTTACAGTCTGGGAAGAGAAGAAGAGAGTCCTGTGCAATTTAACAATCTCAGGAAAATTCATATAACCCCAAGAAAAGTCCTGTAAGCTCTCTTGATCTCTGTTTGTAAGTACCTAAAGTGTTCTATTGAGAAAATTGTACATGAGCCCAATTCCAGATCAAGATAAAGCCACAGGTGACCTTAATCAGTGTCCTGACTTAGTGTCATAATAAGATAATAACTCAAGCATAAAATTTACATTGGCAGGAAATTCAAAAAACAAAATTAAAATCTTATGTTAAAATAGAAAAATAGGGTTGGGGTCAAAGATTAAGTGAGTCATTGGAAATCTCTATAAATATGTATATTTATAGTTGGTAAAAATTTTTAAAAAATAAGCAAATCTGCATCATTTTACCCAATTTTTTATTAGTAATAATTGACACTGTATAGATACTTTCTTTTTGTCATATCTTACCCAAAGTACATTTTTCTGTATCTAGTTCACAATATTAATGCAATTCTTATAAATTTGTTTACTTTATGTTAAAACTTCATCCAAATGTGCTATGCCTGCCTATGTGATTTTACAGTTGAGTCTTTAAGTTAGTGCCCTAATTCAGAACTTAGAATAGTTTGTAACTCATCTATTGACGTAAATATTCAAGCTTAGCAGATGATAGGTATATATAGATAGGTAGATAGGTAAATAGGTAGGTAGATAGATAGATGATAGATGATAGATAGATAGATAGATAGATAGATAGATAGATAGATAGATAGATAGATATTTTTATGATAGATGATAGATAGATAGATAGATAGATAGATAGATAGATAGATAGATAGATAGATATAGATAGATAGATAGATAGATAATAGATAGATACAGACAAACAGAAGTGTTCTACACTTGATAAAATTTTAACTTTACTTAAAGGAAATCTGTGCTAGAGAAAGATTAGTATATTTTACTCATTCTAGTTTTGAGTACTTAACTCAGTTTCCTGCATATTAATAGTTAAAAGTATATTTTATCAACATATGCCTATACTTCATGAACATGCAGAAACTATCAAACCTTATCCCACTCCATGAGTGCTAATGGTTGTATCAGAAAAGCACTGGTCTGAGTCTTGGTTCTGGAAGAAGCGGGTACTTTCTGTGAGGTTTCAACCTCCCCAGGCCTCAGATTCATTTTCTGCAGTGTGATGATAATACTCTTTCACTTGCTTAGAGAACTTTTTAAATGTTAAAAAGGGTGGGGTTAATATGCTTTGATAAAACAGTGCTACAAAAGGCATTTTCTTTTTAGTTTATTACAGTTTATTTTCAATTTGGCATCATGTCACTGGAATTATATCCAGTTTGTGAATGAGATAAATACTGTTATGTTGTGATTTTCTTAGTGATATGAGAAATTTCTAGAAGTAGTATCTTCAGATACATTTGGAAAAAAGAAAAAGTAATTAGCTCCCAAATCTGAAAGAAGATGGTGTAATTTAAATAGAATTTGATCATGTCCATAATAGAACTTAATTTCCATACATGCTTTAGTTCCTCTACCAAAACAACAGTCTTCTTCTTATCATTATCCTCCTTTAGGTAGTTGATGAAATGTTTTTTTCAATGGTATAGTGAAATACTAATAATAATTTGGTCAATTTAAATACATGTGATATGCTTTAGTCAATATGAAATATAAGTAACGTATTTTTCTAATATATTAGATTCTTCATATCTTAGAAAAATCACTGTATTAAAAGTATTTCATATTCTAATATTTAATTTTTCTAATTTTTAAAGATGACATATTATAAACAAAGGATACATTAAAATGTTTAGGGAAACATCCCTAAATTCATCCTTTATGGCACAGCTTTTGAGACATTATTTTAGTTGCATGTTACTATATTGTTCTATATGTTTGACAGTGGCACTTGGAAGGGCCTGGAGCATCCCCTCAGCCCATTACAGAGACATGGCTTCCAGAACCTATCGCTAATACCTGGATGTGTCAATTATAACAGCACCAGGAATCCAAGAGTCTAGAGGATAACAAGGTAGTGTTTAATAAGGGTAGTACCTTTAGTCAGCCTAGATTAACCTTGGAAGATTATTTTAGAAATAATAAAGTTAGAAACTCTTAATATAAGGCTGACTTATCAAAGTATTCATAGCAGTCTTGATCTACAGCCGGATAGAAAGTTGGTTTTAAAAAAATAAACTGTTAAGGAGCTCAAGTGAGAAAAAATCACACTTTAAACATGAAGAGTTGTGCTGCAAGACACACTGTAGTTACAGTGGTGTGTGAAAGTTGGGATGCCAAAAAAGATGAAAACAACAGCGGGCCCTCTCTCCCCTCAGAGACACTTGTATCCATTAGAACTCAAGGTGACTGATGAGAAGTAATATTTCTGTTAACAATCAGTTCTAAAGTTATTCCTAACTATGAAATGAACCAATTTACAACTCTGTAGATCTCAGTAATGACTATGTGCTTATTTAACCATAAAACCTATAAAACACACCCACAGAGACAAGCAATTCAGCAGTAATAAAGCTACCGAAATTGCTAAAGGTAGTCAATGAAGTAATGCTGACTTGGATCTCATTTTTATTCAGGTAAATACTGTACCCATTTGTCTCTGTACATTTTCCAGGCTCTCCTTCAATTATTTCTCAGTGAAAGAGGACAAATTCCCTTGCTTTATACCTTTGCTTTAACAACAGTGTTAATTTGAATTCTCAGTACATTGGCTACATTGTGGTAGTTTATTAGGCGATAATGCACAGAGTCACTTCATCAACCAAAGTTAATATTCTTTGTGTATTTAATTAGATTTGAGAAGAAAATAAAAGCAGGTAAAAATGTTAGATTTAAAAAAAAAAAAAGTAAATCCAAATATGGCCTAGATAAAATGTGGATAGGGAATAGATTGATGACTGAGTGTACAGTGGAGATGGTAAATCATTTAAAAAGTTATGGTAGGGAAAACTGTACTTCCAGACTTACAACTTCATATTACACCACAGTAAAGTCACAACTTTAAAGTTCTTTTAATTGTAGATTATTGCAGTTTTACTCACTAGAGATGCTTAGGTAAACAGCCCATTGAGATGACCAGAGGATACTCTCATAGGTTATATAAATACATATAAAATAAACTACTGAAAAGAGTTATGGTATAGTATTTGAAATTTCATGATGAATCATATTTTAATAATAAAATCTTTAAATCATTGGTTTCAAAATATAATTTCTTATGTGAATGTATTCTTTTGTTATCTGAAATGTTAGAATCATAGTGTTTAATCAACAGGAGCCAGGTCAAAGTTTTGAAGTGTTGCTCAGAAGGTCCCCAACCACTTTAGACACTGCTCATGTCGAAGAGTAAAATTAATCATTTATTTGCTACTCGATCCGATACAAATATAACCAACATCTCATTAAGTGTCATCAAAGCTAACAATAAAACTTTCTTTTCTCTGTTTTCCCTCTAAGGTATCACTCAGCTAAGGTAGATGTTACAAATTCAGCTCCATGGAGAGGAATTTTATTATCTTCCTATCACAGGTTTTCATAGCATGAGCCTTCTGTGCAGAGCATTTTAGTTTAAGGTTTTCTCTCCAAACATGAAGCCTCATAGCTAAATTTGACCACCCAAGTTGGGTTTTGTTTTGGTTGACAGTTGTTACTAAAGTAACATCTTACGTGGTATTTTCTTCTGTTCCATATAAATTTATTTTCTGGGAGAAACGGTCAAAATTATTTCAAGAAACTCATTAATAAAATGTTAAGTATATAGAAGGCATTGTTGTTGTTTTTTTTAATCAAATAGTCCAATTATTACTGGAATACCGACAGTTTATATTATTTCAAATTATTTCCCAAAGTAAAAATTTCACATATAATAAAAATAGATTTCTTAACTGAAAACTTAATCAATAATAAGCACTTTTCAAAATGTTTACATATATTAGGGTAGTTAATCTTCACAACAATTCTATGAAGTAAATACTATTATAATTTCCATTTTACAAATGAAGAAATGGAAACAAATGTGGAGTAACTTGCACATAGCTAGCAATTGGCAAAGCTGGAGTTCAAAGCAAGGCATTCTGACTTCGCACTGCACTCTTCGTCTCTAAGCTACTTTTACATATAGAACAGGATAAATTATACAAGTAAATAGAAATGTAACATGTTCTTTAAATATTGAAACAAAAAATTATGATTGAAAAATATGACAACTAGCATAATATTTAAAAATAGGTTACATCTGACATTGGAGATTTTATTACATAAATAATTTAAATAGCTGGGGCCCAAATAAGTGAAATTATTTCCTTACTATCAATTAATTAATTAGTTGAAGGAATAAGTTAGAACTCTTACTCTCAGAGGTTGATTTCTCTTCACTGAATTATATTATTGAGATGTTTCAGAAAATTTAACACATGTCAAAAAAGTTTAATCATGTGCAGTTAGCAGCCTCTAAATGGCTCCCAGTGATCCCTACCTCCTGGTATTCATGCCTTCATGTAATCTCCACCCCTTAAGAAAGAATAAACTTAGACTTATTCATTCACTTCTAATGAATAAAATATGGGACTCTACTTCCGAGATCAGGTTACAAAAGGGCCAATGCTTCCATTGTGAGATGCCTCTCTCTTCCTTTCTCAGTCAGCGCTCTCATTCTGGGAGAATCAGCGGCCATATTGTGAATAGCCATACAGAAAGACTGGCAGGAAATAATCTTTAGACACTGACACATGGGAACTTGAAGATTGCCAATAGGCACAAGAGAGTGTCTCAATGTTTGTGAGATAACTGCAGCCCCCATCAACAGTGCAACTGCAGTCTCATGAGTAATCTGAGCCTGAATCACAGAGCTTAGCTGCATCTAGATTCCTGGCCCACAGACACAAAGTTTCAGATTCTTTTTTTTTTTCTTTTATGCAGCAACATAGAACAAATATATGATGTATATATATTTAAAAATACAGAGAGGGAGGCA
Organism: Pteropus alecto; assembly: GCF_000325575.1. NCBI lineage: Eukaryota > Metazoa > Chordata > Mammalia > Chiroptera > Pteropodidae > Pteropus > Pteropus alecto. The sequence continues at coordinate 16,845,495 of NW_006439192.1, read as the reverse complement.
TAAATACATAAATCCAGCACAAACACCTAAAATAGCATACCTTCAAGTACAAAATTCTACTACATTTGTCAATGACATTGTCTTTATCCCAAATTATTTCAACTCATGCCATTCAGACTAAAAGATAAACTTTGTCTAAAAATGAGCTCCAATTAAGAATTAATAGAAAAAAGTTATTCTTCAAGGAGACGAAGCAGTGGTTACAGAAATTCCATTTTTACAACGTGGCAACAGCCAAATTTCTTCCAAAATATAAGAATTAATCCCTTCACCTCCATATTTAAAACTGGTCAAGTCCATGTTCATGCCTTCATGAAATTATTTCATAGTTTAGGAAATATATTTTGTATTATTAAAAATATGCTGCAATCTTTTCCTATAATAAATGTAATGTGTGTTATTTCAAACAAGTATATCTAGCTGGAAAATATATTTTGAAAGTGATTAATTACTACATCTCAACAAAATTTATTTCTAATAATTAGCACCATATCAGTCTTTTTGCTACTTTTATAAATCTTCATTTTTTTTTGAGTTCAAAAGCAAAAATATAAAGTGGATCTCTATAAACTGAATACATTCTGAAATGTATGTTTAATCCTTAATCATTTCCTATAGAGATTGTAAATTCACAGATAGACTAATAAATTTCATCCCTAAGCACTGTCTTCCAAAAATTATTCTGAAGTAATAAAGTTTTTACCAATATTTAGTCAAGTCAAATTTCAGAGGGATGCTAAATATTTATTCACAAAATTTAAATGTGACTTTTTTTCAGTAGCCTCTTTGGTAAAGTTGAATATGATGATCTAATCTGTAGCTGAAGCTGTGAAAACAGCCAGTTGCTATCAAACAGAGCCATTGTGCATTTGAAGTGAAAGGATGATGGTGAAGAATCTGTGCATTGCTTTTAAAGTTTCAAAGTTGAAATAAAATTGCAATGTACTCTTTACATAGTATGTATTTCCCCCAAATTCATTAATCTCTTTTCATCTATGCTTTAGAATTTCATCTCATTTTCTTCCAAGATGCCATGACCCCTGTGAAAGAAGCATTGACTAGGGAAATGCTAAGAAAAAGAGGAAGCGATTCAACTTTCATGGCTAACCATAGAAACACCTGACTAAAAGTGAGTTTTACATAGATGCATTTTCTTCTATTTTACTTTCTTATTCACCAATACATTCACATCTGACAGTAATTTTATAAGTTGTTTTAATGCTGCCATACTTATGTCTTATTTTTCTAAGTATTCAGAGGGAAAAAAACAAGATAAAACAAGAACTTCACATTTCAATTTTCTGTTTGCCTTGAATGAGAACCATTCTCTGAGTTAGGGTTATTATTATTAAGGGTGCATTAATATGCCCTAATTACTGCTCAGAATTATAACCAAGAATTTTTAAAAATAGAAAATGATAAGAGCTAGTAAATAGAAATAAAAAAAATTATCACCAATGGTTAGTCTAAATGTCAACTCGAGAAAAGACTGTAGTATTTTTAGTATTGCATTAAAAGGTAGCTCAGTAACACTGACAGAAGAGGGAATTGCAGAATGGCTAGCCTGGAAAGAAACACACAGTCCCTCTTTCTGGTACAAAGTTACTTCAGTATTTCAATTCTATTATTCTTGATCAGAGAAAATTATTAGATACAAAATTTTAAGAAAATGCTTATTTTTGCTCTGTTAAAATTACCCTAGTGAAATCTGTGATGAAGTTTGATATATAATTCTAAAATTTTGTCAGCTGAGTAGCGATGTCTTGTCTTAACAAGAGCAATAGAAATAATTTCATTATTGGATGTTTTAACTATGCTACCATAATTTTATTATTCTCTAAATATGTATTTCTTAGGAAGTTATATTTTAAGTTTCTCCTAAACTTTTCTTTACTTTTGAAAAAAATATTATTTGTAAATAAATAGTAGAACAAAATTCACCAAAGGACTTTCTGAAGTTAAAATTCACTGATTCATTACTTTTTCAGGATCTTATATTTTATCCATACAAGATTTCTGAGGATTCTTGTAAGTATAGTGCATACTTATTCTAACAGGTTGCATGATGATTTGCAATCGTATCACAGAATGCCACAATACTAAGTTGATAATAACAGCAGATGGTTCTAATTATGTAAGTAACATGCAGTACGCATTCAAAAGGAATTTAGAATATTTTATGTGTTCACGTGCATGTGTGTATACATGCATGTGTGTAAGCAAAAACAGTATGGATAATATATATGTATACACACATTTATACATGTATATATGTCATATATAGATAGAGGCAATAAACACACATATCTCTATATATTTTTACTGTATACTATTTTCTGTATGACATCCTCCAAGCTTGAAATATCAATGAAGAGAGCAGTATGCTCTGTAATGGAGAAATAGATTGCAAAAATAATTTCTTAACCTCTGTGTTACCCTGTGTGAATGGCGTTTTGATATCTTGGAGTGTCATATCAAAAGAGGAAGGAACCACTATTTGCATTCATTCTATAGCTAACCATTTGCCATTTTAGGAATTAACAAAATGTCATGCATTTAATATACATTTCCATTTCCCAATTTTGTAGAATTGACAACACTATAACCTTTTGAAATTAACTTTGACCCTAAGATCCTTTCTTTGCAAAAGTTATGGTCAATAGTGATTGCAAAGAAAGTACTAAATTTTTTAAAATCTTTCGATTTGAAACTAAAATCACTCAGAAATATACCCCTACATACTCATTTTTACAGCCCAAAATATTTCAAAGACTGATGTATTTTAATTAAAGCAAATGAGCACACATAAATCTTAGAAGAGCATACCCCACCGTAATTACGCACTTAACAGTTTGACTTCGGTTTCTCCTTCTTAAACCCTGTTCCTGCAAGTAGCATTTTATCATGCCCAATACAATGAAGAGATTATTCAAATTTGTAACAGATGAAGCAAGCACCAGCTGTATAAAATAATATTCAAATTATAATTTATACATATTTAAAACAGCTTAAAGTGTATTAAGGTGTAAGATATAAACTACAATAAATGTTAATAAAATATTAATGATGCATTCTGACAAGAATTAAAGATGGGTTTGATACAATAGAATTCCTGCCGGGGAAAACAGCACATTTTATTTTATGATTTAAATTCTGTAGAGAGCACAGTTTGATATGCAACACTTCAGAGAATTACAAGCTCTAGAAACAATCAACTTCCATTCTAAATGATAAAAATTAATACAGATGTTATTTTAAATTAAATTTGAAGCACTTTTATAGGCAGAAAAAATGATTATGGAAATTATGACCCTTAAAATACATGTAATCCACCAAAGATTGTGTTTTAAATTGCAATCAACCTGTCATAGTAATTTTCCTCTTCAAAAATATATGTTAAGAGAGTAATTTTGGTTCAGAAAGTCAGTTTTCGGTCTTTGTCATTTTTTTCCGCCAAATTAAAGCTTGCAAGATTGATAATTTACAGGTCAAAATATCAAAGTTTTTAAAATACTAAAAGTCTTTTAAGGAGAATTAAAACAGCATGGCTGAATAAAAGTTAAGGAAAAATAGTCACACCTCACAAAGCAAATAGTTGGCAATTAAAAACGCACTCACACCAGTTGCAAACTATGACATTTTTAACTCTTATAGAACATCAGACTGTTATTATTGACTTGATGTGGAAAAGTATTTATTCACCAAATAGAATGTATACAATTTGCATATGAGAAAACTTTGTTTTATTGGGACACCTAAAACACTTAGAGTAGTTACCAGGCAAATATACCTTAAAATATTCTTCAATTTGGCTCTGGATTTATTAAAACTAAAGGAAAAACAAAGCCATATGCTTCAGAAAGTGCATTTTGGCCACAAGAGAGAACTTGGGCACATTTAGTATGATGAGAGTTCAAAAGGTCATGTGAAATCCTGTGGCCTCTGTTCTCTAGTACAAGAAAATAAAAAATCTCATATTCTTTTCAAACTCCCAGAAGCTGAACTTCAATGAGAAGTCTGAAACTTAGCATGAGGAAAATTAAACACTGATATTCAGCCAGATTTTCATTGAGTGTTTTTTTAAATAGTGGGTAAAATGTACGTTAGCCAAAGGTATTTACAGGCAAATGCAGGCTTCATAGTAAAGGATGTTATGACTTTTACATCAAACCTTATTGTTTTATACTTTAAATTTATGGGAAGTTTGTCTTTGGGTACTAAGACACACAATGCGTGTGGTGTTTAATATCTCAGCCAAGCATGCCATGGCTTCAGGAGCAAATGATCAGAAATGCAAGGCAAGTTTGATATGTTTTAGCAGTTGAACCACTGAGGGTATTTAAATAACTTCCCTTAAATTCTTGAAATAGATAAGCAATAAAACAGGAATTGTTTTTAATACTTTATTATGTATGATAAATCACAGTCAAACTTGGAAGTGCAACAAAAATCTCTGGCTGATTGTTGGCCAGTTTTAGACATTTGCTAGATCAAAAAATGTATTTCATTACATAATTTCATTTGAAGTAACTATATACATCTATATTTATATAAGTTCATTTAATTTTACTTTTTGAAGTTTTTAAAGGAACCATTCTTTCTTCAGTATTCTAAATTTTCTGTCTTTATAGAATGGTCAAAGATAATCTGAAGATGCCAAAAGAGAATGTATTCCATAGGTATTATTTCATTTTCATATCATTCTTAATGTTTTCGGGGAGGCCCTGGATATATGGTAATAACATAATAAGTAGTTAGGCAGGCAAGAGCAACAGGAGCGAAGACCCAGCTTTGTAACTATAGAAATCTCCCTTGAAGACCTTCCTTAAGGACCTCCCAGAAATATCTCCACTTTTATAGCTATACATTATCTCTAATTCTAAAACGCAAAGACCATAAAAGCTGCTGGCTTAAACCAGTCACAAAAGCATGCGCAGAAAGTACTAACTTTAGCCTCATTATGCCATCATAATAATATCATGCCTATGCCCAGAAGTTCATGAATCTAATTATAACAGACTGAATTATGGGGAAGCACTGCACATCAAGCAAAGTGTTATATAACAGCCAACTGTCAGTCGAGGTGACCTCACATGAGGATCATCTAAGACCTCCCATCACAGCCTAAACATAAACGGACCTTCCCACTTCTGCACTGTTACAGCTCTCTCCACTGAAAACCTGCTCCTCTATTGGAGTGTACTCTGTCGTTTATCTTTTATCTTTCCATCTCCCAGATTCCACAGAGCTGCAGCCTTCTTTAGCATGGCCAGTCTCCTTCTAAAATGTACTTTCGATAAATATTACTTTTTCTGAATCTCACTGACCTGTGACTCTTTACTACGTCTGCAGGGAAGAACTGAAGACCTCCACCACATTGCTGGGGCAATGCCAGATTTCACATCACCCCAGTGGTAACAGTATTAATGTAGAAACTTTGGCAAGCAAGACTTTCTCTGATTGTCTGTAACTTAGTTTGGAGTTACAGAGTATTAAGATAGAACTAGAATATAAAAGCAGTCACTTCTTCAACTCTATAGAACTTTGACTTCGTATAGATGTAGATTCGGGAAGAGTATAAGAATCTGGGAGAGTGTGTGTGAGTTGGTGTATATTATGTGTAGAAGTCACTACAACTGGGCCTGGACTAAATATTCTAACTGGCCAATATGTTCCTTCATCTATACAAGTGAGGAGATGTAGTCTGTGATCATTTGGATAACATAAAATCAGAGAGAGATTATAGCTATATGATAACTGAAAATGTTAGAGTTTGATAATATTTTTACATAGCATTTTACTATCAGAACCTTTTATAATTTACTTTTCAATAAAACTTATATTTTAGATGTACTCCTGGTATTAAAACATCACTATAGTAAAGATAATAGGTAATGATAAAATAGACATTTGTTTTTTCTAGCAATGTCAAATAACCCCAGATATCTTACTTTGTTTATTCTTCATGATCTCTCTATTCATAAAATGCATCCTAGTTTTTGACTCACCCTTGCAACCACAGTTCTACTGTCTGATATGATGAAGGCAGTTTTGTGTTTGTTAGATTTTTGTTTACCATTTAACAGCCCTTAGAATAGTGCTAATGTTTTTCAATAAGCATTTATTGAATGGATAAATGAATGAAAACCAGATAGACTGTATACAAAACACAAGCCAATATTTTGTTTTAAAATATTATTAATCTCCAACAAGTCCAAAACTAGGAACTATCACTTCTAACTGGCCTTTTCATGATAATTGTCAAGATTGAAATAATTTGGAACTTTCTTAGAAAAGACAAATTGATGTGATAGAGAGAATGTACTTTGAATTGTTGAGTAAAGAATTCTGAATTTTAGTTTAAGCTGTGTCTAGCTCTGTGGTCTTGAAGAGATCACTTAACCTATCTGATCCTTGGTGTCCTTATCCATTAAAAAAAAAGAAGAAAAAAAAAGGCCACAACAAACAAAAAACTATCAATGTACTTCTGGCCCTAAAACTCCAGTAAATTAATAGAAATTATACTTGACATGAATTACTCAGAATCCTTTTTCTAGAAATAAAGGTATTAATGAATTTATTGTTTTTTTCATTCAGCAAGAATTTAAGAAGGCATACTATCCCCGGCCCTAGATATATCTATCCTAAACCAGTGGGCTGAGACACCGACTCCTTTATAATCCATTAGATTCGAGATACTATAATTCCAAAGGAACCTGTCAGTTCACTAGATAACATCATTGCTATCACGTTAACCTGAGGGAAGCCTGGTCAGAGCAGCCCCACACACAGCATCACAAGTCCTGGTTTTCAGAACAAGATGTATTATATGCAGACCCTACACACAAAGAACTTATCTTTGCCATAGATAAATCAGTGTTTGCAACAGCTGAGCTTACCAATAAGTCAGTCAAATTAAAATCCATGTCAAATTGCTTATTTAGTTTTATATAGCCAATCTGATTTTAATAACTGGAGTTCCAAATGCATGAAAATACCATTACAAAAAAAGTAAGAAATCTTTGAAATTGAAAGGTGATGTTTTACTAGAATGAGCAAGTTTTGATGGTAATCAATACAGAGTAGAAGATATCAGTCTTCGAACCTCCAACCTGGGTGATGGTGGATACGACACTTGCTCTCTTTGGCTAGGCTAACTCTAAGGTCTCGTGCAGAAGGATAATTTTATAATTTTAATAAGTACTTCAGATTCCACTTAAATGTGTGTACCAGCAAAAACCAGTGAATTGAGGGGAGTCAGAAACACAAAATAAACCTTGACAAGTCCGGCTCTAAGAAAATAAATTGTTCTCACACAAATTTGCTCTGTATTTATTTTTTCTTGAATTTGCCATATAGATTAAAGTTTAAATCCTTAAAAGAAATGATTATGCGATAATGAAGTTATATAGCTCGGTAAGTTCACCCCACTTCACCACATAACTAGATGTCATGTCTCATTGCCATTAATCACAAACCAGACTTTACTGAAATCTGTGGTTGCTCACTCGTCAGGCCTGTCATATACCTGAGGTGGAATTCTTCTCCAGTGTAGAAGCATTCTGTTTTATATTAATAATAAAATAACCCTGACTAATGTTAATAAATAAGCAGAAGCTCTGAGGAATTAAAGGAACTGCTCTCTGGTATACTGAGAACTGAAGTCACTTAGATGTACAGCTCTGATTTGCCATGTACCTATTTGTTATTTCAAAAACACTTCAGTCTCTGCAGTAGCACTTGGAAGAACATTTATAATGAAATTCTCAGAAGGTAATTCATCAAATTGCATTGTGAATTGGAACAGGCTTTATAGCAATTTCGTTGTGGAAAAAGAAGCCCAAAAAGCGTAGTACTTTAAAAAAACACACGGAATTGCATAATATAAAATCAATTTTCCTGCTAAAGAAATATCCAAGATTTTTAAGAACAATGACTTGAGTGCGGGTAGGTGTTGCCTAAGCAAATGAGAACTGTCCTGTGATGAGCTGCAGCTCACCCTGGGCTGGGGACAGTCAAAATAACTCAGCTGTGAGAATGGCAGCCTGCTGGTCAGGGCACCAGGATGTAAATACAATTGAAGAAATTCTGAAAGGGTTTGGTTTCTTTCTTACGTTTCGTTATTTATTTAACAAGTGTTCAAATGTAGACTACACATCCTTTGGCTACAATTTTCCGTAGATTAGCTTTTAATTCTCAGCCAGTGGTCTTACTACTGTAGGTCTTCATATTGAAAGTAAACTGTGATTCTGATTAGAATGAAATCTTATAGCAATATTTCATACTGGGATCACTTTTTGCAGATGTTTTCATTTTATTTTCTGTTCACTCCACCTTGCAGGGAGGTCAATATTAGTAACACACATGATATTATTCAAGACCTTTTATTGACTGCAGAAACCATTTAAAAGAGTAACAAATTACACTGAAATATATGTTTATATAGCAAAATTGCATAGTCAATTTATGCAGAATAAAGGGAAATTATTAGCTTACATACTTTATGAGTTACCTGTGTAACAACTGTCATTTTTGGGGGGGTGAAAATAACATAAATACATATACACATATATATGTGTGTGTGTGTGTGTGTGTATGTGTGTGTGTGTGTGTGTGTATCTATATAATTGAAAGGGAATTTAATGTGAATGACTAAATCTAGACTTATTTTAAAGTCTAAGAGAACTAAATTTCTACTATTTATAGCACAATCTTATCTACTATGATAGATGTTACTGGCAAATTGATTAACATTTAGGATCGTCTCATATGATATTTATTCATATCACAATATTTCTTCAAATTCTAAATTCCAAATTCTAATAAAAAATAATGTATGACTCTATTAAAAAGTAAAAAGTCCAAAATATTGTATCCCTCACCAATGTGCTAAAATGAAGAAAAATAAAAAATCAATGATTTAGTAAGCATATGGATTTCAGTTTAATTTATAAGTTTTGTTCCTATTATAGACATGTTTATAGGATTTTATGGAAATTTAATATATTTTCATGCCACTAAGAATCTTTAAAATTATCTTTTCATTTGTCATTTGTGTGAAATTTGTCATTTGTAGTTAAACCAATAAGATCTACAGTAAAGAAAAACTGTGTAAGTGTAATGTACGAGAGAGAGAGAGAGAGTCAAAGAGAGAGAATGAGTATGCATGAATCCGTTTAGAAACACAGGAAGGAAAATTTTTGTTTAAACTTGACACAAAATATATTCTGTATAAGTAACATTGCTTCTAAGTAAAAAAAAATCATGGTTCATTTTATGTTGTTATAGATTGTATTTCAATATAGATGTATAGCCGATACAATTTATGATAATCTATATAAAAAGACATTTACTTTTATGCAGAGAACACCAAAGTCAAATATTTCTTCTCTATGTATTGCCCACAAAGGATAACCAACACAGTGTATGGAGAATTATAAGGGAAACAGGCTCCTATTCTATTTGAAGAGAAGAGGCTGTTCAGATATTGCTTTCAAACTTATTAACATTTGAAGCAAATCAATGACAAAGTATGTTTTTTTTCTGTGATTAGTTGTGAATATTCACATTTGCCTAAATATTTCTTAAAATGTACAACCAAAAAGATAACACATGATTCATACTGACTTTTTAAGGATTGCTCATTATTAAACCCACTATTCAACTGCTCGAGAAATATGTATTTTCACAAATATATTAAAAATAATATAAAAGCTAGACCATCTTATAATCCTCTGACTATATGTTAGTAACACAAGTAGTGAGAATGTTTTAAGTGTCTTTTTAAACGGAATGTTTTTCTTTCTTTTTTTTTAATAGGCAACATATAGGTGAATTTGACTTTAGTGTTCAAATACTTTCTTTTTTAATAAAGAGATAAAATCCTCAACAATTATTTGAAACACAAGGGAATAAAAACTGTGCCTTCTAAAATCTTCTTTTAAAATTATTAATGGTTTCTCTATGAGTTTAGATTGCCTTTGTAATATTTCAAACCTCATTTAATTCCCTTTCTATTTAACAACATCTGTCATTGTTTTCAAAGCACTGTTACGGCACTATGACTAAATTTACAAATTTTAAATGTTGTTTTCACTTTTTCAACAGAAGCACTCAAAGACATATAGGAAGCTAAACAATTCATCAAGAACTTATGCCTGTAATAATATAATAATCCAACTCTCTCTATTTTTAACCCATTCAATATCATCTTGATGCTCTGTAGTTCAGCTACGTTCAGAAAAATGCTACTTATGTCTTTCTCCACTAGTGAACACTGCACCAAAAGGGTTACAGTTTATCTTTGTGAAGATTTCTCGTAGGAGCTTTTAAAAAAGTGTGAGCATAGGCAGAAATGCATATGTAGCTATGATGTCTGCATTTATATTTGTAGCAAGATTCTTTTTAATGTACCTATTAGTGGGAGCTAAACAGTTTGAATGTTGAAAGGAAGGGGCATGCAATTGATGTATAGTGAACAGTCTATGGAATGCAGAGCTCATTAAATAAAATACATTTTATATAGCATCTTGAATTGCAGAGTTCTGAAACCTTGGTGCTTACATTTTTCCAAGGTAACTGTGCTAGTTAAAAATAAAGAATTAAATCTAAATGTGCAACATCCTTACTCTACCTTACATAGCTCATTAAAATGTAGGCAAATGGAAACTTTGAATTCAACCTCAATAGAATATGTTGATTTTATTTAAAGACAGAATGTGACTGAGTTACAATAGTTACAAATGATAGTAGTTTTTAATAAGTGCATATTACCTCCTAAGAGATGCAATATTATTGCAGATTCTGTGGTGCCAACAACATTCTTACTCAAACAGAGGAAAGGAAGTATTTGTTCAAAGCTAGCCTTAGGGGGAGCAAATTGGGTTCTTGCCTGGGGCACAGGCATTTTGGAGAAGGGGTAGGATTCAGAGCACTTACAATAGGTTTTGCTGTCTGTTTCATCTAATCATCTGCGGCTGTCTTTGCTGAGCTTCCAGGAGGCTGCAAGACTTCATGCTTAGAAGCTGCATCCCGGCATCCTGACATAAACTGGATATAGGATGCCTCAGGGCAGCCTTGAAGTGAAATGAAGGTTATTGTGGCTAAATGAATGAAACTAGACAGAAAAATCGTCAGTGGCTTAGAAAGAGCAAGGTGATTCTTGGTGGTTTCAGGCATAACATCTCTAGGGGAAGTGGTCACACAGGCAGGCCTAGGTTCAGATGCCTATCAAATCTAAGCTAACTCTGAGTCCCAGAATTGCTATATTTATTTTGCATTTAGGGTGTGACAATGCCTATCTATAAATTAGACTATTAACTATTCACAGATTTTAGGATCATGCTTCCATGTAATTCAGTTCAGAGAGTCAATCCCATCTAGAACATTTACTAATTACTGTTATCTGATTTTTGTCTTAAAAGAGAGAGAAAGGGAAGAGATATCATCTTTTAAACTGGATGGGAATTATTATGTAAATTAATTTCATTTTTAGTATTCCCAAACAAATGTAAAGGTATAAAACAGAGAAAAACATAGAATAATAAAAGTTACTGAAAGATATGTCACCATAGGGAAATATCTAATAATTAAAGAAAAATGTAAAGAAAACTTTCTGATCATTCAAATTCAAACCACTAAACCAAATTCAGTGGTTTACATCTGAATTTTTAGTTCTAGCTATAGTGCCAATTTATTAGGTTCAAGGTAAAACACATACCCATACACATGCGCGCGTGCGTGCACAAACATGCTATGTTACCAGATTCCCTATCCCATGGCTCAAAGACTATGCTTTCGTAAACTTGGAGAAGTAAACCTTCTATGTTTATGCAGAGTTGAGGGGCTTGTAAAGCTTGTAAAAAGGAATTTTGAACTACTCGTTCTTCCCTAAAATAGATGTAGAAATGTATTGAAGCCGACAGCTGTGCAGGGCGCCCGCTTGAGGGAAGCCGTTCTCTCTGGGAGCTAAGCATACATTCCTGTGCTTCCGCTTTTGGAAAAAAAATGAGAGCGGGGGATGAAAGAGGTACTACTGTACCCGCTCTATCAGGAGTGAACTCTTTTAGGGCTCAAGGGAGAGTTAAATTTAACTGGATTTTTTTTTTGTTTTCTCTATTAAGAATATGAAGTCAACTTTTTTTTTCTGTTCCCTCTACCACATAATTCCTTTTCTAATAATTTGTATGTTTAAACAGAAGGAAAAAAAATTAGTTATGAAGTAATAAAGTAAATCAGGTAAAACAACCACTTTTAGAGGTTATAATTTTTTGATATAGGAAAAAAAATTGGTACGGTGTTGAAAATATCACCCCAGTTTATTGAAATAGACACTCATATATCTGACTTCATCTATAAAACTTCTAGGAAAAAGATCTACTATTTACTATTTCACTCGAGCAGAATAATCCGAATTTTGACAAATACCAATGGCCTTGAGTGCTAAACTATGAACTTTTAGTCAAAATTACTTTTTTTTTTGAAAAATTATAGACCTCAACAATCATACAGAAAAATAGTAAGGACTAATATTAGCCACAGCCCAGGCACAATATTAGCTATTTTCCACAATTACTTCATTATGTGCTCATAACAAACCTTTGATGTAGGTATTTTATTATCTACATTTTACAGATGGAAAAGCTGGGTCTCAAGGGGGTGAAGCAACATACAAGAGGCCTTGAACCCATTTGAATGATACTAATTTCTGGACTATTTCAAATGGCAGCGCAATATCACCAGATTTTACATCAGGTTACAGTGAAACACCAGCGACAACAAAAAAGTCACTAAGATTCAAATATTCTTACACAGGGGAGGGAGGGAGAAGACAAGCACCTCCTTCTTGAAAATATAAGAAGAAATTAGGTAAGAAATGCAATAAACCCTGTGTTTTTTTTACAATGTTGGGTTCAACTTGTGAATGCCATAAAAAATGAATTTGTTAGTTAAAAATTATATTTATTAGAATGTCAAATAAAATGATACCAAATGAATTCAATGAGTATTTTGTAATAGATTTATAAAAATATATATGTAGAAATATGTTCACATATACAACAAAGTGTAGCTTGCAAATGTTAATGAATTACAGTGTCAGATACTACAAATACCAATGCTACTGTGTAAATCAGCAAAATATCCCAGGAATAAATAGTAGATGCAACCAATATCTGATAATGAACAAGAGAGAAAGAGAATGAAAAGAGGGAGAAAGAAAAGATATGAAATTCATGCATGTGTGTGCACACACACACACGTACCTAAGTGACTAGGACACTTTCAGTGAAAGGAAAAATTAAACTTTCAATAAAGGCAGAGGAACTCTATCAGAATTAATGAATAATAATAATAATAAAATAATCTGTAGTTTATATTCCATATAAACTAATGGAATCACATACTTTTTGGTGGCTGTATAAAAGTACTTGGAGATATTAGAAATAGTGAAAGTGAAAATACACCTTTCTTAGAACAATGAGGAAGTACACAAGAAGACTTTTAATTGTACACATTTTAATAAAATAGCAGAATCACTAACAACTGTGGAATTGATTTAAATATATACATAAGAATACATACTTACAGTGATCACTACTAAATTGGAATTATTCCAAAAATATAGAGGGGGAATATAAGTAAATATAGAAAATTGTTTTTAGAAACTCAGTCCACAGACCAGTGTGTAAAATAAACTAACCATGATTTAAAAATTTTGATTGCCTAGAGCCATCTTAATATGCAGACCAGTGATCTTAAGATCCATTCAGCTCAGGTGATTATTACTAACTGAGAATCTGGTAAAAATAAGATGATTATATGTAGGTGCATGTGAGCATCTCTGTGTTTTTAAATTATCAAGAGTTCATAACTTAATGGTATTCATCAGCCTGTGTTCAGTCCACAGGAGTTGTGTTTGCTCTCTAACGTCCAAGATAAACCGGCAAAATATTTTTATTTTGGCGTGATGGTCATGAAAAGAGACAATTAATAAAATGACTTGCTCAGCATGTTAAAAAAATGGTGATTAAAAAAATCCTCAGATCTCTGTTTTTTACCACTTGATTATGTTTTATCATGAAAACAGTAATAAACAATATTGACTTAACACAAATTTAAAATTCTCAAATTGTTTTCTACAACTATTATAAATATGACAACAATTTTGGTAAAGATCTACATATTATGTTACAACATTTAAATAAAATATTTGCACCATTACTTCTCACATAGTAAAAGGATGCATAGTGACAATTTTTAAGTCATTTTTAAATAAAGATTCTGTGAACCATAAACTTAATCTTTAAAGATTTTTCAGCTGCCATACCATCATTATTCTTATTGTTTCATTATCACACAAAATTAAACCAAATAATTTTAAGAAAAGTCCAATGGGATGCGGTTGTTTAACATCTTAGAAGAGGCAGTGCTTTATAGAGCAAAAAGTAAGGGCTTTTGAACTTGGCTTCAAAAAGTGGCTCCACAGTTTGAGATCTTGAGCAAGTAATTCAACCTCTCTGAACCTCAGTTTAATCAGGTATAAATAAGAAAAATACTATTTTCTTTCCTGAATATAAGATAACATGAGAAAATATGTGAATCTTATTAATTCAGCATTCAATGAATACTGATTAAATACCTAGTTCATGCCAGACACAATTTGACTATTTTCAGTACTGGGGATACAGTCTTGAACATGGCAAAACCTAGCCTTCTGGAGCTTATATTCTAATGGGGGTGGGGTGATAGAGACA
>NW_006439192.1:16804673-16830697 GCF_000325575.1 Pteropus alecto | reverse complement strand
AGAGAGAGAGAGAGAGAGAGAGAGAGAGACAGAGAGACAGAGAGACAGAGAGACAGAGAGACAGAGAGACAGAGGCAGAGACAGAGAGAGAGCACTGAATGCTTGTACCACGTCAGTGAGTATCTCTGTATTTTAAGGATACTTTTCTTAGGTTGTTTTTTTTTTCCTTCTGTAAATATATTGCCATTCTAGTCATCATTTCTCAAGCATATTTAAGTGGGAGGCATGCTATAGTTTTGTGTCTTCTGCAACCAATTTACTGTAATTTGCCCCCAATATTTTAAAATGTATATGTACAGATGCATAGGGTATGATTTGTTCAGCTTAACTAAATTTTGCTCCCCCAAAACAGAAGTACATTAAAAAAACAGGAGAGTTAACTTTTACTTCTTAAACAATTTTATCAGCTGTCTTTTTTCTCTTACACAGTGATCTTTATCCTTCAGAAAGTTTCATTTAATGTTTTTTTCCAAAACATTATGTGGTTTTAAGAATTTGTTTGGTCAAATAAACTTCATTTGTAACTAATCAATTGCCATTATTTTTTTTTAAAATTGCTATACTTATAAATGTCAATCACAATCCCTTATCACCTCAGTTTACCAATGTTTTAAGTCAACATTGAGTTTACATAATTATAGGAAAAATCAAAATAACATATTCATTCATTTTAAGCTTCACTTGTGAAAATTATACAATATATAATTTTATATGTTATATGTATATATCATTTAGAATTATGTATTATATATGTTAGAATATAAATATATATACATGTGTATATATATTAAAATTTAGAACAGAGCTGGCTATATAGTAAGTGCTCAATAAATCTTAATTGATTCCATCTTTTCTCTCCTACCTGAGATCTTGCAATAGAGTCCAATTTGGTTTTCTACCTCCAGCTTCACTACGCGTATGCTGCTTTTCAACTGTAACCAGATAAGCCTTTCTAAAATATAAATGTAGACACATTTCTTTCAATGTTTCTTCATCACTTTATCATGGAATACAAAGCCCGTGGCTTCAGAGTCACTTCTAGGTAAAGTGATTCCTACTTTCCCTGTGTACTCCCAGCATTTCCTTCTTGCCTCCCTACAGTGATCATAACACTCGATTACATACAGTAATCTATTTTCACTTTTGTTTCCTTCATTTTGTTGTGAGCTACTCATAACAGGAAACATCTCATTCACTATAGAAACTTAGTATGTGTTCAGCAAATATTTGGTAAATGAATGGACAGTGGATGGTGGTTGGGTAAATAAAAATGTGCCAACTACAGGTTGCAGAGTGGAAATGAACACACACACGCACGCACACACACACACACACATATATATATTTTAATAATCTGGTGAAAGTGTCTTGTATAAATTCACTGTTCAAACAACATATTTTGCTAAAATGCTTTGCTGGTTTGGAATTGTTTTACTTTTAAGACACTATCTTTGATGTCTATATGCAGGTACCATTTTTAAGAGAATCATCATTTTTCTTCTCCCACCCTTCTTATTTCCCTAATAGACACACAGCCTATAAAATTACACATGCCATCTTTCTAAAGTGCTGCTTTTATTGTTCCCCTGTGAAGAGAAAATTCTCACACTGGCACTCAAGAGCTCCGCAGCTTGCTGCCCCCTATCTTTTGATTGTGACCTTCAGTGACCTTCAACTCTAAGAGGTCCTTACCATTGACATCCCATCCTCAAACATAACCTTGCTTATTCCCTCCTCCAGTGTTTTACTTATGCCCTTCCTCAAACAAGAATTGACATGATAGATGTGAAAATGTTCCACCCGTTTCTCTTTTCAAGTAAGGACTTGCTGTTCAGCTGTGGGCAGTATGATCAACAGATAGCCTCCAAGTCCCAGCAACTTCAGGGGCAGTCTCAGCTGCAGGCAGCCATTTAGGCCTTTCTATTCCTGATGGCCACCCGTGGAAGGGTCGAAAGTTCCATTTCAGCCTGATTCAGGACCCTCTCATGCAGAAGACTTGCTCTAGACTTCCTGCTGGTTGTCTGAGGCTTTGTCAGCCCATGTCGGAGTTCGACTTCTTTCTCTTCCCAATCCTGCTTGCCCCATCTTTCTTTCCCAAGCATTCGTTCCTAATACACACCTTAAACCTCAAACATCTCAGCATCTGTTTTCAGAGAACCCAAATGGCAACAGATGGTCTTCCTTATGTTCTCTCCTGCCCACATCATCCATCATTTCATGGCCTGCTCGCATTTTCCAGGTCTCTCTTGACTGATAAGGCCAAAGTTGAACTGATCTTACTCTACTTTTCCAAGTTATTGCTACCTTAGCAATTCATTTTGAGGAGCATTTCTTTTTTTTCATATACAATGTGTGTGTGTGTTTTCCTTATCAATAGAAGTTGTTCAATTAACCTTTTAAAGTCAGAGGTCATCTCCTTTTTTGTTCTATCTATGGCAAATAATACAATACTTATTGGGAAGAACTACCTAGTATTTACATAATGGAAAGTAACACATTTTAGGTAATGTATATATATTGATGATTTTTATTTGTTGTTTTTTTTTTTTTCACTTTTCTGTAAATCATGTTTAAGAGAATTTGGTTAATCTTAATTCGAAAAGGAAAATAAAGCAACTTCCTATGCATATTTTCCAATATATATATTGGATAATACACTTTTCTGAATGTTCTGCAAAGGAAAACATTTAGAGTTTAAAAGCATTGTTACATTCTCAGTATAATATCTGCTTGTAAAATAAGGTAGGAATTTTAAATCCCACAGCCAAGTGTAAGATGAAATGCCATTAATGTAAATACAGCACTAGATAATGCAGTAACTTAAAACATACTTTATTTTGAGTAAAGCCCAAAATTCAACTTGCTATATCACAACCAAGCAAAATTGATTCTGTCAAATATAATTTAGAGATATTGATGTTTGTTAGTGCTTTATTTAGGCTTCAAGTTACTATTAAAGATATTTCAGATGGCTATTATCATAAATAATAAAGGTACACTTAACTCACAAGCAACAAATCACCCCTCAAGGAAATGGGATGGTCCACTAATAACGCCTAACAGACACAAGCAGTTTTTCTCCTTTTCTTTTTCTATAAAAACCTGTGAGGATTAGGGGAAATCTTTATTTAGATGTTTGATTCTTACTAAATTCCTCCAAGTCTTTCAATTAAATCTAGGAATTGTGGTGCAAGTTAGTAGGACATGAATTTAAACCACAAAAAATAAACAAAAATAGTTTGCAAGAATCCTGGCTTCTACATATATACATGATATTAAATTTAAAATCTCCTAAAAGTAATATAAATGTACATTCCCAGAAGTGAAAACTTACTTCGACTTCCTACATGTGTCCTTCTGTTGATTAAAACAACACTATGCTCCAGCTGTGAGAAGTTTCTTTTATTCTTTTCAGAGTTGAAACACACACACACACAAACACACACACACACACACACACACTCTCCCTCTCTTTGTCCTTGAAACTCTTAATAACTCTGCCTCTGATTGCATGTTGTTGAGGAAATAGTTTTTTTAATGTCACTTTTTTTTTCTTTATTGCCACAGAATATTGTGATATTTGTATCAAACTTTCTTCCTTTTATGAGTAGTACACTAATATATAATTTTAATCATTTGGATACTACTTCCCTGTACGGTAAAACTGATTTTTGTCTGAAACATATACTTTGCAAATAACCTATGTGTTATTTTCTTTCTGTATAATACTTTAAGGCAAAATAAGCTTAAAAATGTGATTAATGGGGTAACTGATTAACTGATGGCTTCTCAATGGGAGAATTTCATTTGTTTTGTCAGTTACTTATAAACATAGAAAATAAGAGCTTGGACTGGAGTTTGAAAACTATAATGAAAAGCCCACTTCAGACAATCTTTTGAGCATCGGGAAGAATAATGTGTTTGTTCTCCCATGACAATGACACTTTGTTTCTGGGAAAGGAGCAGGGATCTAGAAACAGGTTAAAAGAATAAGTAAATATGTTTGATATATTATTCTATGTAAAAGACTCTCAAAAGATGGATAGTTTTTGTTATCTTCACAAACAGTATACCATGTTTTCTAAAATACTTTACCAGAACCTTGTAGTCCAAGGAAAGAATTTCCCCTGAGATAAGAGCAAACACACTCTTTGAAAGTAATCCCAGGTATAAGGATTAGAAAGATAACTTGAAGCTTCATTTTTTTTATCTTATCACATCTTTGCTCCGTCACAGAAATATGTGATAAGTTCTGTTTAAAAGAACACCATATTGGTGCTGTGCAAACTGAAGCAAAATTTATTCCTACTTGTGGGCAATATGGAAAGGGAGACTGTCTCTTACTAACTCTTGGAAAGTCTGAATAACATAGTAGACTGAAATGTCCCATCTTTAGACTATTTTTTTATACCTGGCAAGAACAAATAATAGCAGATTTGAAGTGGGCATTTTAAATGCTTTAGCAGGACAATGATGCTCTTTGGTATAAATTGCGCCAAAAAAGATATTTCATTTAACAATAACATTTTTTTTTTCAATATAGAAGACTTAGCATTGGGGTACAAGACAGAGGGGCTAAAAAAAAAAAAAACACACACACACACACACAAAAACCTCATCTTTCATGCTCAGCATTCTCTTTCTTAGGAAGAGCAGCAGTTAGGTGTCACAGAATAAGTTTACCTAAGAAGATGGATGGAAAGCAGAGCTCCAAGTCTGACTAGGGAGCTAGGAAGATTTTGAACCTCACACTTCTAAAAGGATGCTGATGCTGTAGTTAGGTTTGCTTTGTTTTGATTCTTGGTGTTTGAATAAAGTAATATACCTGTGAATGAAAGGGGGCTCTGTAGGAAATCTGATCGAAAGTAACCTCACAGGGTGATCTGATCATAAAATTCCTAATTAGGTGGGTCATGGTGGGTAGTCATGCCTCAGGTCTATAAAAGCTTTGTCTCTTCCTTAAGCAAGCCTTGTCCATTGTTTTCATTCATCTAGGTTAATACGCCTTTGAAATGTCTCTTTTTTCAGTCCCCTGGGAATGATAACTACCCTCAAAGGAACATATAATCTTGTTAACTATCCTATCCCTTGCTTTCTCTCACCTTCATGTAATCTTCCTTAAATTCTCGCCTTAATTCTAAATGTATAAAAGAAACAGGAAAACTGTCATGATCCAGGGCATTTGAGACCTTGCTTCCTGGCATGTCATGTGTTTATAGTCTGTGAGGGAGAGGTTTAAAAACTGATACAAGCCTTTAGGAATTATATAGAAGAAAGAGAAATTTCAGATGTCAAGTACTAAGGAAACGATGTAATTGTATTAACGAGAGATAGAAGATGAATTACCTTTGTCGTGGACACCATTTGGAGCATTTAATTACTGAGCCACCAAATAAAACTTATTCTACGATGACCTTACTTATAAGGTAGTTCCATGGCATAGTTCAAGGGCATTACCACAGTAAGGCTCATAACAAACCATTAATATCCATTTCCTTTAATAATCTATTTGGAGCCTGCACAAGTGAAAAAGCAGCATTTCTTTTAAACTCTTCTATAATTCAGATTTTATCAATGCAGGCTAACCCTGTGGTCAATTAAATCTGAAGTAGTGCAGTTTTTATGTTTCTTGAATATGGTGGACTTGAAAGCAAATATTATTTTATGATATGTTAATAACACAAGGAATTTTACTAGCAATATTTAGTGGAGCATAAAGGCACCTAAGGCTCTATCTATTTGCACAGTAGCAGAATAGATCTAAAAACAATTCCAACCATAACTCTTAGTCAAACACATTAACACAGTCCATTTACATAGCAGAATGCTCACTAGAGAGCTGGAAATACTCTTTAAAGTTACATTTAGAAATTCTTTCCAAAATGTCCTTCTGTGTATAAATGCCAAGTCTGAACTGTGAAGTAAAATTACATAATAAGTGGCTGTAATTTGTTGCAATCTGAAAAGAATCTAATTTGTAGCCAGAACAAAGTTTTGCTACCCACTCTCCAAATCCTGAGAACCAATTCCAAAGAAATAAAACTTCATTTTTTTCCCTGAAATTATCAGAACAATACATTTTAAAACATCAAAATGTTTTTAAAAATTTTGAAGTGGTCTCAATATTTTATTTTTCAAACCCTGATAGACAAACACAAGTGTCAAAAGGTACCATGTGGCCAGTTAGATTTCAAGGGATTGATAGACGTGGTCTTAATGAAACAAAGTACGAATAAATCTCTTAGAGATATAGAGAAATTCATTTTTTGCATCTGTAGTTTATGGATACAGTCCTCCCAACTAAGGTTATTTTATTTTGCTTCCTGGTTTCTTTTCCCTCCTATAACTTCATACAATCAGAATGAAAGTTTATTTTCTAGGTTCTGGGTGATTCTTTTATTAACATCAAGATAGATTTTTCTCTTTTTTTTTTTGTATAAAATGTGCATGATACTATGCACAATTAAGCACTTGATGAATGTGACTCTTACATGATAAAGTTATTAGGGTATTAAAAATTTAATCATTGTTTTGCCCTAAATTATAGCTTATTATAAATATCTCATTTAGCTTTTGGTAGTCTTCTGCTATCATGTTTATAGATGCTATGATACAAAGATTTTTATGAGTATTGATCATTTTATATATATATATATATATGTACGAAATAGAAGTAACTTAAAGTAACTTAACTATTATTATTATAGTTTAATTTAAATGTTAATAGATAGATATAGTCATTTGATTCAGTTCTGACTATGAACTCAAACCGAAAAGCTTTGAGAAAATAATATTAAAAAAATGCCTCGTGAATTTATTATCAAATTATAGTTAGATCAAATTATATTATTGTGCTATTTTAGATATAAAGTACTATAATGTGGGAAATATACAACATATTGCATTATCAAATGTTAGAAAAATTCTGTCTAAAACATTAATATAATACAAATCCCTTTTCCTTAGATATTATGGTTTTTTTGAGGGAGGGATATAAACTTGTAAGATCAGCATTACACTGCATTTAATAAAAAAGCAGAAAAACATAGAGACTGGTTGAATCTCATTTTAAGCATGTCTTTTCATTTTTCATTATATACTTTTCTTATTTAAAAAAAAAAAAATGCCTTCTAATTCCCTTGCGACTAACTGCCATGTGTTTAAAGGGAATTCCGTGAGAGGCACAGACAAGACTTAAAAATCAGAGTCAATTTCTGCTTCATTCAGAGGTACAGAGAGGGTAGGCAATGTTGAGGGATGGAGCTTCAAAAGGACCCAAAGCATGAAAGAAAGTCACCTTGTTAGCTGATAGAGTAGTGAGTGTATTTGCCTCAGGGATGGATTGAATATTTCTGTTTTAAATGGACACTATAAACTATGCCATCATTACCTATAGGTTAGAACTAGATGGATCTATCCTAGATATGTCACACAGATGACAGGTTTGCTGGAATTGCTTAGTTCTGTGTGTTCCCACTGTTATAATGAGTGAACAAAATATGTCCATTGAATTTTCTTAAAAAATAAGTGGAGAAGAAATGTGGATATTATCTTCAAGGCTTAATTAGTATTCAGATCACCCACAAATTAAAACTATTTTATACATCAATTTCATCATTAATTAAGAAATGCAAATTTCATCATTAATTAAGAAATGTTAATATACTGTGCTTGTTTGAGAATTGTGTATATTATTTCATACATAACTTTCCGGCTTTTCAAAATTTGCCATAATGTTGAACTAAATTACTATTCTTACAATGTTCCAAGAAAAGAAACAAAGTTATATATCAATTGCCCCTTCATTGGTGCCTTTAATTGTATAATTTACCAAGTCATGCAGAATTTTTCCACACAGTTCATAGTTCTAGTCTGTTTCTACCAAGGCTATTCAAGAGCTTTATCCTCTCTCTCCTGTATTATTGTCAATATACTCTTGTTTAACTTCCCTTACTTCTTTTCATTGCCCTCCCCTTCTTTGCACTAAATGCTACCTTAACAAAGTTGATTCTGTACTTTGAAAACAGTATGTATGCTGAAGATATGGTAAATTAACAACACCTTCTTTCAAAGAGTTTACAGGAGACAGAGACACACACATATGGAGGGAGAGGAGAAAAAGAGAGAGAGAGAGAGAGAGAGAGAGAGAGAACGAATACAGGCAAAAAAGAAACCCTAATTAACTAACATGCTTCTACAACAGGGGAGATCAGAGTTGTAAAGAGCTTCTGGGAGAGGCAACTACTTTTATTTTGTTTTGAGGATTTATTAGAAGTTAGTAAAGATTTTAGTTAACAGGATGAGTTTAGCAAGATTTTCCATCACTTTTCAATATGTAGATTAGGAGGAGAAAATCTTCTCTAGGCATCAAAAGGCTTGGATGTAAGAGAAAACATATATGTTTATGGATTTCAAATAGTTTCCTATGATTGAATCAAAGAGCATTTAGGAGAGAAATAGACTAGAACTCGTGAAACTGGAGTCAGAGCAGATGGATTTGATGTTGTAACAGACCCCGGGGGCAGATGATGATACCAGGTTCTAAAATAGTGGAGGGAGTTGAAGAAAAGTGTATGACATGAGAGATATAAATTGTCGGTGGTGATTTATTATATAAGAAGTATGGTGAGATTGAAAATGGTGCTCAGGTTTCTGCCTAGGGCATTTGGGTGAATGAATTGTGGGTCCTTTCACTGAGGTGTGGTAAGCAGGAGATATGGAAGGTTTGGGGAGGAAGATGTTTGGTCAAATAGTGTCTATCATTCTTCAGTCTGTCACTCTTTTCCTCAAAGTCTTTAAAGAAGAGAGCTTCCGATTATCCTGCCAAAATATCCATCTTTCCCATTAAATTGCTTGTTACTTCAAGCCTTCACTGCATCTGAAGATGGAATCTGAAGAAAGTGGGAAGATGTGGTAAGCTCTATAATTACAAGTTCTACTCCTAAAGATTTTTCTTCTCTCAGCCTGAAAGTTGGAAAATATAGAGCAAAGCTGGGACTAGAACACATATACTAGGTATGAGACAAATCTTAGTTAAATCAATGAAAGAATAAAAATCTATTCTTGGTTAAACTCTGTTTAACCCAAATTACATGCTACTAAAGAAAAATAAGCTTCGATAGTTATAAAATTATAATAAATTATTGTTGGTGAAATTTAATCTGTATTTCACACCTTCTGTATTTTGCCAAAAATGTTCTATCTTATAATCTATTACTCAAAGAATAATTGGAATAAAATGTGGAGATCACTCCTGTATATTGAAAGCTCCCCTCTAAGCTCTTTGATCTTCACCTGCTTTTTTGCCCAAAGAATTTGTGAGCCTTTGTCGACATCAGTTAAAACAAAGAGCTGTCTCAGTGGTTGATGATTCTTTGATATATGGTTGTGCTTTTTTGTAGAAAGGACACAGAAATCTTTGTCAGAATCATGTATTAATATACATGCTATTATCTAAAGGTTTGATATAAATTGGATTTTATGTTTCCCACATTAAAGCATTAAAAAAAAACTTGTTTTGTCAAAATTTAATAATAGACATCATTAATTTTTTTGCATTCTCAAATTCCATCTGTTAATATAGTGAAGACTTTATTTGCCATTTTTTTTATTATGTGATTGATATAGCAATGACCTAACTAGACACAAAATTCCAAAACTTACTATTATTGTTGGTCTGGTGGTGTTTCTTACTTTAAATCAATATATTTAGTGGATGAAAAAATTCAATGAAGAAAAATGTACAAAGGTATAAAATAAACATGACAGCAATTTATCAGAATTATACAATTTCTGCTTTGAAAATCAAATATTACATTGAAAAAATGTTGAATGTTTGAGAATTTGCTGACTTATAAAATATTCTGACATAAATATAAATATATCTAAAGTTTTTTTTAAATTTCTGTTTTTTCTAATTTTCTTTCTTATATCAGCAGCACATTATTTTTTTAAAATTAAAATTAAGTTTCTAAAGATTATGGGATAGTATTGCTACTCAACATTGATGCTTAAGCAACTAAAAATGTGCAAGTTAATGATTCTGTCAATAAGATTTTACAGATCATGCTACATTTTGCATAAAATTATTGTTCATGCAAATAACTTTGTTAAGTTTTGTCACATTGTTAAGTTTTATTTTTTCCATGTAGTGCTTTCATATAAAATTTTCTTTTACCAAGACTACACACACAGAAAGATGTTCCTCAACTTAGGTGAGGTTACTTCCTGATAAACTTATTATTAAGTTGAAAATGCATTTAACACCTACCCTACAGAACATCAGAGCTTTGCCTAGCATGCCTTAAATGTGCGCAGAATGCAAGATCATGAAACACTGGCAACAGAGTACACTGTGTAGTATCAGCTGTTTACCCTTGTGACTGTGTGGCTGACTGGGAGCTTCAGCTCCTTGCTGCTGCTCAGCATCCGGAGAGGATGGCATATTGCTAGTTTGGGAAAAGAACAGCATTTGACGCTCTAAGTATGGTTTCTACTGAACACATATAGCTTTCATAGCACCGTCAAGTTGGAAAATCATAAGTCAAACCATTGTAAGTCCTGGACTGTCTGTATATTTCCATCATTTAAATAAGTAAACTTCCACCTTTATCAGAAACCCCTTCCAGATACCCCAGAGGAAAGCCACCAGTTTCCTTCCCTTACTATGCACTCCTTCTTAAGAACCACAGCCCTAATCTCATTTGCCTGTGTTTGTGCAGGCATCTAAATTTTTTATCATCCTTTTATATTTTAGGTAATGTGCTTCTATAATGTGTATACATTGTGACTTTCTCTATTGGTTTTCCTGTTTGAAATTATATACTCATAACAGGAGAAAGTGGATCTCCATGGCTCACCTGGTAGGCCTAGCACAAGGCACAATGTCCAAGGAAACCAAATCCTCTCTTTTTTAAATGATATGGCTACAAACAATCAAATAAGATATCCACATGCATTCTATATCCTTTACATTTCATCCCTATTTTCTTACTGTGATAAGTGGTAAAACTGCTTATGCTAGAGATAAGAGACAGGAGATCTCTGAGGGGGAAAAAAAAAAAGAAAAGAAAACCAATAGATCATTTAAGGCTATTTGTTTAATGGTGAAAAAAGCATTAGACAAGTAAAGGGGCAGTTTCATGCCTTAGAATCTATTTAGATTGAGTATTTTCAAGAGTCTTGGTTGGCATTAAAAAATTCTGTTGGAAAGAGGGATTCTCTTCAATTTCATATTATAATGAGAACCTATAACATTTTCAGGATTTTAGATATTTTACAGTAGGCAAAGTGACTTGCTCATAGTAAGCATTCAATGTTGGTTGAATTGCATTAAATATTGCACACCCCAAATCTGCTGATAGTAAGCTTCATTCAAGTTCCTAAATTCTAAAATGAGCATTTTTGCTTGGACTTATTTTTGAAAATATATAAAATTACACTGTTTAAAGATTATAAAATTATATATATATTGTGTATTATGTATAGAATTAAAACCATTTTTTTTATATTTAAGCCTTTAGATTTTATTGCTTTCTTTAAATCTTTAAAATAACCTGTTCAACAAAATGATTTCGTGGTTTTAGCCATTTGAGGATCTAAAATTGGGTGTTACATAATATAATACAAAATATATAATACATTAAGTTGAGCCTATTTGAGTATCAATTCTTTTAAGTTAAGCAGAGACATTGAAACTTGCAAATAAATAAATTATTCACCAAACAGTTTTACTGTCTGACCTGACCACACTGAATTAGAAAATAAAGTTTTTCCCTCTTTTTGCAAATTAAAATAAGCAAAATTATATTTTAAAAACCTACCAAACACATCTATTGGGAAAAAGTTTAAATGTTTAAAGTGTTCAAATTGCTCAAAATAATGCTTTTAATTTGAAAATACCAAAAAATGTAAATATATTTTTGATAAATAGCAAAATAATATATTGCTCCTATAGAGTAGGCATTTGGGGATTCTTTACCCAAGGAAAAAAATACAAGTTAAAAATAAAACCATCAAGATAAATTTAAATCAGCTTTCCTAAGAAATTTCCACCAATGGAAATTTAATGTTATATCAATAGCATCAGTAGCATCAATAGCATGTGGAAATGTAAATGCTATATCAATTTAAGGTATGTAAAATGGATGTAATTCAGACTTAAATAAACAATAGCACATGTTTTAAGTTATAGCACAGAGTCAAGTTAAGGGCATGAGAACCAGCCGTACCACAATAAATTGGGGTAATAGGATATTTTTATGAAGATCTCCAGCAAATTACAATATGTAAGTGGTTGACTAGTTTTTCCATACCTATAGTTAGTCTGTCCATGATGTTTTAGCAACTATGTTGTATTTATTATTAGATTCAACTTCCTTTCAAAAAGAATAAATAGCTCTCTACTCAAGTAAAGTAGAAATAGAAATAGTGGGAAAAAATTGAAGAAAAGGAAATGGTAGGTATACCCAGATTCCCTTTAAATTTCATTCCTGAAAGAATTTTAGCATCAGAGAGTTAGCGAAATAGAGAAACCTATAGTTTGTCCAAATGCTCACGTTGATCAAGTTTTAATGTAGTGCACGGTTTGTATCAGAAGGTTTTAGACACAAAAATAACTTCCTGTCAGGTCAGGTGGCTCCAGAGGTTTTGCTGGGGTAACAATATCTGTCTCTCATGGTATTTGTTATAAAACTTCCCACACTGTCTCCTAATTGGTTTCAGAGGTATCTTTCTTTCCCATCTCTTCTCCACTAGAAGACCTCCAAGAACTTGTCTTTGGATCTAGCACATTTTGGTTGTCCAGTAAATATTTACTTGATGAATTGTAGTGATGCTGTCTAAAGTGTTTATATATTTTGATAATTAACACTGCACACTTTATCATAGTACACACACACACACACAAATAATCATATCTAATCTAAGTAACAGTGACATATCAAGCTAAGTAGTGGTAATATTTTAATGTAAAAAATTTCTTTTATACTTTCGTCATTCTGTATCTCCTCTGGTCTAGACTTCCCCTCCCTCACAGACCTGGCCCATTTCACAGAGTAGTTTAGGTTCAAACGTGAAAATTATATTTTAAAAATCTAACACTAAATCATACCTATTTTTAAAATATTGCAAGTCTTAGAGACATGATTTCTAGACTACCAGTAAGTATATTGTGGATCATTATCACACAAATGAATGAAAAAGGGATTAATTTAAATCCTTGCATGCAAATAATTTGAACATTTAGGGGAGAGGGTTAAAAAAATAATTTGAACATTTAAAAAAATAGTGGATAAAAGCTATTAAGAAAACTAACTGATAACAACTACCATAAAAGTATATCATCTATTTAACATTTACTAAGCACTTTAGAAATCTTTTCCTATTTAATTATGAGGGCAACGCTTCACTGTCAATATTATCCTCACTTTTAAGGCGCGGAAACTAAGGATACGTGAATATATTGGAATATACACAGATAATAAATGTTAAAATTATGTTGCTCAGTATTGTTATCTCTTCCATGTCTGTTAGTCCATAATTTGGCCCTGAGATATTTGAAGAAAAGAAGGTACTGCTCTTAGAATAACAGAACGCCTACTATGATAAGCACTCCACCAATTTTAGTTAATTTGTTACCACTTGACACTTAGCAAATCATCTTATGTGATTAGATGTAGTAATTTCATTATTTTTTTCTTTTTTTCTTATCTCTTTTTTTTTGGCATTAAGAGCATTTTTGACAGTTTCATCACAATATTTATTGCTTTACTTTCTAAATTTCAATAATTTTGGAAGTATAATAGCTATTTTTGTTAAACTCAAATGGGAGAAGAATTAAGAGTGTTGATTTTTTTATCTAGGAACTTAGGAAAATTATTTAACAAATTATGAGTGGTGTTAAGACTAAACACAAGGTCTTCTGATTCCTTGTCTAGTGGCCTTTTCACAATATATATTACTTTCACACCACGTTTTAAAATCTATGTTATGTTAACAGAGAAGATATTGAAAGGATATAAATGTACAGACGTATAAACAGCACACTGAATGAAGTAGGTTACATTTTATTGTAATCAACTGAGTCTAGAAACTTTAAAATAACACACAAATGTTAATGCTATATGTGTCTGTGAAAAAATAATAAAGAACAATGCTGGTTCTTGTTTCATTGGGGTTAGAATGGGGCGCTTTTTGTCCCGTAATTTCCCTAATTAGTCTCAATTGTGTTCTCCCTCTAAGTTAGCAGGCCAAGATAGTATCTGCTTTATTGCCATGGGAGGAAAACTTGCTCTTATTGAGCTTTATTAGATACTCCATTCTCTCATTTAGAATCCTATTAAGTTTCCCCTTGGCATTTTCTAAATCAATTAGTTTTAGCCTTACCCTTCTTAATATGCTCCTTTTGGAGGCTCCTAATTTTAGTCCCTAACTCTGGTATTTGTAGTTGCCTTTCCCTTTTCTTTTGGGCAAAGATTTCAATCAATTTTCCCTGCAATACTGCTTTGCTAGCATCCCACAGAGTCATATCTGTGACCTCACCATTATCACTGTCTGCTAAATATTCAGCCCATATGTCTTTGAGCTTTTCCCTAAACTATTGCTGCTGAAGGAAGTAATTATTACTTTACCATCTTAGCACTCCCTTGTTGCTTTTCAAGAAAAATAATTCCACACCCAAGTGAATCATTGCAGGGTCCAAAACTAGAATCTTGTCAATAAAACAGCAACTTTGCCCCCAGTCTCTAGTGGGAATAGTAAAAATGGTCTGGAAAAGGAATAACAGTTTATAGAATAAAATGTGCATTGTGGTCGCGAGTGTGCTTATTTGTTTAAAAATCAATATAGATGGTAAGAACATTGTACGGTTGCAAAGAATTAAAGGATAATTAAATTTTAGCACCATGAAGTGCATGAGCACTCTTTATAATTATTAGGGAACCATTTGGTCATTCATTTAATTCATGTACTTGTTTCTATAAACACATAAATACACAGTACATTCTTAATTCACTTAAAATAAATTGAAAAAAGACTGGAAGGAAATATATAAAATATTAGTTCTAATTTTAATTTTTAAATAAGTATGGATAATTATGAGTAATTTTAATTTTCAAATTAATATTTTTCCAAATACTCAACAACAATCATATATTTAGCATCAGAAGGAAACTGCAAAAAATTAATACTGGTGTACCAATCTGTTGTGGTAATTTGTATTTTTTGGGATTCAGAAACTAAAAATTTGGTTATCTTTTGGAGCTAAGAAAACCGAGTCCAATTTTTTGCAACTGTATCTACCATATTTTTATTCAATGTACTGTTTTAGAAATATGTCTTTCCTTTCCCCGTTAAAATAATATATGTTCTCCCAGATAAATATACTGCAATAACAGTATCATAAGATTGCAAAAGTAAATAAATTCTAGAAAAGATAGCATGTACAAGCTGAAGAAAACAATTCATTATTCAATAGCTCATTAAATACTAGGTACCATGTTTTTGTAGGAATATGCCATTTGAAATATAATTTGAAAGAAATACCATTGATGTTCTGTGCTCCAATATTTCAGCTGCCATTATGAACACTGTTGTATTGGTGTGAGGGAGACTCACTGTAGTCATCATTCCCCTAGAGCACACTAATAAACCAAGGAAACATCCAATAAAATCATAACAAAACATATTTCTTTTCAAACTGTTCGAAAAGTTGAATCATATGCCCTGCAGTAAAGGTGGCCCCCAAGCAGTGCTGGGAGTGTTAAGTGCCATAATTGTCTCTAGTTGTTTCCAAGTATTGCATTCACTAAGGACACTTCTACTCACACTCAAGTCTCCTATTAGCATTTTAGTAGCATCCTCAAAATCTACACAGAGAGCTTTGGAATTCAAAAATTATTTTGGTTTATAGGTTTCATAGATACTAAGGATGCCATCATATTAAATATAATATTTTAAAGATTAAAATTGAGCAGTGAAGATGCTATTTTATCTGCATGTAACTTTCTTTTTTGATTCTAATGTTGTTTGTCAAGGCCAGAGTAATTGGTGAGGATGACAGTTGTCTAATTAGTGTCTTGTGAGAGGCATCACATTTTCCATGCCGACTCCCATCCAAAATTAGGATTTCCCTTGGTCCTGAGAAAATTCTAAAATTTGTATGAGTTAAGTCCTTAAGGACACTGGTCTATATTTTTAAAAGATGTACAATTGAAGAACTGAGTATTTATTAGCCTTTATTCTACAAATATAGACCTTGAAACCTAGTGATGTTAGCAACAAAGCGGTACAAAGACCCACAGAGCTAGAAGAGTTGGAGCTGGAATTCAAATCTGTGGCTGATTTTTCTGAGCTACTTCTCTGTGATATTTCTACATGTAATCTGAAACAACTTACATTAATTTAACTCTTGAAATGTATTTAATATTTACTCAAGTGTTTAATGAATACATATATGTTGGATGTACAACTTTAGGAGATAAGAATGATTGCATTAGTTAATATTTATAAAGAGCTTACTATAAACCCATCTCTCAAGACTTCTACATACATTATCTTATTAACTCTTCAGCAACTACTCTATGAGGTAGATGTGATTATTATCTCCAGTTTTTAGAAGAAATTTAAGTTTCTATGTTAACAAACTTGTCTAACATCATGTAGCTGGTATTCCAATTAAAGTAGTCTAATTACAGAACCTATATTCTTAATAATTATAGTGTACTAATTTAAAAAATAAATGACAGCTTCAAAACATATAAATCAAAAATTGGCAGAACTACAGAAAAAATGGACAAATCTACTACATAACAAAAGATTTTAATATTCAAAAAAACCCCTATAAATCAAAAAACCAGATATTAATAAAGGTAGGGAAGAGTTGAATAATAATCAGTTTTATCAAACTGATAAATATATAAGTCTGCACCCAATAAGTGGAATATGTACACAGGAATGTTTACGAAAAAAGGCCATATTAGAGGTCAGTGCTATTAAAATTGTGGTTCGCAAACCAGATTGATTCATTAATGCCTGGTAACAGTCCAGGACAAAACAGGTTCAGAAACTAGTAATAAGCCCATAGGAAGTTTTATAACAATTTGACACTGTTTGACATCCAAGAGCATTAGTGTGAGAATGTGATTTGGACTCTATGTGTTATGTAGAAGTTATGTTCTGATGGTGCAGCTAGAATATCAGATACTCAGCTTAAGAATTTGTACCAGAATGCTAATTAATATATTGCTTTCTTTATATAGATATTTTTATAATTAAAAAAAAAGTCAGCTAAACTAAAATGTGTACTTACAGACATAGTTAAAAGTTGTGAATTTTGTGTAAAGGGCATCCATTAATTTTGAAAATATTATCTTATATAATAACATAAAAATCAATTATAAATAACTATTACTCAATGTTATTGTTAAGATATTATGAAGGTAATTGAGAATATTTGAAATACAGAATAAACAGTTTTTGCAAACCAGTTTTAACAAACCATTCTAGTCCCAGCATTTTAAAGAATTGAGCAGTAAATATGCTATTTTGTCTGTTGTCTTTTGTATTTATTTGTATACAAAAAAAAAGCCATATGTTTTTCATAGTCATATAAAAGATATGATCAGGGGCAAAGATGAAACTAGAGATGTAGAAGAACAGAGTATCTATAGAATTATGGCTGTCCATAGCTATTTTATTTCAACTAAATGGTCAAGTACCAACCACTAGGCTCTGTCCTTGGCTTTGGGGATTTCCCCAAGTCCCTGTCAATAAGAAGTTTTACTTTCGTCGTGTTAGAGGTCTCACTAGTGGACACAGAGGGTATCCCTTTTTCTTTCTTTAGTTATTTCCACAAACATTTCAAGAAAGTAGTGCTTTAGAATTCACCTAGTTTTGGGAGGTGAACTTCTCAAAATAATTTGTCACTTTCTGAAAATGAGTCATTAGTATATAAGTGAAATAGCTTGTCTCATTTTTTCATAATAACTATTTCTGTTAAATTTTAAGAGTATAATTTTCTTTTAGCTGAATTTTAGAGATTTTGAAACTCAATGAAAATCACTGACTGTGTCCAAAAATGGAGAATATCAGTTTTGAGGCAGAGCAAATGTTATTTTTTAGAGTAAATAATAAAATTTTAAAATCTCAAAATAAAATATTATTTGTTTAATTAAGATATTTGTAAAATTAATGTGAATAAAGATAGAGCGTCAAATTGTTATTTACTAAATAGAGACCATGTAGCTGTATATCTTATGAAATAACTTTTATTTGTTATCTTCAAATAAAATTGTGACCAGGTCTTACTTCCTAGAATTAATTTTAAAATGTGCCACATTCAAATAAAGGTTAGTAGACTTACCTAGGGCTATATAGTTTTTCTACCGAGCACTATAACTTTCAAAACCTAAATTTATATACTTTCTATTAATGTCATTTTTAAATAAAAATTATAATTACTTGTAACTTTTTAAAAACACATGTAAAATGAGTTTTATTTATTTATTTTTTTCAGGGATCGAGATTTACATTGGGGACTTAGATGAGAACAAAGTAAGAGCACCATTGTCATCATTAATAATATTTTTAAAGTTCATAAATATAATGCTAACACAATGTCAAGTACTTCTCCAGAGAACAAAATCTCCTTGGATGGTAGGACTTCATAATGGTAGGACTCAATAACGGAAGCCTATTGATTAAATAAATATATGTGGCTATTAACACTGGAAATTTTATTGTGCAAAGGAGAAAGGAAGATTTGCTCTCCTCTGATAAATAAGAAGGTATGAAAAGATGTGATGTATGAATCTTTAGGAATAATATCTATAAGACAGTGATACCTTGCAGTAGGCAAAAGTGACTTAATGCGAAGAAACTATTACTTATGAAATTTTATTTATGGAAGCACCTTAACTATATTGATGGTTTAGTGCCCAGCCATAAACCATAAGAACTAATTCATTAGAGTCAAGGTATTACCCGTCCGTGTTGTGAAAGTATGGGAGGAGTGAGACTGTAAAAGAGCAACCAGGGAATCTCTCCATAGGAGTGTACTCAAGAAAATAAAGCAAAAAATAAAAACAAAAGTCGTTCTAGGTCAGACCCTAAATAATGCTACTTATTCCACACATATATCACTGCTTCAATAAAATGAAAGTGAAGGGAGAAAGAGGGAATTTAGCCATCTGAAGGTAGATAATAAGGAGATAACACAACAGGAGTTTAGTAACACAGGATTGAGGACCTACTAAAAGAACAACATACTCTATAGAAACCCTAGTTAGCACTGGAAAATTCTGTAACATGAGTTTATGATTAAAAAAAGCTTAATTAAATCTTATCTCAAAAATCTCCATGAAGAAAAATAGTTAATTTACAAGAAATTAGGAGAACGATACGAAAGCCTAGTAAATCATGATTCTCATATCTACTCTCATTTTGGCATACAAAGCAAACAAGAATGAAAAGGAATTCTCATTTGTTATTTTGATTCATATTTCCACGGAGAATGTGAGATTTTCCTCCAGTTCTGTGCTCCCAGAAAATAGCGAGGCAACGCTTGGTTGAGCTCACAGATTGCAAGGACCTTGTCAAGCTTACAATCTCTTATTTTTATTTTTTATTTTTTATGCCTACAGCACCCGGTCTTCCTAGGTGGTCTCCCATCCAAGTAGTAACCAGGCCCGACCCCGCTTAGCTTCTGAGATCAGCCAGGATTGGGCTTGTTCAAAGGAGCATGGCTGTAGATTCAGAAAGTAGCTTTAGTTAGTAAATTCTTCCACTTTGTTTTTCTTCAAAATCCCCACTCTCCTTTGTTCCAAGAAATGGTTAAGTACAAAGGACAACCATGCCCTCACATCTTACAGGATAAGATCTACTCCACTTTTTCTCAATGACTCAGATAAGACCCACCTCCAACCAGTTTTTCTTTCTCTTTGAGATCTTTCTCATTAATAAGTGTTCTCCCTACAATAATAGCCCGAGTAAAACTATCTCCTTTATTATCTGGTGTATTTTGTCTTTCACACCTTAATACCTATTTTTATGAGCAACAATTCATGGATGCATTAAATGTTAACCTTACTGAAGAAAATATGGTTGTACTTCTGCTTTCATAGACTATTTTTGAATGAAGAAATCATGATAATAAGATTCCATGGCTATATAATGAGGAAAGAAATGTCTCTGAATACAGCCTATTAAGTGATATGTGAACAGATTTTTCATTAGCCTCCACTGTTGAAGTATTTTAAACAATAAATGTTTTTAATATAAATGGCAATTTGCTTGGACATGGAGGACATTTATTATGTTTTTTTAAAGTATATGTATTTTTATAAGTAGTACAAAAAAACCCTTATACCTCTTACAAAAGTTTTCACCGAATAGATGTTTTGAAAACTTATTAAAAAGATTTCTATTTATCCTTTTTACACCTAGAGTAAATGTAGATTTTTAAAAAGATGCTGTTTTAAAAGCTGGCAGTCTTTTTAATGGATATCATTCAAACTATCCAGTAGCACAGGGAAAATATACTGATATTTGCAAGTAAAGAGAGAGAGAGAAGTAGGGAGGTTGGAGGGGGGTGATGGGGAGAAAGAGAGAGAGAATATTATGATCTGAAAAACACAAAGATTTTATTTAATCCAGAGATGGTTCCTGTTGTAATCATGATTAAAAGAGCAGCTACTCTACCCTTATTTGCCTGCTCATCTTGTTTTCCTGAACCTCTGCCTTCTTTACCCTTATCCTACTATAGTAATGCAGGAATGAGGTGAGCGTTACGTTCTACTTAGGTGGGATGAAATTTAGATATAGGGATGGGGGTCAGAGAAAATTTCTTCAAGAGGAAGTATTATTCTACTGAAGAAAAGTGTTCAGAGTACTGCCTGCTTAGAGTTTCTCAGAGATATACATTAAGATTTAATTAGATCTAAGACATCTTTACTTTTCCCTTCAAGACTAGTAATGTGAATGAGTCTTCAGAATAATATGAGAGTTACTGTTTACAGTGGACTTTGATTATATAAAAACTTAAAATATATATTTATCTCCATTTTCTATGTCTCTAATTCAACAATGTGCATATTCATTGGTTCACTCACTTGCTCACTCATACTATTGAATCTCTTCTGGACAGATGAGGTAGAATCTTTCACAGTCAGGGAAGTTTCTCTGAATAGATTCCAGGTTCTGTAAATACAGAGTTGAATAGTCTTTGCCATGAGGTCCAGAAAAGAACACATATTCAGGACAGTTTCCTGTTGTATGAATAACTTGCCTATAACTACATGGTTTACTAGATCAAGAACCAAGACTGCCTACACTAACAAGACTTCAGTATTCCAGAAAGTTCCTGCCCAAGAAGATAAAATAACAAATAGTACAGTTTATAAGACATTTCTAAAAAGACATTTCAAATCCTTTTCTCTTCCTGAGGCCATTAGTCTTTATTATATCACAAACATTGGTCAATCTCAATCAAGTTCCAGCATTAAAAGTCTTGACATAAACCAGATCTCAACATCCTATATGTATCTACTTTTGTACACCACCACCTGCTTCTGAGACATTTACTAAGACTTTGTCTGAGTGATGATAGCTTTTACTGCAATGGGAAATAAACCAAGCTTTGCTTGATTGACAGAATATTTTTGAATTTTTTTTATTTTCAAAGAATGAGTAGTTACCATTAGTAATTTTCTCTTATTTGTTATATTTGTTAGTCCCTGTCTATTTTCCTACTGTCAGCAGGACTAAAAGAAATTTACAAAGGAAAAGGACCTACTTATTCGTCCTCTGAAGATGTAGAGGGCTCTGACTTACTCTGCAGCCAGTCAATAGGTGGCAGTACCACACAAGAGGAGAAATAAACTGCCAGATATCTTAAGAGCAGGAAAAAAAAGGAAAAAAGAAAGTAATACTGCAGCATTATTTACAATAGCCAAGATATGGATGCAACCTGCATGTCCATCAATCAATAAATGGATAAAGAAGAGGTGGTACATATATGCAATGGAATATTACTCAGTCATATAAAAGAGTAAAATCTTGCCATCTGCAACAATGTGGATGGACTTAGAGGGTATTGTGCTGAGTGGAGTAAGTCAAGCAGAGAAAGACAAATGCCATATGATTTCACTTACATGTGGAATGTAAAAGAAAACAAAAAAACAAGCAAACAAAACAGAAACAAACTCATATACACAGAAACATTTTGATCATTGACAGATGGGAAGGGACTTGGGAAGGTGAGTGAAAAACAGAAAGGGATTAAGAAGTACGAATTGATAGTTACAAAAAATTATGGAGATGTGAAGTATAAAATAGGGAATAGAATCAGTAATATTGTAATAACTATGAATGGTGTCACATGGGTACTAGATTTATTGGGGTGATCACTTCTTAAGTTATATAAATGTCTAATCACTGTGTTGTACACCTGAAACTAATATAATATTATATGTAAACTATAATTGAAAAACAAAAAAAATATTAAAACAAAACAAAACAAAGAAGGAAGGTATAGGACTTGTACCAGAAAGCAGATATTATATTTTTAGCTGGAGAACAACCTATGAAAACTAAATAATAAAATTATTTGGTGGGGGGAGAGGGGCAAATATATTGGTTTACCCACTTGCTCGCTCACACATACTATTAAATCTAATGTGTTTTTAAGGAAAATTAATACATGAGTGTGTATGAGCCATTTGTTTTAGCAAAGGGACCCTCCTATGTATAGCCTAGATAGGTAAGAGAACAAACTGGTTCTGCAAAATGAAGTATAAGAATGTTGAGTATCTAAATGCAGCTCTTGAGAGAGGGATCATTGACTCAGGAAGAGGTTGAGGTAGAAAGCTAAGAAAGATTTAGGGTCATATTCAAAAGGAACCACCATGAGGGGTTGACTGATTGGAGAGTATTGTCAATTAGAGAATGCTGACATCGAACTTAATTC
Source organism: Pteropus alecto (assembly GCF_000325575.1). NCBI lineage: Eukaryota > Metazoa > Chordata > Mammalia > Chiroptera > Pteropodidae > Pteropus > Pteropus alecto. The sequence continues at coordinate 16,807,734 of NW_006439192.1, read as the reverse complement.
AAAGTGGTTATTTATATTTTGATTTGGTGCAATATCTTTCCACGATACCAAAATATCCGTAAAACTCTTTTGTTAATAATGTCTGAAAAAAGGAACAGAGGCAGTGTTCAAGGTTGGGTGAAGCAAGATATAAAGAAAAAAAGGAAGGTACTGGGTTCTCCACTCCATGTGAAACAAGTTGCCCAGATGTTTTCATTTGAACATTAACAGACAGATGGACCTCAGGATGACGTTAGTCTGAGAAACCTTAAGAACTCAGATATGTGTTACATGGGCTTGAGGTATAGAAAAAATTACCTAAGGCAAAACAGTAGCTCAACACATTTTTGATAGCAAATAGAGAAAGAAATAAGAAATATACTCTGACAGGGAATGACATTCATTATGTTAAAATACATACTATATGCTCTTAAACTCCTGGTCTTACCATTAACAAGTTTAATTTTGCTTATAAAGAGTAACTGATATAAAAAATAAGATGTCATCTTCAGTAATTACCCTGCTTCTTGTGCTATAGGCCTCTCCAAGCTGAGCAAAGTATTAAATCAAGCTTGTATTATCCTAGCAATTCAGTATCACTTTTCCGATAAACAATCTGTGCAGTAGCTGAAATCTTAATCATTTCCCTCACAAATCTCTTCATTTCTTTTTATTCATGGGCAGATTGTTGTGCCCAGTTCAGAGAATTGGGGACAATAGATGATCACCAAACATAAAAACCCACTAGAGCCTAAGTGATTGGTGGTATCATCTTGTATGCACTGGACTCAAAGTAAATATGAACATTTAAATTTCAAAATTATCTTTTGTCAGCCTTTCAAATTTTAAATGGAGATAACATCTCCCCTTTATAATTCATTGAGCATATATAAAGATATAGGTATAACCAAGATGGAAATAAATATGTCGCCATCATTGCATAAAATAAAAATTCTTCAATAAGGAGGTAGGCAGACTGGTTTAACATGTACTTTATATAACTACAGTATTCCCATTAAAAATAATAATTAATTTTTAACATTTATAATTTATGTATACTTTCCCATTTTATGCTTTCATGAATGCTACTATCGGCTGACTCAAAAGCTACTTCTGATCTCATGTCATCTCTTAGATATATGTGTGAAACTTTATGTTAACCATCCATGGACTAATGTATTCTACTTGATTATATTATTATTATTTTAAATTAATTTGAATACCACACTTTCGATTTTCCAAAAAGGCTACAGTTTTTATAGCCACTGGAGTCTTATACATTGTAAATTCATAATAAAAAATTATTGAATAAACAAAGATCTATTTCAAACTTTAAAAATGGGAGACAGCATAATCCATCCTATGATGTCTAGCAATTCAAAAGTAATAAAACATGTCAGTCTCCCACATTTTATTATCGATTCCCTGTTTTCCATGTTGGAAACACAGGTGGGATATTTAGGCAAGAGCATTCACTGCCCAAATCCTTATAGCCCCCCCGCCCCCTTTTATTTTCTCTGCCAAGCAATAGATATAGAAAATAACTAAAAAGAGAGAAAATTGACTACTATACACAAAAGTTAGATAAGCACTGTTCTTCCCTTTTCATTTTTTAACACATTAACTGTAATTGAACTATAAAGGAAGTCTAGGGCACCCCCCTAGTTCTCTCCCCTCATCCTGCTCTATGACAATTATTCAATTTGTGTTTCTACAGCAATGAAACACAGTTATTAGAAAAGAGGCCATGCTAATGTCATTATCATGTAAAAATGTATGCAGGTTAAAACCATTACACAGTCTTTTACACTTTTATTAAAAATATTACAAAGCATGAGAAACAAATGCTCTGGAGAAGAAAGAATCTTAGCTTTTAAAATATTCATCACTCTATAAAAAATTAAAAATCAGTGCTATTTTGACGAGGATGTTTGGTATGCTGTAATACGCACATCTAATGCCGTGTGTGAAAAGGGTTAAAGAACCAATCATAAGGGTCAGGTTGAAATGGGCTCCAGAATACCTTGATGATCTCTCCCTAGTGCATTAGATACAGAGGTGCAATCACCGAAGCAAAGTTTATCGTGGTCATCTATCAACTGTTCAAATAACCAGGCCTTATCCAATCCTATGTCAGCCTGATAGACTTCGCTATTTAAACATTACATCGTTCCAGTGCATTAGAAAAATGTCAGTTTTCTATCTGGTTACCTGACCAAAAGAATGAGGTTTTGAGGCAGCACATTTAATTTGACTGAGAATAACAGAATATTCATCTGCATTCTTCTTTTTGAGAAAATAAGGCAAGTTCATAAAATCAGGATGAGAATTCCTATGATCAACTAAAAATGGACACACTTTGAAGATAATTTTAAGACTGAAAGCATGATTAACTCAAATGGCAATGCTGCAACAAGCTAAGACACTCAGGCAGTAGACGAATGATAAAAAGCATTTATGTTAACTAAAACTCTACTGAAGAAATCTAGGTAAGATTTTATCGAATTTGTATTTCATTAGTTGTGAGACACAAAAAGCTGCCAGCTAGAACATGTGAAACTTTCCTTCTGTGATTCAGTCTAGAGTTCAACAATTACTTATCATGGAATTTATCTGTCTCTACTCCAACATTCACATTTAATATTTGTTGAGCCACTCATATAGAGCTAGACATTAGGTTCAAATTTTATATCATTTAGCCTTAACAAAGCCTTCTTAAGCAGGTGTTTTCATTATTCCTATTCATTGACGAGGATATTGAGACATATTTAAGTAATTTGCTTAATGTTAAACAATTAGGAAGTACCAGAGCTAGGATTTGAACCTAGATACTTCGATACCAAAATTTCTTTTTGTGAAAAGTACTTGAAGTGCTGACCTAATCATAGTTTATTTTGGCCATCTGTTTGATCTTGTACTTAACAAAGAACTAAGTCGTTTATTTCTTATGCTGTTTGAGAGTATTTAAGCATGTGTTTCTCATATATGTACTCAATGAATCTTTTTAGAATATTCTAAGAATCATCATATGACCAAAATATCCATCATTATATGCACCTTTTTAACATTTTAATGAAAATAT
>NW_006439192.1:16798414-16804585 GCF_000325575.1 Pteropus alecto | reverse complement strand
ATATATACATATATACATATATATATATAGTAAGGATTCCTGCTTCCCTACTCATTTTTCACTTTAAGAATGGCTTCCCCCTAAATTCGTGATCTGAGACTGAGAATAAAGGGTGAAGGCTATGATTTGTCAGGATTGGTCCTTTTTTGCTTCTCTCATAATTATGATGTAGTTCAACCTTAATATTTATTGAGATTCTTTGTGTATTTGGCATTGTGTTGTGTATTACAGATTTAATAATTCACATTTAAAATCTAGGACAGGTCAACAGAACTGGTAGTTAAAGTATCCATTACCTAGTAAACCAGCATGAAAAGCTCCTAATTCTCATCACACCTATATGAGCCAAAGCCAAGTATTTTCCTTAGCTGGACCCTTTTTGGTCATGGTGAAAGAAAGAATTCCATTTCTTGGTACAAAGATTCCACAAGAAATACTACATAAATCAAATAACTTCAAACACTCAATTGCTGTGAGAACTATGAAATAGAGTTGACCTATATCTAAGAGAAAAATGAGGCAGGGTACATAGCATGTATGAAAGCTAAATGTCCTCAGATGTTAGCGGGGGCTCTGTGGGGTATAGAACAAGATGAGAATTCATTGCAACTGTACGAATAATGTGTATTCTCTTATAACACACTAAGGAATGTTTTGTTATCCTGGCAATAGGTATTTTTTATAATATAATGAAAGTATATGGAACAAAAAGTGTTGATTTTTCTTTGCAAAGAAAGATAATAGAATTTATATACAGAGAATAGTGAAAACTGATTTTAAATGTGAACATAGAATATAGAAGTGTGATTGAAGATGTTATCATAATGGATTTGTTTAGCCATAGGCAATGGAAGAGTAAACAAGAAAGATATATAAATATTGAGCATTTATGTATTGAATGCTGAGTATATGGGGTCTTCTAATAAAGCATTCTCAAAGTAAATAAATTCTATCTCTTATGATAAAGAGAAGATATAATATTAATAATTTTAAAACTAAACTAAAAGATAGTCTTTTAACATAATTCACCAAAATTAATCATTATATTTCAATGAAAAATTACTAGGGAAGTACTGGTGAGGAATTTGATTATAATCTGAATCTTATAAAGAATGAAGAAAGGAAATTTCTAATGACAAGGTTTTGAGTTCACATAGTACAAGAAACTCAATGTAATTATTTTCTTGTAGAGAAAATATGTAATCTCACCTGGAAATATGACTAGACTCATATTAAATAAAGTCAATATCTTTATATCATAGATTACCATAGCAATCAGTGCATGGCCACTGTGACACTGATATTTGCTGCTTCACTATAATATTTTGAGCAGTTTTTTAAAATGTGAATTGAATCTATAAAAAGTCAGAAATCAATAAACTGGAATGAGTTGGCTATATTGTTGTATTTATTCATTTAATATTTGTTTTTTATTGGGTTAGCTCTTACTAAAGACTGATCCCACTAATTACATTTACAAATTCGACAACAGCTAACGAAATGAATTTTCTTTCCAAGTTATTCCAAAACAAAATCTGTGAATCAAGATCTAGACCTTTGTCACCAAGACTTGTTACCTTAAGTAAAAGACAAAAATGGAAAATAATTTTAATTTTAATTTCTCAGCAAACAATAACTACATTAATGATAATAATAATGATTAGCATTATTCCAGACACTGTGATAAGTTTCAGACTGGCACTAGTTCATTTAATTTTTGCCACAACAGCATGAATCAGCTCTCTTTTTATTGGTGGGGAGACATTTAGCTAGGACTAGCAGAAATGCCAACTCAAACTATTTTGCCAATAAGAGAAATTATTGCTTTGCAAGAATTCCAGAGGTAGGTGGTTTTATAGTTGACTCAATAATGTAATCAAGGACTCAGTTCTTTCCATCTCTCTACCTGCCATCCTACTTGGGGTGGAGGTAAGAGCTGGACTGGAGAGAGGGGCTTTGATCTCAGATGGAACTATACTCAAATTGGCTCCTCTTAGAGCTGAATTGTGTTCCTCAAAAAGATAGTCCTAAACAGCCATACCTATGAATGTGATCTTACTTTGGAAATAGGGTTTTTCCAGATGAAATAAATCTGAGACAAGATCATCAGTGTGTGCCCTGATGCAATATGACTGGTGTCCTTATAAGAGAAAGCAAAGACATACGAGAGGAAAATGTCATGTGAACACAGACACACACAGGGAAAAGACAGACATAGGCAGAGATTGGAGTTATGCAGCTACAGACCAAGGGACTCCTGGGCATCTGGAAACTGAAAGAAGCAAGAAAGGACCTGACCTGAGAGACATTAAAGGGAGTATGGCCCTGCCAACACTTAATTTTGGATTTTCAAACCCCCAAACTATAAAAGAACACATTTCTTTCATTTTAAGCTACTCAGTTTGTGGTACTTTGTTACAGCAGTTTTAGGAAACTGATATAGCTCCTATCCTGGTCCTAGATAGCTGCAGTACTGCCCATCGCACCTAGATACAGCGGAGAACAGATGAAGAAATAGAGCTATTTTTCCTTTGAGTCTCTTTCTCAGGAGGGAAGAAATTAGTGTTAACTTTCACATAGAATTCAATTATAAATACAACTACCAGGCAACAACCAGTAGGAAGAAAGGACTTGCCATGATTTGCTTAAACTAATCCTTTAAAATAGAATAGTTATTAAAAATATCAACCACCCTAGTACTGCTTTCATCACTAATGAGACAACTTACGCTATGCAAATGAGCCAGGTTTTGAGGCCAGGGCAGTCCCCCCGCATCACAGAATAGGTTAGCATATCAATTAATGCTTGGTTTATATAGTTACAGCACATAGTTGCTGTTGTTATTTTTTTAATGTTATCACGATTTACTGTACTTCCTTTCAGTTTATTAATTCTAAAGAGGACAAGTAAATAGGTCGAAAACTTGATATTTGGTATAAAACTTATTTGATCTTCTAAATTAAATTCAGTTATACCCTAAGCTTCAAGGAATGATCAACTGTTTCTATAGTTTAGTACCACAGCCTTAATTCATAAAACGGTTTCCTAGCTGAGAAAAATGAATGGCATGAGGAAGATTAAAAAAGTGGATGTTAGTCTATAGCCATGTGACCCTAACGTGTCTGATCTCGTCTGATCTCGGAAGCTAAGCAGGGTCGGGCCTAGTTAGTACTTGGATGGGAGACCATCTAGGAATACTAGGTGCTGTAGGTGTTAACAAAAATAAAAGTAGATGTTATATCAGAAGTAAAGAGCAAGAGAATTAGAGGCAGAAGTAAAGAGCAAGAGAATTAGCGGCAATCTACCCTAGCAAACTGAATGAAAAATAGCATGGGAGGGTGGATACTACTTAGACGCAGAATATGAGAGACAGACAGATGGACAGAGGGAGAGACAGAGAGAGAAAGAACAAAAAGACAGAGAGAGAGAGGGAAGGACAAACTGAAGGAGAAAATAGTGAATTAAAGTGATAATTAAACTAAACACTTCTTTTTAAAACTTCACTATATTTTAAAATATTCATTCTTTCGATCGCAAATTCCAGAAACATGATTCCTTGATGGCATTGGTTTGAGAAAAAAAAGCTAGAGTGTTTCCATGATGGACATATTTAAATTTTTATTTAAAATTTGGAAATATGACAGATAACTTGAATGTTCATGATATGTATTTATTTTCCTTTCTAGCTTTGAAAAACACAAATGTTGACTGTCATATGTATATGTATATGTATGTGTGTGTGTGTAAATCAATGACTAGGGTTCCATAATAGAGAATTTAAATACTGTAAAGTGACCATGCCAGTCTTACACTGATAACCCAATAATACTGTCTGGCTGTTGAGAATCCATTACACAATTTCCCTGTCAGTGTTTTTCTTTAGTTACTTTTATCTTACTTCCCTAATTCAATCAAAACCTCCTTTCAGATACCATCATATCTCACCTAGGAAGAATCTGATAAATTTAACTACACAAAAGAACTTATGCAACTGCCGATGTCTTTGAACAGTGATGGGAGAGAGGATTCTATTTTAATGAGACATTTTGTGTAAGGTAATACTTCTCTAATAGAAATATGCAGAGAAAAGCTGAGGCCAGAAGACTCACAAAACCATGAAATACTGACTGCCTCCCATCTAGAATAAGTCTAACCCTAATTGACATGTTTTCAAGTTATTTTCTTATATTTCAAAAAATTTTAGATACAAGAATATTTTAGTAGTTACATGGCCAAAATTATTAATATGTTGACATTTCAAACTCCTTTTTAGTATATAAATACTTGTTTCAAAACACCATACCTTAATTATGATACAGATATATAGACTAAAAAAATACATATATATAATAAATTTTAAAATATATTAACAATATTTAATGGCTTAATATAATGCCAGTGTTTATACTAATATACTGTTTCAATATGTAAAAACCACTGTAAGTGAAGGACATAAATGATTAGATTATTTTAACCTTTATTCTTAGACATTTGAATAGCTAAAATAACTATTCTTTGTAATTGAAGAGGTTCTACTACAGGGGTCAGTATTTGGCAGATATCATTATATTCCTGCAAGCAAAAGCATTCTAGAGAGCTGTGAAATTCACCCTATTGAAAGAAAGCAGCTGGTGTCTGGTATTGGAGCTGCTACTACACATGAAACACAATATATATGTATATGTATATGTATATCTATATATCTATATCATCTATATCTATATTTATATCATTTCTATCTATATCATCTATATCTATATATATCATCTATATCTATATATTTATTTATACCTATATCTAATCATCTATATCTTTATCTTTATCATTGATATCTATATCTATATTATCTATATACAATGTTTTTATAAGTATCACTGAAAAGAAGCATATCCTCAGCATAACTGATAACATTTACATTCTGTATTTTATTGATTAAACCATTCAGAAGATAACAAACTATTACAGTGAGACTTTCTGAGTCAATGATGCCTACATAAAACATTATGTCCCATATGCACGTTTTCAGTGAGGCCTGCAATAATGGATACCCTTTATACCACTTTTACATTGTTCAAGGCATTCAAAAACCACCAAACAATTATAGAGTGTATTTCTGGATCAATGACTACAAACCTTATGCACAATATCACATCCTTGTTCTCAGTAATGTTTGAATATAGATTATATACTAGTGAGGGCAGTGTTTAGAAACTAATAAAATATACTTCTTTGAGGTGTGCATTTATTCTACTTACTGGTGCTAAATGGAAATTTTTCCTAATGAACGACTTATCAAAACACAGAAAGCATTTGAAAGCAGCATTACTGATTGGGTTAGGCTTTACTTAAACTACTTGGTTTAATTATAATGATTAAGCTGCCTACTGGGGATTCAATTTTTAATGACTTAATTTAATGTGCCCTCCATTAAAATGTCACCTTGAAAAGTTTTTCTTTATCCTGTTATCAACCTACTGAGTGACCAAAAAAAGATAAGCATCATCTGAAAAACAGCTATTGAAGCAAGTATGAATTTTTGCCTACAGACTTAGATTTGTAAGTAATACTACTTTTTTTCTCCTAACACAGTTGATTTCTGCATTTGAGGCTTTATTTTGGGGGGATAAAAAAAAGAAGTAAAAAATAAATAAACATATCATATCTCATGTCTTTTTTATTATTATTATTATTATTATTATTTTTTTTTATTATTTTTTTTTTATTACCATCAGCCTTGAAAGACTATGGCATAAGTCAGTGGTATACTGGTCCATTCATACTGGCTTCACCTGGGTTGATTGTTAAAATTGCAAGCTTGTTGACATATCAATATCCTAAATTCTGATGAGGTGGGTGTGCTTGCAAAAGAGAAACCTGAAAACACTACAAATCAAAGCTAGCTCAGAGTTGTTTGTTACACATTTACCAAAACACCATTTGTTACAACTAACCAGCATTCAATTCAAGAAATATTCTTAAATGTTCTTGCGACTGAATCGTGTCCTGCTACAATTCATGTGTTGGAGCCCTCGCCCCCAATATGACTGTATTTGGAGGAAGGGCCTTTAAGAATGTAATTAAGGTTAAATGAGGCTGTGGCTATAGGGCCTAAATGCAAAATAACTAGTATCCTTATAGGAAGAGGGAGAGACAAAAAAAAAATGTGTGTGC
>NW_006439192.1:16787374-16798386 GCF_000325575.1 Pteropus alecto | reverse complement strand
AGGAATGTGGCTATCTGCAAGTCAAAGAGAAAGGCCTCAAGGAAAACCAAACTAGTCAACACCTTGATCTTGGACTTTCAATCTCCAGAACTGAGAGAATAAATTTCTGTGACCTAAAATTTCTAATAGTGATCAAAGCATTAGAGTGAAGAGCACCAATATGCATAACATACAACTTATAACCTAAAAGAACTTGAAACCTTGTTTTAACATAAGATTATGTGAAAATTATAATGCAAGAGTATATGTATGGTAAAAAAAGAACTAAATAAGCTCACTGGAAGGAAGAGGAAATATCTGGTTGAAAAAATAAAGTTCGTGGAGGAGAAAGCAAATGAGCTGAGTCTTAACAAACAGAATTTGGGTAAGTGACAATAAAAGAGAGCTTGATAGGTCAAAGGCAGAAAAATGAGAAACACAAAACATTTTAAAAATTACTGATGATTTAGTTTCGTTACAGTTTGCTTGGGCTTAATGTAGGAGACTAGTGCAAATAAGTGCTTTAAGAAGATTAATCAGAGCCAGAAAGGACTGCTGGACAAGGGCACTGTTTTAGAGTTGGGGACCATAACTGAGGTCACTGAACCTGCACAGCTCAGAGCTGGGGACAGATTCTGGAACTGGACTGTGTTCAGATCATAGCTTAATGATAACAGTCCCTAAGATTTAGGTGAGAATTAAATGAGTAGTATAAGAAAAGTGCTTAGATTTTAGACTGGCATGTACTAAGTACTGTGTATTCACTAAAAGAAGAACGAACAAATTAAAAGCTCTAGTGAAAATCATAGTATGTGGACTTGACAGGTGATTATTGTATTAGTCATCAAAGGCTGCCATAACGAAGTACCATAGCCTGGATGGCTTAAACTATTGAAATTTATTTTTTACCCTTCTGGAAGCTAGAATTCCATGATCAACGTGCTAGCAGGTAGCTTCTTCTGAGGTCTCTCTACTTCGCTTGTAGATGGCCATCTTCCTCTTGTGTCTTCATATGGTCTTCCCTCTGTACCAAATGTGTGTCCAACTTTATACTTATGAGGACAGCTGCTATATTGAATTAAGGCCTCCCCTAAGGACCTTATTTTAACTTAATTACCTATGTCCATATACCATCATATTCTGAGGTACGGGGAGTTGGGAACTCGACATATTAATTTCTAGAGAACACAATTCAGCATTAGCATTGATAAATAGAAAATTAGAAAACGTCATAACCGTTCACATGGTGCAATGATTGTGAGAAAGAAAAAAGTAAAAGATGGTTCCAACACTTGAGTCCATGGACAGGCTTGGGTCTATTGACAGAATGTTCTAATGGGCCATGGACACTTTTCTAATCATCATGAAAGGATGAAGTACAGATTTTAGTGTCAAACAGATTCAGATTCAAATTCCAACCCTGCTATGAGACCTTGGAGCATTATCTCTTTAAATCTCGGTGAATGTGTTTACAAATAACAAATTTTAAACATTAATTTTGTAGTATTTCTAGAAGGAGTAAATGAGACAAATTCTGTAAAAGTGTTCAGAATAGCATCAAACACAGAGGTTTAGCAAATATTTTTTTTTCTTCATTATGTTGCATGTTATTGTTATTATATTATAGAGAAAGGCAGAGGGATGCCAAAGCATCCTCTTGTTCCTAAGGTTTAACACAATGTTAGAATTCTCCTATAAACAGTTATCTTTAGTGGTGTGAAGTTAATAGAACTCCTTAGAAAGTGAAGGTTCTATAAACTTATCTGACACTTGGTGGTAGTGCAACTAAGTAAAGGCATTGCATAATGAAGGGAGAAGTATACAATGAGAAGAATGGTATTTTATTTAAAAAATTTTGTCCTAAGACTGACCATGTTTACAATGACAATTATTCCTCTCAAAATTAAATTCAGTATTTACATTTTCATTTTGTTTATTCCATATTCACTCCCCATATTATAAACATGTCTTAGACAATCTATCTAATGCTCATTTGAAAAATTAAGAGAAAAAAGTGATCGTGATTGTCTAAAGCAAGTAAAATTGCTAAAAGGAATATTTTATAATTCAGAATTTGGTGCTTTGCCTAGTGGTCCATGAAAGGCAAAATAATTAATTTAGAAATTATGCATTACCATCAGATCTGAATTCAGAACAAAGATTATATTTCATAATTGAATGTCTGGTGCAGCCTCTAGTTAGTATTATACTATGGAGATATTGCATTGCAGAGAGCAATACGGTCATATGATTTCTGTCTATCAGGAACTTTCATAATGTGGTCTTTATATCCATGGAGATAAAGGGAATGTGCTTATACAAAATCTTTCTATTTTCTTCTTCATAAAGTAGCTTTCTTATCTAATTTATAAAATATCTAATTTTTTTATGTATCAAGTGGCATTTGTGATATTTATGCTTTAAGTTTAAGGAAAAGTGGCTGCATTAAATTGACAAATTTAAATTGTAAAATATCTTGATTTTAATAATCATTTAAAAAATGTTGATATCAAAATGTATGCTCTTGTTTTCTTAAACAAAGTACAATAACAATCTTATTACTTTTGGTACCTTAGAATTTTCATTATTTAGGAGTAAATTTTCCACCTTCATGCAGTGTAAGGACTAATTCAGAACCCAGTGGACTGTACAGGGTGGAGCTGTTTGCCACTCCTCCCCTCCAAAGTGTCTGAGAGTTCTTTCTTTATTGTGCCCACATGACTGAATTCCTACTTTTGATTTTCACTCTTCTATTTGCTATCTGGCTATAAAACTATCTTTCATTCTTTCTTGTATTCATTCACCTTTTTTTTTTGAATCAGCCGAGAGGAGGGAGATAATCCTCAGACATAGCACCCCTCTACAACAGAGCTCAATTTGGGTGAGTCACTTCCCTTGTAATTTGTGGGTTGTGGGGTTGGGGTGGAACAGTATGGGTGAGAGGAATAAATGGAATGGTGTATGGAATAGACAAAGCACCTGGCCTCCAGAGGTGATGAATGGCATTAGTACTGATTGCCCAAAGGCTTTTTTCATTAGTGACATCTATCCTTCTAGGTAAATAAAATTGCCAACTATTTCAAAATATTATTGAATTTTAACTTTATATAACTAAGAATTATACATCTGAAGAGTCACAACCCCTCACTCAAGGCAAAGAAAAACGTCTACTGTGTTTTCATTTACTCCATGAGGACAAGCATGAGATGGAAGGATGATATCCTGAGCTATTAAATAATATCACAATTACATAGAGATCTTTAGTTCAAGATATGAGACTATGAGTTACTAAATCAAGTTTCATACACAGGCATTGCATATCACCTGATGAGTATCTAACTTGTGATAAAGGATACTTTTGAAGATAGATTATGAACAAAATCAGTAAACAGACAATGAAAACCCACTCAAGCTGAAAAAAAAGTTTTAAAAAATTCTAGCCAGGAAAAAAAATAACCCACACAAATATTAATTTATCAAACACAAAGGAAAGTGTGCTTAGATGTTATTTGTTTGGACAGAAGAGAGGACAAAGGAAATTTGCTATGTTGCTCTCTATATATGAAAAATCTGTATAACAATTCTGACAGCCTAATTATCATTTATGTAGCACGGTGGGAAATAGGTTATATTACCTGAAAACTGTTTTGTTTTTGTTTTTGTTTTTTTTAATAAATATAGATTTATAGATTTCTGGGCTTTACCTCAGAACTACTAGATCAATCTTTTGAGTATCTATATTTTTTCACTTGTTGTCTTGTGATTCTTATGCATATAAAATTTGAGAATTACAGCTTTAAGACTGGTGTTATTGTTTTTGTATTTTATTTGTGTTAAATCATTAGAGTGTAAAGAAATGCATCCATACAGAGTGTCTGACACCCTACATAGGTTCTTCAATGCAACCAATACTAAATATGCAATGTTTCTTTCTATTTATTCATCATAATGAAGAATAGGGCATGTTCTTGTGTTACTAGCTCATTCAATCCATATTTATGGAACATCTATCCTGTGTTAGGAAATAACATAGTATGCTATTATATGTTGGGGATAAAACAGTGAGCAAAGCAGACCCTATTTTTCTCTAACAGGATATATTTCCTGTTCTATTATTTCTACGAGGCTAAAAAAACCTATGTGAACATACATGCAGGTTTTCATTCAAAGAATTAGATTTTAACTAGTCAAACTGTATGACAGTTGAAAGATCTCAGAATCAATGATGATAAATTCACTCTGCAGTGTATGAGGTTCTATGGAACAAAGCCTGTGAATGGAATGCTTTGTCTCACTACTAAAAAAAAACTATTAACTATGGAAGTTGAGGCTTTGGTTTGGTATTTCTGTCTGTCAAAGATTTCTTTTATCCCCAGAAAAGCATAGAGTCCACATTTGAATCCTTCCTAGCATTGAATTAGTAACTTTAGAAAGTTACAGTAATTTAATTCCCAAAGATGATAGATAGCAGGACTTCAGATTGTTCATCCCGATATAATGACTGGACTTTCCTGAGGAAATTACAAGAAGGTTCCAGATAGAAATATACCGAATAGGGTTTCCAATCTCAATTTCAAAGCAATGACAATTAATCGTTCATATTTATAACTCCTCCTTCCCTCTGTCCTCTTCCTCAACACACACACACAAATGCGTGTGCGCGTGAACGAGAGAGAGAGAGAGAGAGAGAGAGAGAAAGAGAGAGAGGGAGGGAGGGAGAGGGAGAGAGAGGGAGAGAGAGAGAGCGAGAGAGAGAGAGAGAGGGAGAGAGAGAGAGCGAGAGAGAGAGAGAGAGGGAGAGAGAGAGAGCGAGAGAGAGAGAGAGAGGGAGAGAGAGAGAGCGAGAGAGAGAGAGAGAGGGAGAGAGAGAGAGCGAGAGAGAGAGAGAGAGGGAGAGAGAGAGGCCTGGGGCATGGTAGCATTCAATATATTTTTAAATGTACATAATAAAACTACATATTTTGAGCATGGCATAATATTTATAGAAAGCCACTTGTGTACTGGAAAATGTATACTATATATAACTTGTAAGTCTTCACAAGAAACTGGCAATGATATGTGTTTTCACACTCACTTTACAGATTAAGAAACTCAAGAGAGATGGAATAACTTGTTGAAGATCAGACATCTGGGCAGTAGTCATTCTGGGCTTTGTTTTGTTGAAAATCTAAGCATTTTCATTATGTCACCAATAGGCAGGAGACTTTCCTGAACGTACAGAAGGGATTGTTATGGAATTTGTATCTTAATGTTTTAGGCTACTCTCTTTTTCTCATTCCGATTTTCACGTTTCAACTGATGTGATGACAAAGTTTAAGGGATCTAAAATGAAAGGCAGTAAGCAATTTACATATCACCATTAGCATCACATCTACCTTTTCTCATGTGCTTATTGAATGTGGCGAGGAATAAATAAATGGCTGCTCAAATTTCTTTTCTGCTCACGTTGCTTCTCTGCCTCATCCTAAGCAAGATTCTTGTTCCACATGTGTAAACCATGCTTGCCAACACCCTCCCCTGCCCCTGTCCCCCGCCCACCCATCCCTGAAGTAAGTTCTGTGATTTCTCTTAAGTGTCCAGCCAGTTAGGGATGTCTGTGTTAATGGCACCCTAGAAGGCTTTGATAGAAGATTCCTGAACGAAAATCTTATAATCTGTGTTCAGTTGCCTCCACTGTTGAGTACCCTCTAGTTCTTTAAAAATATCATTGTCAACCCTTCCTTTTCATTGTGTTTGCAGAACGACATTCGTTTCCACATACTCCTTTTAAACAACAACCCTCAGGCAAATCTCAAAAGTCTTTTTAGCTACTAGTGGTCAGATCTTCCTGTTCTTCAAAACAACAGCAACGACAACAACAGAAAAAAACATTCCCTGGGTACTTCTTAGAGGCTCTTTCTGGCGGTTGAATCATTTACTTCTTCATTCTTTAATTGGAGTCCTTGCTTTAGCCCACATGTCCTCCTTGTCATGCCATTGGCATTATGTTGCTATTTTAAGTTCTGTCCTCCCATATTTATTTATCCTTCTGAGGATTTTTTAAATTCTTCATTTTCCCCCAGTTTGGATCTTTATATTCTAACTCTTCCCCTAATCTCAAGTTCTGTGTTACTTCCTCTTTCTTGTATTTTTTTTTCCCCTCAGACTTTGGTTCCAGTCACATTGGGCCTATTATTTTTATTTTCTTTAATTGTCTCCTCAATTAATTTCTAAACATTCTCCCCTCCAACTCCCATTCATTGTCTATGGGTTTCATATAAAACTACTTCTTCTGAAGTGTTTTCTGGTTCCTTTTGATTTTTCCTTCAAGGGTTTATAAATTTTTCCATGTCGTTTTCTTACTAAAATCCCATTCCCCCCAAACTTCATAGTGGCTTTCTTCTTTTGTCCACTGTCCTTACTTGTTATCCATCATCTTTATTCATCTTCTCTCTCTGATGCCCCTTCTAAGTGCCTCCCTTCCTCTGCATCCCCAGAAGACTTCCCCTGCCTTCTTTGTGACAGATGGTACTACTTTCTTATTTCTCTTTCCCCTTTTATTTTGAAACTTTGAATCTATCCCAGCTATTATGATATGTGCTTTTGTTATGATATGTGCTTAACCAGTTTGCATAGGCATGGCCTTTTTCCTCACAAAGCTTAGGTATGATTCTCTTTTTTACAAGGTGCACTGCATGCCTTTGTTCTCCATAACCAAAACAATGTTCCTTACTACATGCTCATTATATTTGTATGGTTTGTGGAATCATACATGTAGCGTGGAGGATTCTTATGCCAGCCAAATTTCTTCTTTGACTCTAAATGGCTCACCTTATTCTGATTCTGCCAGTTTTATTTTAATTTTATGTCATACTATTTAAAATTCTTAACTCACTTTCTGATTTTAACTGAAAATGTTAAAATTGGAAAAAAAAAACCATTACAAACAAGGTCACTAAATTTTCCACATTCACTGATGTACTGAGGAAAATAAATGCATATCTTTATTCTTGACTTGCTAAATAGAATGACATAGTTGTCTTTATAATTGTATTTCCTTTTCTCTTGGTGTTGCCTCTAAAGTCATCCCCATCTTTCTATTGCTTTGAAGCTATAAAGCAACTCTATTCTTTGTTTTATGAGATTTGAATTAAAGACAGCATGTCCTTTTAGGCCATTCTAATTGAATTAATGACTAGGGTCTCTTCCATCGACTTTCTTGTTGCAAAGCTTTGTTCATCCTTTCTGAAGGAGGAACTCTCTCTCTCTTTTTCTCTCTCTTTCTCTCTCTCTCTCCCTCTCTCTCTCTCTCTCTCTCTCTCTCTCTCTCTCTCACACACACACACACACACGCACTTTTTAAGTTCAAATATCTTGATATATCCTTAAAATAAGCATATTAAAGCAGTATGCCCATCTATAGATTATCTAGTTGAATTTCCTCCATTTTTCACTCATTTCACACATGAAGAAAGATCTTTCAAAATAATTTTAGGTATTCTTCATGTTTTTATACAATCTTAAAAAAGTAGACAAACCAGATTTCTTTACTTTTTCATTTCTTCTCTGTTTTTCCCTTTCTTGGTCTTTCTAATATGTAGACATTTTTTTCATTTTCTTTTAAATAAATTCTTCCAAATTTTGATTGACAAATCAGAACAATAGAAAGGAAAACAAATGTTGAGTCTGTTATGTCTGCATTTGTATTTATTCTGTTCTGACAGTTCTTCTATCTTGTATATTATTGCCGCACCACACTCCATAACTTTTGGTCCACTGACTTGACTGCCTACATTATCTCCTTTCTCAGGTAAAGTACTCAGCCCAGTGGATTCTTCTCACCACATTGCAGACATTCTTATGTGAACAAAAGGAGCAATATTCATGTAGAGGCTATTTTGTGCATTTATAGCCTAGAATTTCACTTTCATCCATTTTCTTTAATCCCTGAGGTTCAAATTAATCTAGAGTGGACTCGAGAATCAAGAAATTCTCTTTTAATTCATGCAACACTTTTGTAAGGTTAGCAACGAATATACTGTTACTCTATATCCCATAATTAAAATTTCGAAAACAGAGAAACCAAGTAACTAAACAAAACTCCTCAAGAAAATCAGTGAAAATGAATGACTAAAGCCTAGCCCTTTGGATATGACCAGAATTCTATGTCCTTGACTCCACTGAAGATTTGCACAATTCTACTCTACCCTGTGTGATGATTATAAATTACTGAATTATACATATAGTTCTTGTGTGTGTGTGTGTGTGTGTGTGTGTGTGTGTGTAATAAATGAAAAGAATAACAGAGTAATTGATTTTACAGACATTCTGGCAAATTAACAAAGAGAAGAGTCAAAATTCTATTTCAAAATAATGACTAATTCCAACTACATAATTTTCCTTCATCTGTACAAGGGCTAAAATACATTATTTTTTGAGTATTAGGGACTAGTAGTTTTAGGATTCTTTAGTTTGGGAGACAATTCCAACTATTTTCCATTAAATACATATTAAAAATTACATATATAAGAACTCAATTACATATAACTCAATAAACGTAACATAGTTCATATTAATTAAATGCTAATAACAAACCAGGCAACATGCTGAGTATTTTATGTGCCCTACTTTATTTATTCCATACAATAGCTCTATGAAGTAGGTACTTTTATTACCCACATTTTACAGATAAAAAATTAAAATAGTAAATAGTATCAATTTGATTAGTGTCATACAACAAATAACTGGTAGATTGGAATTCAAACCCAGGGAATCTGGGTACTCTTAACCATCAAAACTACATTGCAATACAGATACTTTTTTGCCACCATATGTAGAATGTGTTATTGCAAAGTTTTCTCAATATCAGGAATATTTTCCATAATAAAGCCCAAAGGTGTTTTGTTTGTTCACTTATTAATTTATTTTTTGGTGTTTTGTTTCTGTTCTTGTTTATTATTACTTTTTCCAGAGAAGATACATAAATTTTCAAAAGTGTAACTCTTCCTGGTAGGCAGTTTTGATGCAAAAATTATGTTCTCTAAAGAAAAGCACTTTTGAATTTGAATTTTGGCTTCTGAAATTAATATGACTATTGTTTGTTGGTTCAAATCAGTGTGTATTATTTGTGCAACTACGATCTGTATAGAATGTAATTAACCTACAGGAAAGTAATAGGGTAATTGCTTGCAAGATCATCAGGTAATATCTTGTTTTGATTCCCTAAGGAACTACCATCTGTTCAGTTTTTTAAAATGGTGAAAACATGATAAATATTTGTTATATAGAAAGGGCATGAAGAGAAATAAAAATAGAAAAAGAAACACAGGCGAACACAGAAACTGGCAAATACTTAAAAGAATTATATTTTCAAGGAGCACAAAAACAGATTTAGGTAGGATAATAAGAATTAATTATAAGGCACAAGACTTCCTTAAGAAATCAGAGTTAAAATGAAGATTGCAAGTATATTATTTTGGACTCCATATTGAAAAATTAAATTTACTAAATATTTTGGAATGTGTCAATGCAGATAAATAAAATCTTTAACTTTAGAGATTTGTTTCTAATGTCTGAGAAACACCTAACAAAATGTATTTGTTAATGCATGTATTTAAATATGCACACTGAGTATCTATTTTGCATGAAGCAATGTACAGAATGCACTGTATAATTATTCTGTAAAACCTCCTACATATTTTGGTAAAATGCATCTTGAAATTACAAAGTAAAAGAAAAAAGAGAAGATAAAGTTTCATGTACTTGAGTACAAATCCCTACAACCACCATTTACCATCCAACTCTGAAAAAAAACTCTTGAGTTGCTACAGTTGAGTGCCCTGATGTTATTTATCACAGCAATTAATTTAATCCTGTATGCTTCTCGGGAACTGCTAATGCTGGACTTTCCTTCCTTTAAAGTACTAATGAACAATAAAATGATTCATTTTATTAAATTGATCATTCGCTATGTAACACATCAGAATAGATATATATGTCTTGATTATAAATAAGAGTATCTGAAAAAAATTATGGGTGTTTTCTCACTGCAATTATCATCAAACTAGGATTTCATATTTAAGATCAGTCTTTCAGAAAAACATTTCTACACATAACATTATCTAAAAAGCCATAGATATTCTGATAGCATAAAGAGGATATTACTAATCTAACCACCAACAAGCAAATTAACCCCTCCATGTACAAATTATATATAGCCGAATTTATAATAAATAAGTTTTTCAAAGGGGTATGCTGGACATTTTGTGGTAAGACTATGTCTTCCTTTTACCTTCATGGTTATCCTGTTCATATCCAATCAAATGCTGGTGATTCCTGAGTAACTTGGAGACACTGTCAATAGTGGAAGGTAAATAATGACTTAAAGTGGCAGCACTTTTCTAACAGCATGAAATATTGTCTGTGTGACAGTGAAACTCTGGTAGCCTAGATTAGTAGATAGCTTATGAATCTATAATTTGTCCAGACGACATTTGATTTTAGGAAACAAGAAAAAGGAACAGAAAGGCATGTTATAAAATTACAGAAGGAAAAAGAGAATGTATATTCTTCAAGTAGAATTTGCCATACTTAGTACAAATTCACAGTAGAACACAGTAGTCATTCGAGAGGTTTATATAGAGAGGATGTTAGGAAAATTTTATGCTAAAGTAGAATACAATTAAGATCACCCAGATTTTAAACAAGACAATCTTCTGTATAGAAAATTGGTTCAAGAATTCTGAAGAAATTGCAATAAACCTCAGTACTTTTTCAATGTCAGAAGCTATAAATCATTGTGGGTTGGTTTTTGGTTTTGTTTTTGGAGAACTAATTTTCATAATGTTTGCGACGGACTGCTGTCCTGGGTCTGGACAGTTCAATGTACCTTGAAGCAAATCCAGAAGAACGAGATAAGCCTTTAACAAACTGAGGTAATTATGCTTATTTCTTTTGAAATGTATTTCTTTGAAAATGTGTTTAATTTTCTTTCCAACTTTCATTATGTTTACTGAAGTCAAGTATAGTTGCATAAGGTTTCCTTTACTTGCCAG
>NW_006439192.1:16784377-16786861 GCF_000325575.1 Pteropus alecto | reverse complement strand
TGAACCTACTGGAAGTTGAGATGCTTCTGTGTTGAGACCATGTTTTATTACTTTATAAATAAGAGTATCTGAAAAAAATTATGGGTGTTTTCTCACTGCAATTATCATCAAACTAGGATTTCATATTTAAGATCAGTCTTTCAGAAAAACATTTCTACACATAACATTATCTAAAAAGCCATAGATATTCTGATAGCATAAAGAGGATATTACTAATCTAACCACCAACAAGCAAATTAACCCCTCCATGTACAAATTATATATAGCCGAATTTATAATAAATAAGTTTTTCAAAGGGGTATGCTGGACATTTTGTGGTAAGACTATGTCTTCCTTTTACCTTCATGGTTATCCTGTTCATATCCAATCAAATGCTGGTGATTCCTGAGTAACTTGGAGACACTGTCAATAGTGGAAGGTAAATAATGACTTAAAGTGGCAGCACTTTTCTAACAGCATGAAATATTGTCTGTGTGACAGTGAAACTCTGGTAGCCTAGATTAGTAGATAGCTTATGAATCTATAATTACTTGTCCAGACATTTGATTTTAGGAAACAAGAAAAAGGAACAGAAAGGCATGTTATAAAATTACAGAAGGAAAAAGAGAATGTATATTCTTCAAGTAGAATTTGCCATACTTAGTACAAATTCACAGTAGAACACAGTAGTCATTCGAGAGGTTTATATAGAGAGAATGTTAGGAAAATTTTATGCTAAAGTAGAATACAATTAAGATCACCCAGATTTTAAACAAGACAATCTTCTGTATAGAAAATTGGTTCAAGAATTCTGAAGAAATTGCAATAAACCTCAGTACTTTTTCAATGTCAGAAGCTATAAATCATTGTGGGTTGGTTTTTGGTTTTGTTTTTGGAGAACTAATTTTCATAATGTTTGCGACGGACTGCTGTCCTGGGTCTGGACAGTTCAATGTACCTTGAAGCAAATCCAGAAGAACGAGATAAGCCTTTAACAAACTGAGGTAATTATGCTTATTTCTTTTGAAATGTATTTCTTTGAAAATGTGTTTAATTTTCTTTCCAACTTTCATTATGTTTACTGAAGTCAAGTATAGTTGCATAAGGTTTCCTTTCCTTGCCAGCCAACAATTACTCAGTAGTGTTTTGCACTAGTATTTGCATCTAGATAATGACTGTTCAAAGAATTGAGAATTAGCAGTTATCACATGATTGAATGTTTAGTTTCCATATTTGGTAATACTTAGAATAATATTGTAAAAAGATAACTGCCAGAATGGCTACACTATATTTCTTATTACCACATTCTAACTTATTCAAAGAAAGCGAAAAATACTATAAAATAATATTGAATGTATTTTCTTCTGACTATATTTGATGGTGTCTATTCTTAAAATAATCCCTTGTGTCCAGCAAATTTTTTAAAAAGTGAAATAAGTGAAATTTTTGTTCTGAGGTAGTAAATAGTATTCACATTTCAAATCTACCCGTTAATTAATAAAAGAACACTATATGTGATTTAAATATTTGTATTTATATAAGGTTGCTTATAAATGAGACTATAACTTTTATAAAGAAATGAGTTATGATATGTAGAATGCCTTAATATTCAGAAGAGGAGTAATAATTTTCTAAATATGAAAACAATGTTCTTAATTGTTGGGCTTTTCCTTTCACAATAGTTTCTCGCCCAAGGGCAAGTGCAAGACTGAACAGACACAAACAATCTCAGCGCCACTATTTTAATTTCTGGCATTCACAGCATTTAGCATTTGAATGTCTCAAAGGAAAACAACCACTTTCATTTTTGCCTCCTGCAGCCCACCCTGTCAGGGGAGAGGTCTGGGCTCAGAAACTGCGGCTCATTAAAATGAAGAATTTTCCCTGACTTTGATATTCACAATTCACTGGGGACCTACTACCTGTTCACTGAGTTATTTTGTCTGGAAGGGGGTTGCAACACAGCAGACTATACTTTAATTAAACTGCTTTAATCAAATTCATTAGGTCTCTAACATTTATAGAACACGTTGAATTATGATACTGATATTCTTAGTATATACTTTTTACATTGTCAAGTTTTCCCCTTCCCTTATTTAATTGGTGCATTGAGCAAGATTCAGAACAATACTTTCATCTGCCTCATAAATGTCATACTGCATGCAAGGTACATACTCTTTGTATTTTCATGCAAACAGCTACTGCTGTATTCAGGTGAGTATATATATTTTTTCAGCTCATACACATTTAGTTTTAGAGTTATTATCTGAGAATGGAAGATTTGTCATTCCAAATTGAATTTTGTAAATAAAAAGTCTTACTATTCCACTATTTACCTTTATTACCATATCACAATTGGAGTAGAAAGGTTTAAAACATAACAATTCATTTTTTAAAAAAAGTTCAACAAGGTAACACACAATCACATTAATACACTAATTGGGTGGTGGTAATTTTTTTATAATAGAGATTGGCTTGAGACTTCTACATCTATCTTTTTTCTCG
>NW_006439192.1:16772254-16782834 GCF_000325575.1 Pteropus alecto | reverse complement strand
TTCTCGCCCAAGGGCAAGTGCAAGACTGAACAGACACAAACAATCTCAGCGCCACTATTTTAATTTCTGGCATTCACAGCATTTAGCATTTGAATGTCTCAAAGGAAAACAACCACTTTCATTTTTGCCTCCTGCAGCCACCCTGTCAGGGGAGAGGTCTGGGCTCAGAAACTGCGGCTCATTAAAATGAAGAATTTTCCCTGACTTTGATATTCACAATTCACTGGGGACCTACTACCTGTTCACTGAGTTATTTTGTCTGGAAGGGGGTTGCAACACAGCAGACTATACTTTAATTAAACTGCTTTAATCAAATTCATTAGGTCTCTAACATTTATAGAACACGTTGAATTATGATACTGATATTCTTAGTATATACTTTTTACATTGTCAAGTTTTCCCCTTCCCTTATTTAATTGGTGCATTGAGCAAGATTCAGAACAATACTTTCATCTGCCTCATAAATGTCATACTGCATGCAAGGTACATACTCTTTGTATTTTCATGCAAACAGCTACTGCTGTATTCAGGTGAGTATATATATTTTTTCAGCTCATACACATTTAGTTTTAGAGTTATTATCTGAGAATGGAAGATTTGTCATTCCAAATTGAATTTTGTAAATAAAAAGTCTTACTATTCCACTATTTACCTTTATTACCATATCACAATTGGAGTAGAAAGGTTTAAAACATAACAATTCATTTTTTAAAAAAAGTTCAACAAGGTAACACACAATCACATTAATACACTAATTGGGTGGTGGTAATTTTTTTATAATAGAGATTGGCTTGAGACTTCTAAATATATCTTTTTACTAGCTGGCTTCTGCAGACAAACTACAAAAAAAAAAAAAAAAATAGGCACGTCTTTTGCTTCCTGAGAAATTTTTGTTTCGTCTTTTAATGTCTGCGAATAATTTTGGCTCTTCTACATTCCAGCAGAGAAAATAGAATTTCTCAGGCCAAGTTTAATGACTCTTAAAATTCTCAATTTGTTTATAAAATAATAGCCCAATAATTTTACACAAATATAACGTTTTTTAAGTAAATCATAAATAAGTACACAACTATAAAAGTGTGAAGTAGAAAGGCCTTAAATTTTTAATTGAACAATCTGACAGCTACTAGAGCAAATATTAATGTTATCAAAAGTACAATAGATGTCAGTTTTACAGCTTATGGACTTATTGTTTTCAGGGAACAACCCGTATAACAATAATTCATCTTGATGAAGTTATTGCATTTGTATTTAATCCAGTGCAGATATTGACATAGGATGCCAAGATTTGTGAAGTACTGGAAGTGTTCTGGAAACATTAAAAAGGTATCTCTGAAGGTGAGAACCTGTACATAAGGTGATAAGAGTAAATGTGGATCAGACTACAAGCTTTGAATGTAAGTTTGAGGATTTTATAATTTTAAGTTATATAGAGCCATTGAACATTTCCGAGTATCAGACTGACATAATTTAAATAGTTTTAGGAGCAATAATAGGATTATGGTGCACAGAATAAATTAGAGTGTTAGAAAATTACGAAGAACATGAATTGGTGAGACTGATATTTAATCTGATGAAGTGACAGAAGCCTATATTAGAATCATAACAGAAAAAAAAATGGGTAGTGGTAGAAGATATTTTGAAGAAAGAATCTAAATCTTTGGAAATGCAGAACTAGAGGTCTGGAGAGTGATAGTAGCCAGATATGAAAGTTTGGAAGCAGATATACAATACGAATAAGGGAACCATAGGAGAAGGTGAGAAATATAAGAAGAAGATAGAACAGGAGAGGAGTTTAGGTTTTAATTTTAGGGATATTTCACATGAGGTAGGTAGGAAGAAGAATTATATGTATAGAAGGAGAGAAATAGTTGTCAATAAAAGCAGGAGAACTAGAAAATGTAGGATCCTCATTAAGGCTAACAAAGAATAAGCTTTAGCAGGAAGGTTTATCAAGGAATCAAATACTAGCAAGGACAAGGACAATCACTACTGGAAATAACTAAAGAACTTGGAAATACAGATGTCATGGGTGACTTTTGTGGGTAGATTTCAAGATAATGGTGGGAGACAAAAACAAGATTACCAATTAAGGGAACTGGGTGGCAAGGCAGCATAGCTAAGGTTGTAGTTGACTCTTGTGAGAATGGTAGAAAGTGAAAGGTAGAGAAAGAGTTGTAGAATGAAATGAAGAATTTTTTATTTTTAATGTGGAAGATCTAAGTTTATTAGGATAGAAAATGGAAACAAAATCTAAAGAATGAGAAATGCTAGTTGGTGAAAAGTGTGGGAGTTAATGAAGGAGGTAGACAGCATAGGAGATGATGTGCATTATCTTTCCTTCCTCAGTTTGGCTAGGCATACAATATAGAGCATACGACTTTCACTCTGAAAAATCATTCTTATCAGTGATTTAAAATATTTTAACACTGACCACCTTCAGTTTAAATCCACTGTTTGTCATAGTATATTAAAATATTACATTGTAAAACTGTGTCACTCTGAATGGGTGTATCTTCGTTAGGTTTTCCTCTGAATTTTTGTAAACTGAAAGTATCACCATGAAGAATAAATATTTATTGAGGTGCATGGCAGAATACTTTTCCAGTGCTTAAAATAAATAATATTGTTTTGAATATATAATTTTATCAGAAAGCCATAAAAAAAGAAAAATGAAATTTTTTTCACAAGCATTAAGTCACTTAGAAGACTTTCAAGAATCAATGAGATTGGCAAATAGTCATTTTAATATTACTGATGCAACTTTCAGTTATTCCCAGAAAGTTCACAGGGGAATAATTTCTAGGCTTAAAAAGCCTAAAAACATGATCCGGTTGTTATAGGTTATTAGGATAGCCACTGAGGAAGAACTATGACAGGTTCAGATTACAATTCATTTATTTCCCAGGATATATTTTCTCCTAGGTACAAGTGAAGCAGTAAGTTTGAGATTTTCTATAATCTTCTCCTTGATCTCAGTGAACTCACACAGCTAACCACATTTCTCCTTTCTAACACCTGCAAGTAAAGCAATCCAAATCATTTAAGCTCATCCTAGGACTACATAAAAATGTCTACAAGTTATCATTTCTTGATCTACAGAATTTCTCTAACCTCATCTCCTTTGCCTTCTTCATCACTTTTCACTCTTAGCATTTCAATTTCACCAATTCAAACACATTTCGGCTCCAGTTTCAATCTGGTTCCATGAACTGACAAGTACGTTTTGACCTAATATTCCCAGTTGATTTTTTTGCACATGTGTAGGTCACCAAATCAAATTACCTCGATGCTTTATAGGACATAATGTTAGGTACAAGGTAAAACAGGAGGAATGGAAATGACCAGTTTGGGCCAGGCTACTGTCATCTCATATCTCATTAGGTAAGAGGACCAAATGAGAAATTCCAAATCAAGGCTCTTTACTTAGAAGATCTGTCCATTTACTTGGTATCATTTAAAATCACCTAATTTTTAAAAAGGAAATTGTGAGTCATTTGGTGACAATGTTTTACCTCGATAAAAACAAATCTAAACTGAAATATAGAATTTAAATATTGGTAGAAGTGCCATTAACTGGGATGTGCCTTCCACTTTTGTATTTAGTCACACATCAAAAAACATTTTGAAAACAGGCTACAGTTAATCCAACAAATTTATAAGAAAAGCAACCACAACTCAGAAAATTCATATGATATTCCCAATTGATTTAGACTACAAAGCATTCAGGTCTCAGTTTAGATCTGAATTTTTTTACTGGTGCAAGAAAAAGAGCTATATCTCTAATTTGTGAAATTAAGTCAGTATTAAGCAATGTTAGCTGCAGCAATAAGAAAATAAAAACTTTCAAATTTCAGGAGTTCAACCCTACAGAATTTTACTAAATCTAAACTGGATGAGGCAGATTAGTGGGTATTTCTCTTCTAGGGTGATCAGTAACCCAGACTCCAAATCCTTGATGGGTCTACAATCTTGAACATGTGGCTCCCAAAGAAAAGAATATGGACAATCATGCATGGGAATTTTTAATAGTCCAGGTGTGGAACTGGATCACACCACTTGTACTATCATGCATTTGTCTAGAACTCCCTCTTTTAGCACACCTAAGCATGTAGGAAGATGGGAAAACTTTACTTGTGTCCCAGAATAAGTAGTCACTGTCATAAGATTATATAATGTTTATGTTGTGAAAATTAGTTTTAGTTTTTTTTTTTAAATTGGAATAGCTAGAAGTTTAATGTTGTTGTTGTTTTTATTAAATCCAGGTCCTAGGATATATAAAATGAATGAAGTCTACTTTTATTGTTTCACTTCTTTGTTCTTTTCCTATACCTCTGCTGAATGCCTCATATATAGGAGGTTTTCAATGTTTGCTAAATATAAGAAATTTGAGAGTCTACTAGGCTACTGAAAAGTCTAGCTTCCATAATGTTATTAATCTTAAAAATGCTCATAAAAATTCCACAAGAGGTTCCATAAAAATTTTTGTGAAGGACAATATGAGATTGAGTATTTTAAATGAACACTTTAAACCATAATGTTTGTCTTTCTCTCTATACTCTAAGTGCTCAGCATATTCATTAACTGAACTACTGATTTAATAGGTGTTTATTGTGTGCCTTATGCATTAGATATTGTGGATAGAAGAGTAAACAAGTAAGACAAATCTCCCACTCTTCTGGAGTGTTCATTTAAGAAGCACAAGGAACAGAGACGAGGCAGGCAACAGAAAAGTAAACAAATGAATAAACCAAAAAAAAAAATTCAGATCCTGAAAAAAAGTAAAGAAAAACAAAATGGAATATTTTGAAAGAATATGATGTAGGTACTTTCAATTTAGATTACACATTTAAGAAAAACCTCTTTGAAGCAGACCGACTTTATGGGCATGTTGCCTATGCAGTCATGAACGGGTCCAAACTCAGATTTTTGCACTTGGCTTAATGCTTTCCTGTCACTGTATTGAAATTCTTACTAATTTTATCTTTGAACTTGTGTTTCATAAATGAAGCCCAATGGGAAAGCGGAACATGCATATAATCAGAGGAGATACATTTGATGTGAGTGTCCATCCTTCCTTGCAACCTCAATCACCTGTATTGTCATGGCTCATGAGCACACAATTCTGTTGGATCTACAGTACATAGGAGTTCAGCAAGACTCAAAGCAAGTACAAGGTAAGCATGCTGCATCTAAGACTAAGTAGAAAAGGGTGCTGACAGCCTCATTTCACTGAAGAAAGAAGGCAGTGGTGTTCAACTAAATACACATGACCTAAGAATCCTATCACATATTTTCTTACTCATGGTACTTCCCTGCATTAGCCAGCCAATAACACTGAAATTGATGATGAAGAAAGAAAGGCAAAGATTGTTCCTTTTCCTTTCAATCTTTTGTCACTCATCAGTAAGCCAAGTTGGAATGTATTGGTAGTTTGAGCACATTTCCAGAAGTCAAAGAAAAGCAGTTGAGTTAGTTTTCTGCAGCATTTCCACTACTGTGGTAAGGACAAAATTCATATGTATGTACAAGCTGCAAATTTTGAATTGTGTAAATTTGGTGCTGCTTCATATGAGTTAAAAGTTCTTATATAAGCATTCAAAACTGGCATGTACAATATGAAGATAAATGCTAAAATTTATGCTAGCAATTTAAATTTTAATCTTTTTACTTAGAATGATATTAAATAGATAATTTAAAAAACACCATTTCAAATAGAGAGAGACTATGGAAAAAACAAAAAGTTTTATATTTTAGTATGTTCAATTACATTCTTTTCTTGCCTTTCGAACAAAGGGCACAACATTTTCATTTTGCACTAGCTTCACAAATTTGTAGCTGGTTCTGCTCTGAGAATGACATTTGAGGTGATATCTTCATGATGAAAAATGTTAGTTTTGACAAGATGGGAGGAAGTCTATTTCTTATAAAAAGAAATATCAATGCAAATGATTGGATAAGCTAATTGTGTCCAAGGAAAAAAAAATAAGGCCAATGTCTCTGTAATATAAAGAAAGTTGTCACAAATAAGGCCAGAGTGGTGGGCTGAAGCCAGAGCATATAGGCCTTAAAATGTTTTTCTCCTGTCTATATTGGGCAGCTATTGAAATTTTAACACAGAGGAGGTGCATGATTGTTATAGATAATATAAAGATTATCTTCATACAACAAAATGGAGCACTGAACTATTGCCAAGAGATTCATTCCTGTTATAAACACTTAGAAATGATATATGCAAAGTAACAACTACCACCCATGTTTAAAAAATATGGCCAAGCACAAAGGAAACTCCTTGAATGCCAGAGGTGAGAGAGAAATCAAGGCCTTAATTGTAATCAGAAGCTGACAACATACCAGATTGGAAACTTTTGTGGAACGCTAACTCTAAACGGGGAAATAAAAAAAGGTAAAAAAGCTAAAACTGAGCCTCCTACCAGAGCCCAAAGTCTTGAAATACTTTTACTTCCATATAGACTTGAAAATTTCTACCCACTGGCACAAGGAAGTAAAGAAATTTGGAGTAAGTCAAAGAAACTAAAACTTCCTGCATGAACTGAAATACTAATCAGCACTCAATTAGTAAGATGATAAAAGATTTGAAAACAATATCTGAACTTGACATAATATGTAATTACTAGAATTTACATTAAAAGTAAATACACATTTCAAGTAAAAAATGTATAAACGTTTACAGAAAATGACCCTAACAAAAAACAATAAAGTAATAGCACATAGGCTACAAATTATGACAAAACAAACATTGTGAGATAGTTAATATATCTTGTAAGTTTTAAACTATAAAGCAGAATAATAATTTATAGATCATTTAAAACAGAAATAATTAAATATTTAGAATCAAATGACTTTGAAGCATGACCCATAAAATTTGTAATATATATATACATATAAAATGGAATTAGAGAGAAATTTATGAAATTAAATGTATGAAAACATATTATATTAAATACAAAAAAAAATGAAAGACTGGATGTTTACAAACAAAACATTCAACTTAAGAGGTTAGAGAAATACCAAAGAGAAAAAACAATAGAAATAAAATAATGAAAAATTAAGATAGAAGTAAAAATGTAAAACAGAAAAAGACATTATAAAAGATTGACAAAACCAAAATTGAATTTTTAAAAAGCTAATAAAATGGACAAACCTCTAGCAAGACTGATAAGCGAATGCTAATAAAAATGTTAATAATGGAAAGGATATACAAAAAAAGAGACAAACAATAAAGGAACACGGCGAAGAACTTTATGTCAATAAATTTGAAAACTTAGATAATAGAAAAACTTTTACAAATGTTTCACAGATTTTATCAAATCTTCAAGGGACCAATAACTCTTTTGTTGTAGAAACATACACAGAGAATGTCTTTTTATGAAGTGAGTTTATCTTTATAGCAAAAATTTATAAATCAACATTATATAAATGAAAACATGTGCATGTATACATGCAAAAAGTCTAAATACTACATTAACAACTGATTCCAACACAGTGTAAAAATTACAAAGTAATCAAATAAGGTTTATATGGGAAATGCAAGAATGAGTTAACATTAGAGATTCTTTTTAAAATTTTTTTTCTTTAATTGCGATTAGTATACAATCTTATGTTGGTTATGTTAATTTCAGGTGTACGATATAAGGATTTCACATTTTAATACCTTACAATGTGATCGTCCCACTAATTCTAGTAATCATTTGTCACCATGCAAACTTATCCTAGTATTATTGACTATATAGCCCCTTTCCCTCATTCACTGATTCCCCAACCCCTCCCTTCTAGTAACCATCCCTTTGGTTTCTGTTTCTAAGATCTGTTTTTGTTTTGTTTTGTCACTTTTACTGCGATCTAACACATCGAGA
Organism: Pteropus alecto; assembly: GCF_000325575.1. Classification (NCBI taxonomy): domain Eukaryota; kingdom Metazoa; phylum Chordata; class Mammalia; order Chiroptera; family Pteropodidae; genus Pteropus; species Pteropus alecto. The sequence continues at coordinate 16,774,957 of NW_006439192.1, read as the reverse complement.
TATTAAGTGGGGAAAAATTTTAATCATCTCAAAAATGTAGTAAAGCATTTAATTAAATTCAACATCCATTTACATATATTTTTTATAAAATCATAAATCAAACTGGGATTTGAGTATAATTTTATTAACTTAATGATGGCTTTTCACTAAAATTCTACAAAACATTATTTTAATGATAAAATACTATAAGTGTTCTCAATAAGTCAGATTGCTCTATCACTTCTTTATAACCAACATTACAATGAAGGATCTATTCAACTTAATAAGACTGGATAAAGGAATATGGGTAAAAAGGCAAAAAGAAGAAATTGTAAAATATTGTTCAGTGATAATATGATTATTTGCATAGAAATAAGAGAATCTATAAACAAGTTAGACAAAAAGAAACAAGTATTTCTATTTAAGAGAGAAATAAGTATTCTGGCTACCAAATTAGTTTTAAAAATCAATAGCATTCCTATATAGCAACATTACTAAATTGTAAAATGTTATTTCACTAATCCTAATCAAAATAACACAGATCTATTACATAATAGCTAAGGAATATAAAAAATGATGCAGTGTTTATATAAATAATACTATAAAATTGTATTGGAAGATATAAAAAGAGACCTAAGTAAATGGGAAAATAGATGATTATGAATCAAAAGATCTAAGAGTAAAATGTTCATTTCCTAGAAATTAATCTATAAAATGAATACAATTGCTATCCCAATATAGGTTTTTTGTTCTTATATTTTGAACACATTTTTTTTTATTTTAAAATATATAAAATATAATTCTGATAGAAATATACATGGCTTGGAGTAAGAGAAAACGAGACCAATAATTGCATAAAGCAAGCAAGAGCAGAGGCAGGCAGTCTAAGCCCAGTATAGCTGCTAAGGAAGCTCATGAGGAACTGGGCCTCCTACCTTCCTGCTCCATCACCTTTAGTGTGTGGCTTTTGGCATTATGTTTAAGAGTGGCTGCTGTGACTCCAGGCACTGTGTTTGCATTATACGAAGGAAGAAGGGAGAAAGGCACAAAATAAAGCAGAAGGAAAAAATCTTCAGTCCTACACTTCATTCCAAACTCTGATAAATGCCATTCCAAGTGCAAGAAATTCTGAGAAGATAAATATTTTTAGTTTCTAGTTCTCTATGATAAATTCAATAAAATATAAGCTTTGTGAAGGCAGGGATTTTTTTTTTTTTAAAGATGTAGTCTGATTGCCTAAAATAATGTAGGCGATCAATAAATGATGAATTAAAGAAAAAGTAGTAATTGTGAATAGATATCTGTAGCCAATTCATGGTATCTTCCAGACAGACAAATAGGCCAGGAATAGTCAAGAGAATGGGAAGAAAAGAATAAAATGTTTAAAATTGGGTTTTAGCTTCAATATTTCAAGGTTTACAATACAGTTAAAGCAATTAGAGCGTAGTAGTATATCTGATTGATCAATGGACACAAGAAACTTAAAGTAGACCCACACAGTATGAAAAACTGGTATATGATATGTAGCATTGCATGTCAGCCAAATGGTATTGCAATAATTAGCCTTTCATGAGGAGAAAAGTAAAATAAAATGTCTACCTCATATTGTACATTTAAAAAAAATAAAATGTGTTAAGAATATCAATTTCAAAATTAAAATTTTAATGCTTTAGAAGATCTAGAAAAATACCGTCATTATCTTGAAGTAATAAAAAAAATAAGATCAATGCATTAAACATCATAAAGAATAATATTGCTAAATTCTACTATATTACAATTAAAATTTTTTATTCGAGAGAACACACACAATATTCAATGATGATCCACAAAGTTAGAAGAAAATATGTGTCTTTAATAAAGTTGACAAAGCAATACTACATATTGTTAACGAGAACATTTGTACGTTAGTATATGACAAGGTAAATAGAAAGGGAACATATGAAGATCAAGACAATTACCTCAGATGCAGTGAGAAAAGGTGAGCAGGGAGAACAACAAAAATTAGTAAGAAAATTTCAACTTTTTTATACTATTGTATTTTTAGAAAAGTAAAAATATGAGGTTATTAAAACAAAACATCAACATCCATTAATACTATAAGGTGGATATAAGGATTTTGTTATGTTCTATACATTTCTATTTGTCAAAAATATTTCATATAAATTAGTATTACATACCTAACAAAACTGTCTTCTGTTTTGTTGGGAGTGGGTTGTGGGTAGCTGAACCTGGAAGCAAGAAGTTCATTTAGGATGTTGAGATCATAGTACAGAAAAGGAGATGATGGGAATTTGTTTTGGGGAGGTATTTGTACAAATGAATTCAGGATGTGTATGGACTTAAAACAGAGACTGGCTAATAAGTAGAAGGAAATATGGCCAAATATATTGGAGAAATACAAAACAATTCCCAGGTTTTGGTTTGAAGAATGAATGAATGGTAATTCCATTTCAGAGATGTGATTGATTGCAGGAGATGTGGGTTTGGGGAATAAGACTGAATTGGGGAATCCTTTTTACTTATGTTTGGCATGCCTAGTGTACATCACTGGGAGATAGAGTTGATTACATAATTTGAAGTTTAATAGATAGGTCTAGGTTGAATTTTTGGAGTTATCTGCATTGAGATGGTTCCAGTTAGAACCTGGCTGAGATCACCTATGGAGAGAGTACAGATATGAAGAGAAAACCAAGGACCTCAGCTCAACTGTCCTTCAATATTTAG
>NW_006439192.1:16766626-16772168 GCF_000325575.1 Pteropus alecto | reverse complement strand
ATACATGATGTATTTTTAATAAAACAATTAGTAGATTAGATAAAATAGTTGGTATAAATTTGATGATTTAAATCTGAGGATAAAATTTAATGGAAGTAAGTCTTAATTACTCTTATTTCAATGTTTATATACATATATGCTTATTTATTTATTTACTTAATAGGCAAGGAAGGAAGATAAAAAGGAAGGAAGGAAGGAAGGAAGGAAGGAAGGAAGGAAGATAAAAAGGAAGGAAGGAAGGAAGGAAGGAAGGAAGGAAGGAAGGAAGGATAGGAAGAGGAGGAAGAGAAGGAAGAGGAGGAGGAGGAGGCGGCGGAGGAGGAGGAGGAGGAAGAACAGGAAGAGGAGGAGGTGTGGGAGAGAAGAAGGAAGGAATTAAAATACACAAGTTGAACCAGGTAACATGGTGTCAGTAAAAGACAAAATGTCAAATTTGGAGAAATAAAAAGCTTCAAACACATGTTGTATTCAGTGGGAGATAAGTAGCTAATAAATTCTGAGATGTATGGAGTGACCTTGACAAGAGTTAGAGTGGTGAGAATGGAAGACATCTTAAAATGTTGAGCTATGTTTTTAGGCAGATAGGAATGATTTATTTGAAAGAAATTTACATATTTTAAAGAGAGGTGATTATTGCTAGGTGAATTAACTAAGAAAGCAAGAATAGATATGATCCAAAGCAGAAAGGATAATGTTCCTTCAATCCATTGTGAGAAGAGTGAAGATATGGGTGTAAAGGTTGATAGTTGATAGATGTCTATAAATATAAGAGGAATACACAGAAATTCCTCTCTGTGATGTAGAAATAATATTTTTATCTTAATTTTTAATTACTTTGTCATTGTATACAATTGGATAGCAAAAAATGAGAGTGTAGAAATGAACAAAGATATTGGCATTATCATTAATACTACTGGAATTGGACAGCAAAGCTGTGTTCTACCCCATGTTTTTATTTTATTCAGTTATATTTTATTGAATTCAATGTCCTATATGTCCCATACCATCAAATATTCTAATAAACTTTTATTGCTAAAGCTCATCGATTTCATGTATACTTTTTCAGTAACTGCTGCGATCAACTGTCTCAGATTCAATGTCAACTAATATCACCATAGTGCCTTCAACATCATTTTGTGCTAAGTGCTCCATGGGCCCAGTGCCAGTGTAAAAATGTCTGAACCATCAGGAATATTTGAATGTTCAAAGTACACCACTCTCTTACCCTCCTTACTTAATTTCATTCAACTTTTGCACAATGTAAAATAAGTAAACGCTACGTTCTGTGTAATTAATTCTATGTGGAAAGAATTTTTACATTGCTTAAAACAATGTATCATTTAGGTAGCAAACTGTTACAATTAGGAGAGCAATCAGTATGTGTACTCCAATTCCCCTAATTGTTCCCATTAGGTTTACTTTTGAAATGATACTAATCTTTCTCCTAATAATTTTAAAGTGGTATTATTTTTTAGACCCAGAGACAAGGATTGGCATTACTTAGAATTGTGGAATGTTAGAAGCTAGAAGTGATTTAAAGATTTAATCCACCTCATCCTTTTTTCAAATGAGGAAATTTAGGAAATTTTAGGAAGTTAAGTGAAGTGTCTGAGTTAATAAAAAACCTGAGATACAAATTATAACTTGTTATTTAGGCAAGAATTCATTCCAACTTACTTTTATTAGGTCATTATGGCATAGACTCCAGACTGTAAATATATTTGCTATATTTTTCAACTGCTGCTGAGTATAAATTGTCTGCAGTGATATGAGTTGACTTATGTTGATGTTTCTCAGCCATTTCTAATGCATACTTTTGAGGATAATATACTTGCTAAGGTGGGAGTTAACCTTATTTCCCCATTCCTATCTCTTACTCTGTTGAGAATCACTGCTTTCTCTTTGACAAGGTTCTGAGTTTTACTTTCTAGGTTTTATTACAGTAACTGTTATAATACTAAGCACACTTTGTCAAATCACACACCTCTTTAATCTACTCTGATTATAATACACACATCTTTCTCTCAACACACACACACACACACACACACAAACACGCACACAAACACACAGTGTGAAACTCATCTCTGATTTAGATTAAAACTCCTAAAGGGTCAATAAAATCTGAATATTTTAGCCTGTTTGCTAAAGGGCCCAATGAAAATGCCTCTTTCAATTATGTACTTAATAATAATGTTGAATATTTAGAATTTAATGAAGTTCTTATTATCTAGTTGGCATTTTTCACAATTTGTACTTGAAGAAAATTTTTAAAAGATGTCCAGCTTATCATATTTGTTTTGAAAATCAATTTATTTATTAACTATTTAATATCTAAAAATATAATAATCAATCAATCACAGTAAACTAAAACTTTACAATAATTTTTTCTATATCTTTAAATTTTAAATGAAAATTAACCTTTATTATTTAACAAAGAAAATGTTTTCTAAATGGATGTTTACTTTAAAAAATTACAGATTCGTCTACTCAATATTATCTTTAATATTTTTTTAGGGACTTCATAAAGTATCACAGTTATAGTTGGATAAATAAGTCTACCATAACATCCATTTGATGATCTAAATATTATATTTTCTAAGTATTAAATTTAAAGTTTCTTATCTTAATTTAATATTCACTCATCAGGTTAATAGTTCAGCACACATTTCTAATTTACCACTCACAAATTGAAAGTAAATAGCTTAGTGGGAACTTGAGAAAAATAAAATTCTTTAAACCAGGAGTAGTTTGCAAAGTCCTTAAAACTCATAATTAAATGGACTGAGTAATGATATTAACAAGATATAGATGATCATAAAAAATCATATAAGCAGAAAGTAGAAAGAAGCTCTCAACTGTCCTCTAGTTCTTAAATATATGTATTTCAACCCTTTCTTACCAGTCTCTAGTTGTCAAATTCACTGTTCCATTTATCAGCTATCATGGCACTCACTTCTCAAGTAAAGCCTTCCTCGAAGCCCTTAGAATAAATTGTTTCCGTTTTAGCATTCTGTTTTTACTAAGAAGCATATCTTATATTTACTATGTATGCAACAAGCAGCCCTTTTTTCTTAGAGGATAGGGCTTATAACATATCCATCTTCACATCATTTGCATACTTTTAATTGAATATTTATGTACAAATTATGACCTATAAAGTGTTTTCAATTTCCTTATTAGAATTTATATCTGGATTGTAACACTCTATCTTAAGTATTTCCTCTACCTGGAAGTCTTTTCTGTACAAAATCCACATATTGAGATTTCTTAATTCCATACCTTAATTAAATAAACAATAATAAAAAATAATAATAATGATGACGATGATGATTCCTTGTCTAAAGCAATAATACCCAAAATAACTTCCTTCAGTAATGAAAATATTCTATACCTGCCTGCATCATTCAGTACCATAGTTGCCAGCCGCAGGAGGCTATTAAGCCTAAGAATGTGGCTAGTGTCACTGAGAAACTAAATTTTCAACTTAACTTAATTTAAATTTTGACAGTCACATGGCTACTGTATTGGAGAGAACAGATTTAAAGCACAAATTCCACATCTTGGGAGGGTTTGATAGGTGCTTCGAAAAAAATGGGGGGAGTTCCATGGTCAAATCTTTCTTAAAGATTTACTGTTTACCTAAAAAGTTCTGAGGTGCCATCTAGTAAAATTATATATATTTATGTGTTTATTTTATATATATACACACGCATACATGTATACGTAAATATATACATACACTCATAGATGATATGGATGTATGTATATATATAATTTGTGTATATATACATAGATATTGTGTGTACATGTGTGTTTGTGTATTTTGAAACATAAGTACAAAAACTTCTCTACAATCAATACAATCATTCTCTTGGTATCTTCTGAATTTCTTTTTAAGGATGCTGTTTTGTTTTCTCATTTGCTTTCCAATTTCTGTTTAAAAAGCCACATTCTGTTCTAAAGGAATAATGTACAAACTCTTTAGCATGTATTATAGGCCACTATAATATAAAAATATGAAATATAGAAAGCCAACAATCTTTGTTCCAGTAAGAAAGTTTATTTGTTTATTCTGCTGCTGTCATTCAATGTCTCCACTCACATGTGAAAATGGCAACAATAGTTCTCACCTCATATCTTTTTGATTCCAAAACCAAGTCCAAAATTTAGTATTCTTCCTTTAGTCTTAATCAAAAGCACTGAGAATAACCGAAATAAGTTAGGTTACATACTTGCCCTTGAACCAATCACTATGGTTATAGGAATGATATATGCTGATTGATTTAGGATTAGTCACATGCCCTACCTCTACAGTCTGAGGTCTTGACAGTCTGATTCAAAGCAAATGAACTGACCATGGGAGAGGTCTGGATCTTCCAGAGCCAATTCAGGAGTCTTTTATAATATGACCAGAAGTGGATAATGAAACACAAAACATTGTAAGCTTTCTGAAGACAGGATTCATACCTTTTTTTCTTCATCATATTCTCAGGGTATAACACAATGTCTGGACAATAAGAAATAAATAAAATTGTTGAATGAATGATGCATGAATGCAATCTCCGTGCTTCCTCTATTTCTTACCTATTCTTCTCTTGCTTTAGCCCTGTTCATATATATATGATGTGTCTACATTGATATCATATAAACAGGATAAAGTCACCATGTCCAAAGGTAAACTGATGATTTCTCCCTCCAAAGATTTTCCTATTTCCATGACTTTTCTTTCAATGAATACCATTGTCTCTCATAATCAAGACCCTGGCATCCTTCACATACTTCTAACACATTACTTAATCATCAGTTCGTGATACTTCTTTACATGAATACTTCTTATATCTGTTTCCTCCTCTGTTTACAAATTGACCGTCTTATCTTAATTCAGATTATCTTTCAAATTTATTTCTGATTTTCCTGTATCTGATGGCATCACCTACACACACAGTTACTCTAAAATAAACCCCAATAATGTTGCTCTTCTTTCTAAAAAGCCCTTCAATGATTCCATATTATCTAAAAGTTAAAGTCTAAATCTCTTAAAGTGGTCTAAAATAATCTTTATTTCTTACCAAATGTCAACCATTCTCCCTATGGTTCTAAGAAATTACTTGTAGTTCTAATGATAAAGTGTTATTTCTCGTTTTTATCCCTTTGCTCATATATCCTCTCCTTCTTATCTTCTGAAAAATTTTTCACTACATATCTTTCATTACTTTCCAAGAGTCATGTTTCCTATGATATATCTTGATACTTGTACCTTCCCCTTCTTCAAAAACTGAATGCAGTTTGAATGGATGACATTTGAGATTATTCTTGCTATTTTTTGATCTCTCATAAAAGTAAACCATCAATATTAAACATCAATAAAATTAAACCATTGAATATTTATTTGAAATAAATAATGAAATCAATTGCTATAAACTACTAATTGTGATATGAGATGGTGTGTCAGAAGTGAAGGAAACACAAAACATTGTAAGCTTTCTGAAGACAGGGTTCATACCTCTTTTTCTTCATCATATTCCCAGGGTATAACACA
>NW_006439192.1:16715409-16766396 GCF_000325575.1 Pteropus alecto | reverse complement strand
ATAATCAAGACCCTGGCATCCTTCACATACTTCTAACACATTACTTAATCATCAGTTCGTGATACTTCTTTACATGAATACTTCTTATATCTGTTTCCTCCTCTGTTTACAAATTGACCGTCTTATCTTAATTCAGATTATCTTTCAAATTTATTTCTGATTTTCCTGTATCTGATGGCATCACCTACACACACAGTTACTCTAAAATAAACCCCAATAATGTTGCTCTTCTTTTTAAAAAGCCCTGCAATGATTCCATATTATCTAAAAGTTAAAGTCTAAATCTCTTAAAGTGGTCTAAAATAATCTTTATTTCTTACCAAATGTCAAACCATTCTCCCTATGGTTCTAAGAAATTACTTGTAGTTCTAATGATAAAGTGATATTTCTCATTTTTATCCCTTTGCTCATATATCCTCTCCTTCTTATCTTCTGAAAAATTTTTCACTACATATCTTTCATTACTTTCCAAGAGTCATGTTTCCTATGATATATCTTGATACTTGTACCTTCCCCTTCTTCAAAAACTGAATGCAGTTTGAATGGATGACATTTGAGATTATTCTTGCTATTTTTTGATCTCTCATAAAAGTAAACCATCAATATTAAACATCAATAAAATTAAACCATTGAATATTTATTCGAAATAAATAATGAAATCAATTGCTAGAAACTACTAATTGTGATATGAGATGGTGTGTCAGAAGTGAAGATCACAAAACCTAAATATTTTGACATGTCTGTCCCTTAGATACCATTTAAGTTCTCTTAATATTTCAAATATTACATTGAAGATATAAAGTAAAAATGAAATATTTATAGTCTTGATGGTGAAAAGCCCAACCTAAAATGTAGGTTAAGAAACTAGAAAGTTATGTATGATATAGATTGAGTTTCCCAAGAAACAGACTCCGGTATCCTGAAATTTAAAAGCAGGACTTTTACTGAAGAGTGCTTTTGGGAGCAACACTCCCAAAGGGAAGCAGGCTTGGGCAGAAGGAGAATTGAACTTTAATACCACAGAAAGAGAGACATCAATTGATCCTTCAGGGGTCCCTGGAATTGGAACAGCCCTTCGGAGTTGTCTCAACTTGAGATAAGACAGGGGCCTTGAGACCCCCGAATATGACAGTCCTTGGATGTAATCTGCCCTGTGAAGGAATGTGGGCTTGAATGAGGTGGCTCCCCTTATGGGTTGAATTGTGCCTCCCCCTCATCCCCCCCAAAAATATGTCGACTTCCTAAACATCTATACTTGAGAATGTAAAATTATTTTAAAACAAGTCTTTGAAGATGTCATCAAGTTGAGATGAGGTCATACTAGATTAGGGTGGGCCCTACTCTAATAATTGCTATCCTAATAAATGAGTGAAATTTGAATACAGACACACAGGAAGAATGCCAAGTGCAGCTGAAGGCAGAGATTGGAGTGATGCATCTACAAGTCAAAGAATGCCAAGGATTGCTGGCAACCACCGAAAGCAAAGATCCTCCCCTAGAGACATTAGAAAGCATGGTTCTGCCAAAACCTTGATTTTGAACTTCCAATCCCCCAGAATGGTAAGATAATAAGGCAATACATTTCTGGTGTGTTAAGCCACTCAATTTATAACAGTTCATTGTGGCAGCAGCAGAAAACTAATGCACCGTTTTTGCCTAATGGCGATTCTTGTAAGGTCTGATCTGTGACAGCCTGAACAACATGGCACCTGGGGAAGTAAGTGTCACATTCTGGGTGTATGATAAGGGGATGTCCTGTAGCAGCATTTAGAGCAGTGGTTCTCTAATTTTTTGGTGTCAAGAGAAACTCTACAGTCTTAAAAATTATTGAAGACTGTAAGAACTTTTGTTTTTATGCTTATTATTCTTAAGCATAAGCAAAATGTACTTTAAATGAATTTTCTTTCATTTAAAATAAAACATTGAGTTCTAAAACAATGTTTTAGGTGAAATTTTAAAATTTAGAAAATTTTAGAGAAGCAAAACTGCAAAGTGTTATGACTTGCATTTTCATATATTTGTAAGAAAAACTTCCAAAATAAAGTTTTATTAGATGGAAGTTGACAAACTATGGCTTGTGGCCAAATCCAACCTGCTGCCTGTTTTAGAAGTGCCCAAGAGTGGAGAATGGTTTTTACATTTTTTAAATGGTTGGGAAAAAATCAAAAGTAGAGCATTTCATAACATAAAATTTTATAAAATAATGTCCAATGCCAAAAAATTTTATTTGAACAGAACCATGTACTGCTTACCTATTATTTATGCCACTTTCTGGCTACAAGGGCATAGATGAATACTTGTAACAGATCATATAGCCTACAAAGTCAGAAATATTTACCATTTGGACACTTGGAGAAAAAGTTTGCCAAACTTTGTGTTAGGCAAATGTAAGGTTCCAGCTAGTAAGAATGAAATAAAAGTATTAGAAACAAATAAAATTAATCTCTGAAAAATGCATATAAATATACCTAGTATCCAAGAACATTCTAAAAAATATGAGAATATGCAAATACACATGCCAAAACCATCAGAGTGACATCATCATCATCATCATCATCATCATCATCATCATCATCACACAACATAATTTCTCTGGAATATCCTTCTCTATATGCTCATGAGAGAATGAGAGTGAAAAAAGGTAAATGTCATCTTAGTATTATTATGCAAGTAGATTTAATTTCATAGACCCTCAACAGTGTCTTGAAGATCTCTAACACATCTATAGTTTATATTTGAAGGATGATTATTCTACTGTATCCATGGTAATCAAGAAATATTTCACTTAAAATATTCAATATTCATCATAATTAAAGAGATTGTCTCCAAATACAGGATAGATTGAAGAAAATAATCTTTGTATTTTTGATCTTTCCTGTGTGTGTATGAGTCTTATACTCATTTCCAGTTCAGATCTAAGGAGTCAGAATAAGACTCCTTGTTTTTGAAAACTTATGTTTTTGGAAGAATCCAATTTTTTTCAGACATCAAGTTTATTTTTACATTTCTAAAAATACCAGCACTTAAAAAAGTGAAGGCAATGAACAGATATAAAAAAAAAATTTCTTAATGTGAATATTAATTTATGTATAGAAACATAAATATATAAATATAGTTTATATACAAGTGTTAGTTTTTATTAGTACAGTATTATACACAAGTATGAAATATGTATAATATACATGTTAGTGTGTATATATATTATCACTACTGATCATTTCAACTTTTGAAATGTCTCTAACATTGTAGAATTTTTCACTCTGGGTAACGATAAGTCAGGACTTTTATTTAATCACAAATTGGAGCTGGAGTACATTTTATGTAGGATCGAATGAGGTAAATGGAAGGTTAGAATTTAGAAATAAAAATCCTTTGGTTTTTTTCACAAGTTTGATAGTGTAAAAGGCCATTTATGTCAGCCCTTATGTCTTCTCAAAATGGCCTTGATTGATAAGGCAATTTGAGACTGAGGTTTTTGCTTTTGAACTAAAAAGGTAGCCAAAAAAACATTATAAGACTTCTTCTTTAGCAAAGATAAGAGGGACAGAAAGAAATCACAGGTCCTTGAAACAAAACTGTAAGAGGACAGAGAGCCAAGGATCCAAGCAACAAGTACTTAAATGATCTACGATCAGAGAAGTGTCTCAGGAACATAAAGACATATGAGAAAAAAATAACTCATGCAATTGTACAGTGAAGGTGAATGAAAAGCTGCCCTTCTGATTGTTATATGTAGGCAAATCACCCTCTCCCAAACCCTAGAGACTGGGATACATTAACCCAGTGCACTGACATTTTCTGGAACAACACATTTTCCTAAGCCTGTTCCATTCCAGCCTGCTCCCAACGCACTCCATAATCCATTGCTTTACCCGCCTGTTCTCATGTGAGATGATGTTTCCTCAACATGTCTATTTAGAATGTGCTTCTAATCTTGCTCATTAATTCCCAAAGGTAAGAAGAAATGCTGAGAATAGATTTAGAACAAGAAAGCAAATATCTCTCCTTTCTATCTCTTCTTCTTTTGTTTCTTTTTTTTCCTTTTCTTCCTTTCTCCTTCCTTCCTCCCTTCCCTTTTTCTTTCATTGTTTCTTTTTTTCTTTTTGTTGATTGGGTTAGAAAAGAGAATAATAATCTTTAAAAACTGGTTATCATATTTTCTGAGACTCAAGTCATGGTACCAAATCTGAGAAATACATCCTCTTCCTAGTTTACATAGTGCACACAGGTTTAAAAAATATGTGCACAGCAATAAGGTGCAATATAAAAACATGTTATTAAAATATTGCCAGTATAATTATTTTGCTTATGTAATATATAGTAAAATGTGTCTATTTCCAATTAATTGCTTACTCAGGATTTAGTTTCTATCCTGGTGTATGAAAATAATTGGTATCACTTACCTTAGTAGACGTACATGCTAATGATAGGTCAGATTATTTAAAAAATATTACACAGTATTTTTCATCCAATCTGTAGCAACTCATTTTTTTTTTCTTATGGAAGGCTACATATACAAAGTATTTTTAAAGCAATGGTAACTTTTTGAAAACCTAATCTATAAAGTCTACATAAATTCGAATAATCTTTTTGCTACTAAAAAGAACAAAATGAAATTACACTTTCTCTTCATTTAATGTGTAATTTGCTACTGCTTTTCTAGTGCCTGAGGGTTTATCAAATTAGAAACTATTATAGAAATCGAAAACGAAAAACATTTCTAAAACTAAGAATATATATAACCAATTAATGGTAATAATGAAACATACTTCAACATTTGAAATGATTTTCTTTGATCGGATATTCATATTCTCCTTTACCCTTTCTTTTTAAATCATATAAATGAAGCTTTTATTTAAAATGAACTAAAGGTACACATCTAGCAAAATCTAAAAGACACGTTTGTTCAATATTGCAAGTCAATTTTGTGATTGCTACATATAACCGTTCTACATCATTAAAGCTCAGTTATTGTTAGTTCTAGGAGCAGAGCTCTAAGACCCTGGTCCACACCAAGTACTATAAAACTGTAAAAGTAGGCTGACAGAGGCTGTTTTGCCTTTTTATCAGATTAAAATACTTTGACAAGTTCAGGATCCATTATATAAGCCATAATTCTATTATCAACGAAAAAGTAGCTTTATATCAGCCTTAATCAGAAAGTATAGGATATTGTTCAGATGATTTTTACAATATATATTCTTGTATTAATTATAATTCAAGTAATACCAAATTCAACATTTTTTTTCTTCATGAAAAAATCTGGACTAGTTTGGTGATGCTGAGCCACTAATCAGAATTGTGCTGCTGCTTATCACCTTTAAAGAATCACTAAGAAAGTACCTCTTGAAATAATCTATCTCTATCACTTTACACAATAGGAAAAATCCTGAAACCCATGACTAATGAGAGAGATTTTCATTTATGAAATCTGGAAAGAAAGCAGATTTATATTTTATTTAATCATCAAATGACATAAAAAAAATGACAGTGGGATAATCTACTACAAATAAGACCATCCCTTGAATAGATATCTTAAATGGCAGATGGAAATTTTAAAGCTTGTTGCCATAATAAATAAAGAAATCCCTGCATGCTTTATACATAATGATTTTATGTTTTATCGAAGTGAAATCTTGAACTTCAAGCCCCAGAATTAATCAACATGGCTACAAAGCATTTGAACAGAAGTAAAAGTCTGGCAAAAATGAATCGTGCAAAGAGGAGCTAATTCCAATTTTAGAAGAAAGAAAAAACTTACATAGTCACCTTAATGAAGAAAGAGAGTTATGCTTAGAAAACTTGGTATGCCTCCACATTCACAACTTTCTTGAAAACTCTGCTTGCAGAAAGTATGTCCATCTTAATACTTGTATCCTCATAATTTAAGATTTAATAGTACCAAAACTTTTAACCTGTAATTTTTATAAAAAATGTGTTTTTATGGACAGAATTTATGTTTCACCCTAAATTCCTATGCTGAGGCCCTAACCCCCGCTAGGTGGCAGTATTTTGAGTAAGGAAGTAATTAAGGTTAAATGATGTCATAAGGGTGGGACCTAATACAATAACATTAGTGTCCTTATAAGAAGAGACACCAGAAAGCATGAGTGCTCTCGCTCTTGCTCTCTCTCTCTCTCTCCATGCAAAGAAGAGGCCATGCGAGTAAAGAGAGCTCTGTTCACGCCAAAGGGAGAGCTCTCACAAGACACCAACCCTGCTAGCTCCTTGATCTTGGACTTTCAATCTCCAGAATTATGAGTAAATAAATTCCTATTGTTTAGACCACTGAGTTTGTGATATTTTGTTATGGCAGCCTGAGCAACTAAGACATTCTTATGCCATATGTGTCAGACACAAACACACAAACAGACACACACAGAGACACACACACTTACACAAATCTCATATACTGGTAAACAGAGATACTAAATTATTATGTGGCAACAAAAAAAATAATCCTATAAATAAAAGTAGAGGTGGAGGCAGGATGATAAAAGAATGACTATGCTGCCCTAGCAACTGAAAGTCCAGTACAATGAAAATTAAGTAGAAAGAGCCAAGGACAGTTAGGAATCATGCTGTAGATTACATCAGCACTTACACCACCAGAAAGACTTTGCTGTCCATTGTTGCCATTCCTCCCTTACGTCGTCCTACCTTCTTCATCCTTATTCATAATTTGTATAATAGTTAAAAAATAACTGTGTAAGCTGTAGAGCAAATATTTAGAAATCTCACTATGAGCTTTACATAAATTGTGTATTTTAACTAGCAGTTATTAAATTAAGTAAACTTAGATTTAAAAAAAAAATACCAGGACAATTTTTTTCTCTCTTAATATTGGTATAATATCTGTCAATGAGTCAGCCACTCCATTAAGTTTTTATTTGCTCATTTATTCAATGTGGAAGTTCTGCAACCCTCTCTCCTCGGGGCCCCCGGTGCCCGCACTGAAGGGCGTGCGTAGGGTCAGGGGCCACAGTGCAGGCCTGTCTGAGCCTCGGATGCCCCCTCTCTGTATCTCAGGCCGCAGCCAGGAGGGTTCAGGACCCTTCTCACAGCCAAGGCCTCTGAGGACCCCAGGAGAGGACCCAGAGGGGCTGCCTCGGGGGTCCAAGCCCAGGACTCAACGTGCGGGGCCGCCTGGGCAGGGGCCAGGTGGGAGAGAGGCTGCTGTCCCCTGTTCCCACCCTCACACTGTGTCCCTGCTCTCGGGATGGAACTGCACATGTGCCCAGAGGCGGAGCTGGGAGCTGGTCCTGCACCCACCTTGGAAGATGCCTGGTCCCCCGCCCACGATCCTCTAGCGTAGGCATTGGATATTAATATGTTTAAAAAATACTCTGTTTCTGAGGAATTCACAGAGTAGAAAGACGTTTAAAGACAGACCACAATATGATATGATGTTATAACAATATGTTATGGTAAGAGAAATGAGAGGTGAGCACAAACTCTACGAGCGGCCAAAGGAGTCGCAAACCATGTCTACTAGAGTATTGAGGGCTTCACAGAGGAGGTGACACTTTAGTTTAGTCTTGATGGGTGAAAAAGATCTCTCTACGTAGAGAAATGGCTACAGTACGAGGATACTACAAAAGAAGAACTGATAAACAATTATGAAGCTGTTAAAGAAAATGACATGCTTTTAAAATGGAGAGTGGTTGGATGTGAATAGATTTTCATGGTCATGAAGCAGAGAGGGAAGAGGTGAATTAGAAAGTGAATACAGGGTCCTTGGGAAGAACATTAATGTGCTAAGATGGAAGTTTGGATTTTCTAAGTGTAGACCGTGGAGTTTTTGTCTAGGAATTAACATGGCCAGGTATATTTACAGCAATGTAGAGGGAGAAATGGTGCAAGGAAAGACTAGCATAGGAGACCAATTAGGGATGACCACAAAGTCAAAGGGAATGAAGCTAAAATCCCATAAAAGATAAGCAATGGAATCTTGGTACTTAAACATGATAAGCATTCATAGAAAGAATATTTAGCATCGATTCAAAACTGCAGGCAGTGAAACAGCAAAAAGGATGTGTTTTTATTCATTAGAACTATTTTTAGAAGGAGGAATAACACATGACATAAAATTAATGTTTTTAAGTTTTGTTTGTTTTTATTTTACAGATATCCACCCAAGGGAAATAGCCTTCTGAGAAATAATTTGTGGAACATATTCATAAATTAATAATTTTCTCAGAATTCTGTCATGATTTTAATCCTAAAAAAAGTTATAAACAGGAAAAAAGTTACTTGTTCATAAGTGCCTAGAAATGTATCTCCTTATGAAAACATTCAGTTGCTGCAGAATGAAAAAGAAATAATTAAAAGTATGGAAAAAAATGAGCTACTCGTGTTCATTTCCATATATTGCTCTACAACATAAATTTCAAATGGGGCACCATGCTGGGGGAGGGGAAAGAGCATATGGACTAATTTATGATGGTTTTAGAATATGAGTAAATATTATGAGTACAAGTTACGCCTAGAACTATAAAATAGGGCTGGGCGCGATCATCTTTTTCAATTACACAGCGAAGATCTTAATATGCTAAGTTCTTTTTATGGTGACTCATTTTAGCAATCAAAAATTATTAGCAATATTATTCTGGAAAACATATCTCACAATTTTTGCAGATCAGGATGTCTTGCACTGTGATACATAGTACATATCCATTAGAGAGACTCTTCAGGCACTCCATGTGTATTTTAATAGGACGGGGAACGATGTTAAACTCACTGCGTGTCTATAGTTGGGCAGACTGATATATTTTTATTTGTTTATTTAATGTAAAGCCATGCATCCCTAAATTTTACTTCCACATGGGCAGGATCATTAGGCATATTCACTGTATAATCATTATTTTGAACTGGGTTCGTAACTGGGACAAGAGCAATATCTTTGAACACCAAAAGCTTGAAAATCAGCATTGTTTTCAGAGGTTTGGAGATAGAACTCTTATTTCTTGGGTGGTTAACAAGGTTAATCATTTCTTTCTTCCTTCTCATCCTGTACTTTTAGTGATAGGTGATAATATTAAGACAGATTTATTGCCTTAGCAGCACGAATTTCAGTTCCATAATAGTAATGACTATGACTCATTTATAATTTATACATTTTTAAAATAACACTGAAGGTAAGTATTTAGTTCCATTTTACAGTTGACTGAAGAGAAGCACACATACAAAAAATTATGTGACTCGAGCTCAGAAAATTAGATAAAAAATCTAGATTCAAACCCAGACCTAATTAATGAGAAACCCATCTTCATCTTCCCATTCTGCCTACTGCTTCTCTGCAAACCACAGCTCAAGGTGGTCAATTAAGCACACCTACATAGACGCAGGTGTTTTTCATGGGTCTACAAACTCAGAAATGTATTAGGAGAATTTTTGTGCCTTCCTTGCCTTGTTGCATACCTAATTTTGTTTGTTTAAAAAAAAAAAAACAAAAACTTTCTCATCCAAATGGCTAAACTTATATTGCCTCTGCACTTGGTAATAATGAATAGGGCAATACATGTTAGATCTTGAAGGGCTTGAGAGAGGGTGTAGTCTATTATTCCTCCACTATCTCATTTTTTTTAATGACAAAATTGAGGCCCAGAGGGAAAGTAGTTTACCCATAGTATTCAGTGAATTTCAGTGGCAGAGCTAGAACTCAAACACCAATACCTTGTTCTAGGTTCATTGCTCCCTCTTCCATTCTATTAGCATTTTTTAATAATAAAGTACAAATACAAACACCTGAACATTCAACAAGCATTCACTGATTGCATATCATTTGCTGTTATATGTGTTATATATATATACATGTAATATATATGTAAAATGTGCATAGATATGTATAGAGTTAAGTAGAAATTGAGATGAGATGGACTATTATACTCACTTTCCTCAAAAAATTGTAAAATGTATTGGAGAGACAAATGAAAGACAATGAATTAAGTACAATAGGACAGCTGTCATAATAGAAGACTTCTGAGCAGGGAAATGACAATAAAATAATGTCTTATGAAGGTTAATCTCATGATGGAGCATAGAATGGATGAGATAAGTAGCTTCTGGAAATGAAGGCATTTGCTATTGTAATAATCTGAATATTATCATAAGAACACATTTAAACTAGAAACTCTTCCAAACTCCATCAGTAAAATATTTTTCTTGGTCTTATTTGGCACCTGCAGGTCTATTCACTGTGCAATAACTCTGCTTTTGTTTAAAAATCATGGGTGTGCCATTGGCATGTATAAGATTTCAGCAAGAATATTCATAAGAAAATAATCTGCTGTAACATCTTTATAAAACTATTCTGAATCATTAATTCATTAATTTATACATTTACTCAGCAATCACTTATTCCCTGTCTACTATGTGCCTCACACTGGGGCAATGAGAACAAATAACAGAGCACAATATCTGAGTTTAAAAGGTTTACAGATTGCCATCCAATTGAGGAAAACTTACATAGAAAAATTAAGAATACTAAATCAATGAGGGCGATGGCAGGGAGAAGGGAAAAGAGAGATGACATGAGAGACATTGAATAATAAAAGAGAAAGCATTCATTTTAGAAAATATACCTGATATTTTTCCAAAATAAAAGACAGAGACTTTACCAGAAATGTAATGGCCTGACAGGAAGGAACAGTGAGAAAAGTCAATAAAAAGATAATACTTCCTCCTTTTTCCTCTTCAGATGTTATCCTGTGTAACTCCTTTATCAAAGGAAAATGATTGCACCAATCCACTATGTAACATCTGGTTTTAAGGTTATCCTAAGGGGCAAAAAGTAATATATAAAGAGGTAGAGTGACAAGTTTGTACCCTAGGCTTTTGAAGAGCAATGTGATTTCCCCTGACACAGAACAGTCGAATAGCAACAACAAAGGAAAAATAAACAATATTCAATCAATTTATTTAAGCACCTGGATAGATGTAAATTAAATTTGTGAAAAATAGAATGATAAGGAATATCTTTTACAATTGGAAACATTAAAAATCAGAACCTAGAAATAGATCTATGCATTGTTTGAAATTAATTTTCTATAGACATTACAGGAAAAAATGTGTTCTGTAACGAAGCAGAATGACTATATTTTGCCTCGACAATTATTTTCTTATGTCTCACTCCTCCCAACGAAGAGCATCGCATTCCCCCACACATACCACTCACATGTCCATCTTCAGGGCTCCTTGATTAATGCTTCAGTTCTGTGTCCCGATGTGTCCCTCTCTCACTGCTCCCTTCCTTGAGTCCTTGTTCCTGAACATCTTCAGGTGGTACTGAACCTTTTTTTACAAAAGACCTTTCCCTTTATGAAACACATTGACATATTGATATATTTAATTCTGTCATAAAAATCAGAAGCAGATAAATATGATTTTATTATATGTATCTAATATAGAATCACAACCACTAGCACACATGTCCATATACACCAAACAAGCTGTTTGACGGTTTCTGAGTTTTCTGTTAATATTCACTTGCTATTTGTTCATTCATTTTATCATCTGCTAGCTTTTGCTAGCAGGCAAGTGGGAGCAAGTGCCAAGGGTTTAAGAAAATTGTATAAAAAAGAAATTAAACTAGAGAAATTCTATCCATTTTTTAATGTTTATTTAAAAAGGAAGGACATCGCTGCTTTTAATCCTGTAATAACACAGTGCAACTAATGGATTAAATGTATAGAATTCATAATTGAATGGCCTTTGCATTGAGTACTAGTGCTCATCACATGTTTTCTGTAGCTGTTTCTCAAAGGTGAGTCTATAGTGCTCACATTTTTTTTCTGACTCATTTTCTTTTATACTACATATTTATATGTGGTATATAAATATAATAATATAATATAATATAATATAATGAATATAAAGAAAAAATCTTTTGAATTTTGGCTTTAACAACAGTTTCAATAGGTTGTGACTGACCTTGAAGATCGATAATATGATATAGTTTTTAATTTTATATGAATTCAATTAGTGTTATAAGACTGGTGTGCAGGAACCTTTACGTATCTTGACGTTTGGCCTACTCTCTGCCTTGAATCTTTCAGCTGAGATTAGCTGTCCTCTTTTGGTCATTGTCTAAGATTCCACATGGGTTGCCAGAAAGTTTCTGGTTATACGTGACTACATTTCAAGAAAAGATGGCTAAAATTACCATTGTAATATTTATGGATTTGGGAATTCTGTAAGATCTCAGAGACTACACCTTGGAAATTTCAATGACCTTAATTTCTGTACATTTGTTTTCTTTAACCTGCACTCATGTGACCTCTAGCTCTTTTGTAAAATATGAGGATTGGCTGGTGCTAAGCACATAGAAGGAATGTCTAAAATGCTGGATCATTCATTGATGGAGAATTCTCGTTTTGTTTTGTTTTTTTTTTAACATGTGTAATTTTCTAAATAATTTGCATTCCATTCATAAATACAGGTGCCAGAATTGTGCAATGGTGTAGTCCCTGTTCCCCAATCTCATCATGATTCTTAAATTACAATGAATTTTTTTCCCC
This sequence comes from Pteropus alecto, assembly GCF_000325575.1. Taxonomy (NCBI): domain Eukaryota; kingdom Metazoa; phylum Chordata; class Mammalia; order Chiroptera; family Pteropodidae; genus Pteropus; species Pteropus alecto. The sequence continues at coordinate 16,753,878 of NW_006439192.1, read as the reverse complement.
ACTGGTAGTCAAAACAAAGCACAAGCATTATGGCATACAGTTTGCATGATCTTTGTGCATCGCTTTGATGCTTCAGCTTTATTTTGGTAACTGATGTGAAGTATCAACAGAGATTTGCAAATGAAGGGCAGTTTTCTCCAACCATTCCTCGTGAATCATATAAAATACATTTTTCCACCATAGCAGTGGTCGCATGGTAATAAGATGATAATGGAAATCGTAAAATACAATGCAGTAATCTCAATAAGTGCAAATAATTAGAGTCAGTTCTAGCATTTGAAAAATGGTCCATTTGATTTCAGTGAATGCATGCTGTTTTCCCACACTTGAATTCAAGTCTTCTTTACTTAGAGACTAACTTGTTCATCGGTCAACTCATCCCTGATAGAGAACATACCTATGTATGAGAGTAAAGTTCTTATCTTAATTATAGGTGTATTTATTTTCTCTGGTTACTAATGAAATATCCATTAGGGGTATAAAGAAAGATCTTTTGAAAATAAATATTCTGGAATACAATAACAGTAATAAGGGAGAGAAGGAGAAGAGCTAACATATGTTAAATGCTCTCTGCCGACCACTAGATTCAGCCCATTAAATGACTTAACTAATTTAGTCCTAGAGCATTAAATACAGACTCTCATATCTCCTTTTTCAGATGAGGAGATGAAGGCACAGAAAATCTGAATAATTTAAATAGCTAAAGAGCTAGCAAACAGTAGAACACTTCTCAAGTATTATCATACCTTCTAAAAGAAATTCAAATTTTTTCTAGTTTTCTTAAAAAAAAAGTATGTTATAATCCAAACAACAAACTGTTAATGTATTTCCTTATGTGTCAAACCTAAGTCTCTCAAGCACACATTTAAATGTATTTTCTCTTAGTATACTACATATTTGCTATATTTACATATAGCAAATAGTCATACCTGTGTAAAATATTTTTATACATTTAAGTTTATATTCATTTGTAGCTTTCTTCTGAATCTTTTCCAAATCTACCATATTTCTTTCTTCATCTGAAGTCCAAGATAGAATAATTACTCTATTAAGGGTTTAATCAGAATTGTATATAATGTGCAATCCAATATGCAATATTTGTATGTATATGTTTATTTATTATGTCCTAGTAGTATTTCTATACTTTTAACTATAGTATTAGCAAGTGGCTTCAGATATCTCTTTGTTACTCTTTGAAACCCAAGACCATTTTTCGAATATTTTTGTTAGTTATCCTATTTTAATTTGTACTGGAGTTTCTTGTGTAGCAGTACTTTACTTTGCCATAATAACTCTCTCACTAGATTAGAAACTGTTTTCTGGAGTTCCATGTTCTCTTACAGTATTTGGGTTATGAAGTAGGTTCAAAAATAATCTCCTTCTTTAAAAACTGTGTGATCTGGTACAAGTAACAAGTACTTAAGGTCCATTTCTTAGTTTTGTACTCTGTAAAATGAAGTTACACTACAATTTACCTAATACAGTTGCTGTGAGTGTTAACACATATAAGGCACTTAGAATAGCATTTGGCTCAGAACAGACATTTTGTGTTAGCTACTGCTACTATTGCACTCTTTTCTAGATAAGTTATTTTAAAATCAGCTCTTTGCTCAAGCCCCCTGTCTTAGTTCAGGCTGCTATAGCAAAATACCACAGATTGAGTTGCTTATGAAGAACAGACATTTGTTTCTCACAGTTCTGAAGGCTAGAAGCCTAAGATCAGGCTGCCAGAATGGCTGGGTAAGGACACTCTCATGGCTCATAGGCTTCTTACTATGTCCTCACATGGCAGAAGAGGCCTGAGAGTTCTGTAGGGGTCTCTTTTATAAGGGCACTAATCCCATTTGTGAGGGCTCCACCCTTGTGACCTAATCACCTCACAATAGCCCCATCTCTTAATACTGTCATGTTGGGCATTAGGAGGTTAGCATATAAATCTGGGGAGGACATGGGCACTCAGACCATAGCACCCCTTAAACTCTCCTCTAATCCTTTAGTCTCAATAGATAATCTACCCTCATTCAATGTTCCAGAGAAAATAGAGACTATTGAGATAAGAATTTTCTCAAATTCTGAGCACCCTCCCCTCAAACTAAGGGAACTTATTGCCTTCTCTTTTCCTGTCGTAGAAAAGTGTCCTATTACTTCCTTTACTTCTGCTCTTAAACCTTACTTTTAAACAAAACAAACAAATAAAAAACAAACAAAATAAACACAAACTCATAGATACAAAGAACAAATTGATGATTGCCAAATCAGAGGGCTCTGGGAGATGGGTGGAAAGAGAGAAGAGGTTAAGTACAGATTGCCACAGGGATGTAAAGTACAGCATAGAAAATATAGCCAATAATATTGTAATAACTACATATGGTGTCAGATAGATACTAGATTATTGGGGTGATCATTTCGTAAGTTATGTAAATGTCTAATCATTATGTACACCTGAAACTAATATAATATTACATGTCAGCTGTAATTGAAAAAAATTTAAAAATATATAAAAAATAAAAGAAATAACAAGTGAACAAAAAACAACTCTCCTGTAAGTTTTGATTTATTTCTCTTGAAATAGAATCAGGCTGCATGTCTTTACTTCTTATTCACAACTCAGCCACCGGAGTCTGGCATCCCCTATAGCCACCCTCCTGAAACTGTTCAGTGAAGAGCTCAGTCATGTCTCAGTTATTCACGTTTTATGGACATTTTCTATTTTTTATCATAGTGAATCTCTGTATATATTACGTGACTTGGTTAAATCTTTCTTTTTGTAATACCTGGTTCTTGGTTTCTGTGGCACTACTGGTGTCCTATCTGTTTTTCACTTTTGATATTTTTTACTAGACTATCTTTCTTCCTATCTTTAAATATTAATACTTTCAATATCTTCCTTGCTTATTCTCTTTGAAATTTTACACATCCCCATGGTTTTAATTTATCTTTAAATTAACATTACAGACCTGTTTTACAATTCCAACCCATATATCTAATAACACATGGGACATTTCTACTACGTCTTATAAAATTAAACTCCTAATATCTTACAAGTTCATTTTTGGTTATTCATTTCTGCTGTCACTACTATGGGAAGCAGATTGACTATAATTCAAAATCTGGCCTATTCTGGTATATGACCTTGATCCAGGTACTTATCCTCTTTTAGCCTCAGTTTTTTCTAATCACTATAATTGAACATAACAACACACAAAGTGTAAGATTCTGGTGAAGGTTAAATGAGATAACGTTTAGAAGAGACCTGAAATAGTGTTCAGAAATTAGTAAATAATCAGTAAATATATTTCCCTCCCACTTAGAACAGGCTTTTATAAATTATTGTCTAGACTAAAACAATGGCTTCCTGATATTGGCTTCTTTCGGTTTATCCACACTCCCTCCCCCACCCCCGCCCCTTTAAATCCACTCTTTACGTTCTGGCTGGTCAAATTTCTAAACACAAATTTTATCATCACTTGCTTACAGAATATTTTGTTTAACTCCATAGTGTCTAATAGATTATGCTGAGCTCCTCAGATTCCAACCCATGATTCTTCATGATTCTTTTCCCAGCATCTTATCCTGCTACTACCCTAGGGACCATTAAATTGCTAATAGATTGCTGAAAGCCACCTCTTCTTTTAGACTATTGCTTTTTCACACCTGTTCTTTCCTCACTTAGCTCTTTCTTGCCCACCCTACAAATTACTAGCAATTTTTCTAAGATTCATCCCATGTGTGTCCCTTTCTGACATTTTCTTGAGATGGCAAAATCACTTCTCCTCCACTGTGTTCGCATTCTACCATGCCCATCCTATGGAGTTGATAGGATGTTTAGGTTTAGCTGTTATTTTGTTGGATTGTCATTATTCATATATTTTCTCACCTATGAGTAGCAGGATTTTATTTTTCACACCTGCAGAAATAGATATTATCTAATCATTTACTGAATGAATCAATAAAAGAAAAAATGATCCTATTCAGTCCTGACTAGACTGTAAGTTCATGATACACTTACCTTTGTATCCTCTACATCACTTAACAGTTGCAATTCTATCAAAATTGTGGCCAACACATTGATTTCTCTTTATGTACCAGATGTAGGTCTAAGCATCTTACTGCATTCACTTAATTTCCTCAATAACATTATGAGGCAGACATCAACATAGAGAAGTTGATAAATTTTTCTTGGGGGAAGAGCCCAGATAGGAATGCAGTCAGTTAACTCCAGAGCCTGGACTTTTAACCACTTTACAATATTTTGGCATGACCTAGAAATTATATATCTATTCAAAAAAAAAAAAAAAAAAGCAAATGTTTTAAAAGGTATGAATATACACAGGTTATGATTTACCACAGAAATATTTTTGAAAGGATAAACTATTCTGAGCTTCTAAGAAATTTTTCAGTTCTAAACTAAATAATTCAGGTTATCTTACCAACTCTAAATCCTTTCTTTTATATAGAATCTCCAAGGAATCAAATAGTTGGGAATATATTAACTGCAGGATTTAAATTATACAGCATAGTTTAACACAAAGAAATTAATTGAAAAAGTTTTAAGAAAATCATGTTCTTCTCCAATAAATTTTGCTACCTGGGAGCAAAGACTAGCTAGAGGGTTTATTGAGAATGAGGTTTTTTTTTCTAAACTAATCTGGGATTTGCTGTAAATAATATATGCAACTACTATGTTACTCTTTCATTTTCTTTTAAATTCTATACAAATATAATGAGGCTTCTGATTAAATTTCTCTAGAATACTACTTTCTCATATTACCTGTAAAAAATCCTTTCTCTTTTTAAAACCCTATAGAGGAATATATTTGCTTGATGCATCTTTATATAATAGAGCAAGACCTTATTACAGTAAACTTAATTTTTGTCACCTGTGAGTAGCATTTATATTGAAATAAATGGTATTTTAATGTGTCTGTAAAGTCATTCTACAACTCTCTAAAGATAATTATCTTATTAAAGTTATTCCAAAAACAAAAAAAGAAAACAAAACTTTGTCTTTATTTGTGATAAAATAAAACAAAAAAAATCATTAAAATTTGTTCAATTAGTAAAATAAAAATAATCAAAATACGAAGCACATCATCTTACAAATATTTGCATTAGAAAAGAAATTCAATGTACTTCTAACACTGCTATTAATAAATAGTTTTTTTCAGTACCTACATTTCTTTGTGGGCATTTGGGAAAAAATAAATTCTTAGCTTTTAATAAGCCAGTTTCTCTTCTAAAACTACTGTCTGCCAAGACTGATAATACAAGGTGTGTTAGACCTAAAATTTAATTCATCGAAACCTTAATTCAGCCAACATTATTGGAAAAGACAATTATTCCATTGTATGCGTTTCAAGTAACAATTCCTTATTCTGAATCATAACATTAAAGATTTCAAATGTTTCCATTCACTTCCTTACTAGGTTTCTCAGATAAACTATATGTGCTATGTTCCTATTGATGAAAACTCTACAAATTGAATATTTTTTGAAGCTTACGTGATCAACTTATTATTTAAAATAGTGCTGTTCGCAAAACTGAGTTAGTCCACCATAACATAATAGTAACCAATTCACTGGTTAGTACATCATGCCAAAAAACTTTAAAGCACTACTTCAACAATATATTTATATCACAATATACAATTTCAATATTTCTGGATACCTTTAATAAGCCAACAACTCTGTTAAGGTCTGGGGTAGAGAACCTCCAGAAATTAAATTTTAGTCGGAGAAGACAGTCCCCTTACAGTCATTCTTATTTGAATCTAGACAAAGAAATCTAATAAAGAATGTAATTATAACTTAACTGCCTCAATTCAGATAGGTTAATGGATTTGTTGGCTATCAAAACAAAGGGTGATATATGATTAAGAGCAGAATAAATCCAATACCTGCCAGTTTAAATTCTTCTCAGGATCCAGGGCTCATATGTCTGCGGTTCCTACAAATTTCTAAGAAAGTTTGTTATTTCCTTAGTAGTGGCCAACACCGCAAGTACAAATTATTCAGTGCTTTTAAGGAAAGAGTTTGACAAATATGTCATAACTTCTACAGTTATAAATGCTTTATTAATAATTGTAGTCATGCATCTTATACCAAGAGGACAAATAATTCAGATAAACCTAATAATTTTGCAATGATTTCTCAACCTGAACAAATCTCTAGTTAGTTTCCCAACTATAAGTCACAATTTATGCTTTTTTCTTTTCTTAACTAAAACTTCTCTGAGTTTCTTCAAGGATAGCGACCCTGGAGTGTGTGGACTTGGGAGTCGCAGTCTACCCACTTATCATCAAAAAGCCATGTTAACATTTCTGCCCCATTGGGCCTTCTAGTGTTAACTACCAAAGCAGGGCCTCTGGCTGAGCTTATGCCTCACTTTAGGGTATTAACCAAACAAGAAAGGCCACTTCTGTTTGGGTCTCTCTAATTTTTGCTTACTCAGTTAGGGTAAGGAGACTATAGATTATTGAATATGTCTTCTATACCAGACTATATGCTATATACTGTGGGAAAATGACAGATGCACATGGTATTTTCAGAAATGGATATTCCTCGAATTTTACTGAGCCTGTTTTTAGTTTCACACATGAATTAGATTTGGCAACAGAAACATAGACTGAGGTAAATTATGATTAATCTCATATTTAATATACACTCCAGACAAAGCAAACAAAAACTGAAACAAGTCTTCAGTGAAAGTGATATTTCTAGATTAATGTTTACTTATATGAATAGAGAATGATAAACATTTCTCTTTATCAGTCATCTCCAGTGTGGCAGCAGAAGAGGGTTCTTTGATGGGGGATTCTAAAAATGCTGGGATCTGTAGTTACGCCACTCCTATCTATTTTTAATGTTAAAGCCAACGTAATTTCTGGTCAAATGTAATTTAGGCCATTTTACTCCCCATTTTAAAACTCTCCCATGGCTCCTGATCTCACTCAGACCCTACATGGTCTGGCCCCCATTACATGGACCCTAACCACACTGGTCTCACCACAGCTGTCACTTCTACTTGAAAAACAATTCCCATAAACATGCATGTGGCTCAGTCCTTCCAGGATTTATTCAAATGCTCTTCCAGGATTTATTCAAATGCTCTCATTCCCATTTTTCTGCTTAACGTGTCTCTGTAATACTTATCACCATTTATCCTGCCACCTATTTTATATTTTTTTGGTTTTCTCTTCCTCTACTAGAATATAAACTCTGTGAGGGTAGACATTTTGTCTCGTTTGTTCATTGATGCAGACAAGTACATAAAAATATTCAAATATTTGTTCAGTGAATGAATATGTAATTTAATTTATTACAAAATAATTCACTTTTTCCTATCACTCAGTCTAAAGCTGCCACAGTTAGTACTTCTGTCTTCCTTAGCATGAAGTTTTGTCTTCACGGCTTCGACTTGGGTGCTGTCCCTACAGGTAATGCATCTACTTTTCAGGAATGAGTACAATCAATGGGCAGGGATAGAAGCAAGGAAACCAATTATAAGACTGTGTAATAATCTGCTATAGAGTTGGTAGTGGCTTAAAACCTGGGCTGTAGCAGTGGATATGGTAAATACTAGTGAGATTCTGGGCAAATCTTGAATGAAGAGTTTAAGGATATTGCAATGGATCATATAGAGAGTGTGAAAAAGAGAGAGAAATGGAGGTTGACTCTAAGACTGTTAGCCTGAGAAAATGGAAAAAATGGAGTTATAACTTATTGAGATAAGGAAGATTCAGGGTGCAAGTTGTGATCACAAATTCAGTTTTAAACATATAACGGTGAGGTTCTGTTAGGATCCAAAGGTCTAGAATTAAGATGAGAAGCCTGGGTTTGAGATATACATTTGAAAGTGTAAGCATATTGATAAAATTTAAAATGAAGAGACTAGAATGAATGCAATAGGAAAGAGTAGTGGTCTCAATATAGAGCCTGAACACATTGATATTTACAAGACAGGAAGTTGAAAGAAACCAGCAAAGAACTCTGAAAAAGATCACCTAGAATAGCAGAAGGAAAACAGAAGAGTGTTGTATCCTGAAAGCCAAATAAAAGTGTCTCAAGAAGCAAGGGGTGATCAGTTCTGTCAAAACTGCTCAGTCTCAAATTAAAATGATTGAAAAATGTGGATATCAGTAATGAGCTCAATAAACAACTTAAGCAAAGTGGTGAGGGTAAAAACTTTATCGGTGTGGATTCAAGAGAGAAAGAAAGAAGATAAAATGAAAACTCCTATCATAGGCAAATCTTGAAGATTTTGACTTGAAGAATTAAGGGTAATAGAAACTTTAACATTTTTCATTTTTTTTAGATAGAAAATAAAAACAATATAGTTATAATTTGATGGAAAGCTCCATCTGAGTGCTAAGAATTCATTATACCATTTAGAGAGGAGAAAAATTTTAGAGTAATGTCCTTAAGTAGGCAAATAGGGATGGGATTTAGTGTACAAGCGTTTGTTTGGCCTTTGCTAGGAATACAGGGAGTTCGTCAATGATTAAAAGCACACTATATATATTGTACATGGATGACATTGTACAGGATTAAAGCAAACTATATATATTGTACATGGATGACATTGTACAGAAGGATTAAAGCAAACTATATATATTGTACATGGATGACATTGTAGTGAGAGTTGCTTTTAATTGCCCCAACTTTTCCAATAATTCAGGACACAATGTTATCAGCTGAGAATGAAAATTGGCAAGATGGTGCTGGAGATTTGGAAAGAAGGAAGCTTGGGGTTATGGAATCATATAGTCATCTAAGAATATGAAAAATTGTCATCTAGATTGTGATATTATATTGTCACCTAAGAACATGGGAAGTTGATAAATAGGAATATATAATATGATTTCTGCAGAGTATTGAGAGCCTACTTGAAGTAAAAACCTTGAATTTAGAAAATCCAATTAGCATTGCTTTGTATTGGCTGCATAGGGGCAGGCATAGGGAGAGTTAAATTTAACATTTAGGTTTAGCTTAACAGGTTCCAGAAAGTGTGAAAGGGGTGAGAGAGTTAATAGTGCAAACATTAGAGTGATTTTAATGACTGGCCAAGTAGAAAAGAGAGAACACAAACAAGTTGGGGTAAGGTGAAGAGGAAGAGTAAAAAGATGCTGGCATTAAAGATTGTAGGTTACCATAGGGTTAAAGCATTATTGAAATATAGTAGACAATGTTTCATATGTGGCATACTTGAAATTGAGAAGACTGAGTTGTGGAGACTTGAGAACCAACAAGGTCAAGGTTTGAATGTGTGACTGAGATGAAGTTGTTACTGAAAGTTTCAGGGGATTGGAAAGATCATCTACAGTGTTATTATAATTACCAAGAATTATGACTAGAGAGAGGTATAATGATAGTAAATCAGTAGCTAAGTTCTTCAAAAATGAGGAGTTAAGAGTGGAGAGAGGTTCTAAGGACAAAATTTTAGTGTAAGATAATTTCTTGGGTGTCAGAACTATTCTGTATTTACTTTGTGCTAGTGGTTACAACAGAGTGTTTTAGTTGGGCACGTTGTTCCACTAATAATTTGTGGTAAGGAAGAAGGGGAATGGATATTGTGTAGTCAATTCAAAGTGTGTTCCATAATTGCCAGTTATATGACCTCAAAATAGACAACTGGTGTTTTACAAACTGCTTTCTAAGCAACATTAATGTCTTATAGTACCTTAATAGGTGTTCCATCAATAAAGGATGCTATGATCATCATGGTTCAGGAAATCCTGGGTTAACAAAACTTAAACTGTTCTATGATATTAGTACTTCTCATAGCATTCAATATTTTAATGTGCAACATGTCTCCCCAAAAAGAGATTCAGTATGTAGTAGTTCCCGTACTTTATCAACCGTTTCACTGTTTTATTTGTGAACACTTACTAATGTCTGTTATATTTTAAGTTTCTTCAAAACATGATTTGCGATAGGCTGTTGAAGATAATACCCATTTTTTTCACGAGCCTAGAGGGGTGGGGTATACATGTTAACTGGCTACTGATGAGCATGTAAATTAGTAAGACAATTACTCTATTCTATGATGCGTTTTCCCCTTAGGATTTTATTCTAAGAAAACTTCAATCATGTGCAAAGATCTAACTACAGATATGTTCATGGCAACATGTAGTAAAGTTATTCAGAAATAAAATGAATGCATAACAATGGATTATTGCTTAATTATAGTGAATTCATATAATAGGAATCTATGAAGCTATTTAGCATGTTGTAGAATCAGAATATGTACTCATTTGGAAACACATTAATAAATAAATAAAAGCAGGTTATCAATAATATGCATAGCATAGGGCCTACAATATCCAAAGCACAGGGTCTATGCTTGTTGTTTTAAAATGTGTGTATGTTTGATAAACAAAAAATGAGCATAAAACTATATATTTATATATATATATATTTATATAAATATATACATTATATATGCAATGTGGGATTACAAATAATTTTCTTTTTTTATAATTTACCTATTATTTCCAAAATTTCTATAGTAGTCACACAAAATATAACATTTAGAAAATAGTTAAACTGATATGTCTGTTTGTGAATGCATGTGTGTGTGTATAATTTTTATTGATTTCTTATTTCTCCTGCATACAACATTCAGATTTGTTGTTTCAAGCAGTTCTATAAAGATTGAGTTAGCATTTTGGAGACAAATCCAATGATAAGTAATCTCCTTTTTGTATTATTTATATATACAATTTGATAGATACCAAAATTGTTAGTCATGCCATGATATTACCTGAAGATACTTTCAAAAGAGCTTTCCAGTATAATCTAGTAAAGATATTAATTTTTATTTTTAATCATTGCTTGAATCAAGGAATTTTGGAGAACGGTCAGAATTAAATTTTAAAAATTAATGGGATATTTCCAGGTTATTTCAGTAGTTATAATTTTGAAATATTTTATGCCAGAACATAGCTATTTCTTTGCTCATATAGTCTCTACTAATCAGCAGTCATTAGATATGGAACAATAGTCAAACATCCATTCACATACATTCATGTAAATCACATATGCTTTTCTTATTTAAGGAATAAGGAAGTTAAACATTAGGATGATTTGAGCAAGAAAATGTTGATTTTTCAGAGGAAGGTATGAATCATGTTTTTATACTAAGAAAAAACAATTACATGAATATTTATTGTTCTACATTTTCAACCGGAGTTTCACATGGCTCTGAAAACTTCCACACAAGATAATTCCTGCCAAAGATAAATAAGTACCTTATAACCTGTACATGAACCCAAATATTCATAAAACACATTGCTAGTATTTTAATCCCTAACATTTAACTTAAAATTGAGAGGAATATGTAATTTAAAATCTTGGTTGATGTCATACTTTTCTATTTCTTATTCTGAGATAACTAAACACTATATACCTGCATATGGTATTTGTAAGTATGTTTAATTGCTGAGACACCATTATCATTAAATAATTAAGTATAACTTTGATATCATCATTTCCAAGAGTAATTTTTAGAGTTGAAGTAACTAAAACTCAGGCAGATTTGGGAACTGTTCAAATTTATGCAGCTTTTTATTATCCACATATGTTCTAAAACTCAAGTCCCTTGATTGACAGTCTTTCAATTTCTATGTTTTTTTTTTTTTTACTGCCTGACCTACAAGTATTATTTATTTTACTTATTTCAAAGAAATTATATAGGTACCTACTTGAAATATAGGCAGTGTAGCTGATTTTAGTCTTATTTTATGTCATTCTATGTTGCCTTATCTATATCATAGGAAACAAAAAAAACAAAACCCAAGAATATAGCATGGAACCTCAATGAATTGTTGATTTCTTGACTTTCATTGAAAAATGTTACGAACATAAATACAATACAGGACATTTTAGACCAAATATTCTATATACTGTTTTTCAGATTAATCATTAAGAGTATTTAAGCTCAAGTCACATTAATTATTTCAGATAACATATTTAAAAACATTCTAATGGCCTTCATTTGAAAAATTTATGTTAAAGACATATAATCTCTTAACATGTGATTTCATTCACACTGATATGTACAAATTATCTAGATAAGTGAGGACATACAGGCACTGCTTCCATTTTTTTGCACTCCAATCTATATTCCGTACAACCATTCGAATGATCTTTCTAAAATGCAGATCTAACTATGTCACTCCCCTCTTTAAAGAGTTCGAGGACTGCTCTATTACCCATTGGATAAAATCTACAATCATTAGCACAAAATACCAGGCTCTTCATAATTTTGCTCTTATCTGCTCTGCTGGACACAGCTTTATTCCCTTATCCTCCCTCCCGTCTATGCGCCATATAATTCAGCAGTATTGCATTTCTAGAAGACCTATTAGCTATTTTTTCCCACAGCTGTCAGTGCTGATTCTCACCATACCACAAAATCATAAGATTCTGTTAACTCCCTTGCCTTTGACACTAGACTTTATGTTCCCAAGTGTCATTTGTCTATGTATCTCCAAGGCTTCACACAGTAATTGGGACTCAAAGAATATATACTGAAAATTTTAAAAAAAAGGAGAGGAACTGCAAAAAGTTTGACTAGTTCATTTGAGTATCTGCTTATTTTGTGAAATAGATTTGTATCAGGAACCTACAAATTCCAAATCCCTTTGGCATGTTAACACATGTCCTCACTTACAACTACATTTAGCCAAATAAGTAGATAACATGCAGATCAATAGTTTCTTGTTCTAAATTTTATCACAGAAAATAAGCATCATTTATGGTTCTTTCTAAAATGAAAATTTTCCCATCTAATACAAAAATTATGATGCAGTCAGTTTGTGGTAGAGCCATCATGGAAAAACAAAACACATGGAGAGATTTTATCATGTTTTCTGTGGTATCCCATACTCCTGCAATTAAATTATCTCCCTGTCAAGTACCTAGATGTTAGATAAATGAAGATTTACTATTGTGTTATACTTTTAAAAGTCATTTCTTCAAACTACACTCATTATTACAATTAGATGTTGTTTCCTAACACATAAAAAAAAATCAGCAATTTTTTCCAGTATTGCTATACCTTATTCATCCTCTTATGTACCAACACAGTTATTTCAAAGTGACAAAATTAAACTGTGCAGGTGAAGAGAACCATTATTAGCAATTCACATTCATATTATGCAAATATGCATGTACATATTTTGTATGTTTGTATATAATGTTCTCATTTATTTCAGATATACAGAAAGGATAATCGTGCAGAAGGAATTGAATAAAAATATATTCTCCAATTTCTTTTTCCTTCTTTTTTTTTTGTTGTATTTCTGTGATTTCAACTTATTCAAGCTGTTCAGGTTATTAAACAGTGAATCCAGCTGACTTAAAAATATAGAAATATGCCATGCAGACTCTTATAGAAAGCTCCTTAAGAGCTTCTATTATCTACTGAAGAACTAATGCACTTCCTTAATTGTGCCTGCTGGGTGATCGGGCACATCCGGCTGAGGAATTCAGGCCTGCACAGAAATGCAAGGCTGCGAAAAGGACATTTGCTCAGCAAGAAAAAGGTTGCAGAAGCCCTTTGACAAATGAGACAAAGCAAGTCAAGTAATAATAGAAGGGCTTTTTGAACATTTTCAGTAATTCGGTTATAACTAACTCGAGAGTGCATTAGCAAAAGATTCTTAATCAGCCCCTACTTTTCCATTAGAGAGCCTAATTACAGTGTCTTTTATTGGTAGATTTATTTTTCATCCATAAAAATGCTTAGCAAATATAAACTAATTTGTTTGAATTTCCTCTTGTCTATATCTCTGTTTTCCGAAAGGGCCTGATGCTGTCACATTAGAGACTGCACACACAGAGGGCACTGTTCACTCAATAATCCCTATTCTGCTGGCAGTGGATTAAATCAAATGCTCATAAACTTGAGATCAACTCCCTTCTCTCAAATGTAGCATTTGTTGTAAAATCTTGTTTTTACAAGTCTGGTTGAATTTCACTATCTTAATTTCATTTCTTTTAGAAAAATTATCTTTCATCTGACTGATTTATTTTCCCCTTGCAGAATATATCTGTTGATAGGCCAGTTGTCTGCTTAAAAAGTCTTTTAAGTTATGAGGCTGCCTGAGAGGTGTGTTCGTCTTATGCTTGGGTGACTAAGATCACGGTTAATCCAATGTAATTTTTTTTGACACATTCTTCCTAAAATGCAGAGTAACCCTGCCTTGCAGCTATGATTTTGAAGATATTACGTGCAGAAAAAAATATGCATATAATACATATATTAGAAAGTTGTTTCAGTTCTTTAGCCAGTCAGCTTTACTTGCTTTTCCAATACAGCAGTATCAATAGGTTGCCAACTGTAAATGTATCATTAATGAAGTAGTAATGTTTAAATCTAAAGCCAGGAAACATAAGACACAGAGTTATCAGTATAACACCATATTAAGCAAAACCGAGCTATAGAAATTAGGAGAAATAATATCTGCATTATTTTGATTATAGTAATTGAAAAATTCAAATGAGATTATTTTTTCAATAAATACTTAGTAAATATATTATATATAGTATACTAAAGACTGTGGTAAACAAGACAGTCTTGGACACAAGATTTTAGCTTACACTAAAAATAAAGTGTGACAAAAGTTATGAACTTTATAGAAGCTTTGAGAACCTTAAGATTGGTATTAAATTACTATTTATTATATTTTTGGTTTACTAATCAAAAACATCAAATATTGGTAAATTCATACAGTTTGACTTAATTGCAAAATGTAGGTAATCATTCTAAAAGCATTTTGCAGTGATTATCTGGTAAGCTGTAAGATGCTTACTACAATTTAACTATTATTGCAGTACTAAAAGATTTTTAAACTCATTTCTTGATAGTGATAATAATTAAATTCGGTCTATTTAAAAGTCAGGAAAGTATATTCTTCACTACATCAATTATGTTCTCCTTAATTTATTATATCTCTTTCCGTGTTTGCTACCTGAGGATTACTGTTTTATTTTCTTATATTCCTGATATTGCTATCAATGTTTTTATAATTTAATTGAGAACTATTTTCTTTTCTGTCCTGCATTTTCATTTTCCATTTAGTTATATATTGCAGAATGTTTTTATACTGAAGATGAAGTTAATATGTAAAATGTCTAGTCTATATTATTGTCAGAATATAATAATTATACTTCACTGAGCACCTGCTATTTGTCACCCTCTATCATATGTAACTCTTGGAGCACTGCTAGATAGGTCTATTATCTCAATATCCTTATATGAAAATTATAGAATTCAGTCTCTATTTTTCAATTGAGTATGTATAAATGTAAATGTATATATTCATTTATACCTGTATTTTTATACTTAGTCATGCAGTAAATAGTTTTTGAGTACCTGGGTTAAATACTAAGAATACAATGGTGAATGAGACAAAATATTTGTCTTCATTTGAGTTTGCATTTTAGTGGGAGCTGAGTTCACAAAAGGATTTAAGCAATACAAAATTATATAAACTATAATGAAATAGTATTAATTAAAAATGGCACAAACGAAAAAATGAATTTAACAAGGATCTAGAAATAACAAACACTAAGTATAATTTCATCATAATCAGCATTATTTCAAAGAGTTTTCGGGAGAATTGAATAAAATTATGTCATAAACCTTGTACAATACCTAGTATTTGATAGATGCTTAATATGACATTGATGACATTAATAGATTTTTTAGTTATAAATATTATTAGTATTATTAGCATTAGTAAATGTGAAACCCACATTTGGCTCTGGGCTCTCAAACAGTCAACAGAAGGGATAAATCTAGTTAAGTCAAACATTTTTAAAAATTCATATAGTAAAAGCAACAATCACTCCAGAAAAGCACCAAGAGTATTTCTGGTCTTGAGACTACAATGAAATTTTTCCCACTGTTCAAAGTGGTTGATTAAAACCATGGAATTATTCTTATATTAGACTCCATAATGATTACATGTTTTTCATACACACTGCTCAAAACTACTGAAAGATACAAAGTGACTATATTTATATGGGAAGATGCAGTAAACTTAGTTCTGTTACTCAGCTCCCTAAGTTGTTTAAGTACACATTTTTATATTTTAGAGTATATGAACTACATACTTATGAAAAAAAATCTCTAAAAACTATTTCTCTTAACTCAAAATTAGAGTGAATAGAAGTACCTGGATTATACTTCTTTTGGCTGCCAGCCAAAAGTCAAGATCCACATGATTTAATGATCCTTTAGCCAGGGGCATAACCAAACTTCCCCTTCAAAAATGTGTTATCCAAAAGTTTCCATGACTAAAGAGAGACATTAGAATACAACTGAGCTGAGAAGGCTAAAAGTCTCTTTAAAAAATTTTTCTACAACAGAATGAATGATTTAATGGGAGATGGAAATATCACATTGAGAAAGTGTTGAAGAATATAAACAATATTTGATTTATTTGAAGCATACTTGCATCAATTTATATCTGTATTGGAGTAAAAATTGGTAATGAATTAAAACTTTTTCTGGTACAAAAATTTATTAAATAGAAATTATTTTTACTTCTATAAAATATTATTTGATAAAAAAATAAAACAAGTCCATGTATCTCTATAAATAAACATGGGAAAGACTTCTATAGTTGTAAAAACAGAATATGTTCAGTAATAAACATATGAAATTTATGTATTATTTTTTTTTAAAGGCCATTGCAGTGGTTAATTTTATGTGTCCGCTTGGATCAGCAATTGTGCCCAGATATTTGGACAAGTGTTATTCTGGATGTTTCTGTGAAGATGTTTTTGGCTGAGATCGACCAATCAAATCAGTGGACGTTGAGTAAAGCAAATTACCATAACATGGATGAGCCCCATTGAATTATTAGTCGGCCTTTATAGGACAAAGTTTGACCTCCCTGAGCAAGAAGGAAATCAGCCAACAAACTGCCTTTGGACTTAAACTGCAACTTTCCTCTAGTCCTCCAGCCTGCAGATTCCCCTGCGTATTTGGGATTTACCAAGCCTCCGCAATCTCGTCAGCCAGTTCCTTAAACTAAAGCTTTGTCTCTCTATTTCTCTGTCAGTCTCTCTCTGTCTCTCTCTGTCTGTGTTTTTACACACACGCGCGCACACACACACACACAGACCTCGTTATGTTTCTCTGAAGAAATTCAACACAACCATAAACATAATTTGCAAAAAGTTTTGGTAAATTGGTAGTCTGAATAAATATGAAAATAAATATGTATTAAATACAAGTGCCTTTGGGATAATTTAACTAAAGAGTTACAAGAATAAGGATTATGCATTGACGTAAATCAGGAGCAGTGAGTCTAGAGAGGTTTCACTGAATGAATGAATCGGTCAATCAATAAATCAACAGATCAATGAATGAATGAACGAAAAATAAACTGTTACTAAACTATCAGGTTTGATCAATAGGAAAAAGCAAGTATGAAATAATTAAACTATATTGAACATAGAATGGCTCTTAACAGCAAGACAAGAAAAAATAAGATAAAGAATGGGATGGAAATATTTCCATAGGAAAGTTTTATTAAATCTGGAACAATATCTGGTAATTTTCTGTAAGAGTTTCTATAGATCGCTATCACAAAACCTGCAAAAATATTTTCTTAAAGAATAAATTTGGCTCCATTATTGAGTGTCTAGTGCTATAACGTGTGAGTGAAGTCTACAATCCTACATGGTAAGAATCATAACTCCATTTTATACATTTGGTAACTGAAACAAGCTAAGCAACTTGCTCATGATTACATAACTAAAAAGTACTGCAGAGGACATTCAAATTCAATCTGAGCAGCTCCACAACCATCTTCATAACATAGTATTCTGAGAAGGCATACAAGTGATCAAAAGAAAATAATAATAAGTTTTAGATTCTTAACCTTGACTGGTTTTAAATAAATGAACAATCACTGTATCCTGTTTTAGATTAGACTTTTCTGATATGAGTATAAAAAACAGCTAATTTCCTGAGGCCTTTTCCAGGTTTACTATCGTATATTTGTTCCTGTAGTAGATAGTTTTAGTGAATTAACTAACATCCAAGATATTGTAAAAAGTGAATATTTTAGGGGGAGAAGGGTAGGGATAAATATACTCAGGATATTTAAAGTGGCAACCAAAAATTATCAAAACTATGCAGCTGGTCTTTGAAAAAACAATTTGTTTGAAAAGAATCTTTGTACCACACAAAGTACATATTGTATTTCTTGCATACATTTTCCTTCTACAATCATGAAACCACATTTTAGATCTTAGTTTTCTAGGGAGCAGTCTGATTTTGAAAATAGAACTGCCTTTGTCCTCCTCTTCATGAACTCGAATTTCACTAACAACCATATAATAATAAACTAATCTAGGCCTCATTTTTATACATTGAATAATTATTGCTGTCACAAAGATAATTTTCTTAAAGGGAGTTATTCTTCTTGTTGATATCAACACAGATCCAAACACTGGTATAAGGTCATATAGAAATACTATATGCATGACAGACCTATTTTTGTATATAACTATGTATGGGCCTGCATACATTATTGATTATATCATACACAAGGACAGATTTAGAATATTTTTATTTTTAAAAATATCTGTTAATGAAGTATGTGTAAATACAGCTGATCCTGTAAACTATCTCGATGTTATTTTTTTATATTAAACCAATATATATTTATTTCCCCAGATCTAAATAAGTTGTATCACAGGGAGTTAGGGCAACAGCAGATATCAATATAAGTTTTTGTATGATTCCTATTTTTCCTAATATACTACCAGCAAATAACATAATGTATGTAAAGATAAGGAAGGTGTTGAGATATTGTCTCTAGAATTGCTTACATGGCAAAAGTTTGGATATCATTCTCCTATATAACAAATAAAGTAGAAAGAACTGGTTTAGAAAAAAGATATTGTGTGTACTTTTCAACATTTATAAATTGAAATACTTATGAGATTACCAAATAAAGAAATTCAATTGAGAGTTTGGAGTCAGATTATGTATTATGCCAAATCCTATGAAATTTCTGATATTTTACCATTTGACCTACAAAAATGGCAATTCCATAGTTTTCGATCTATATGTAGGTTTTAGAGAATTCAGAATACAATTGAGATATTGCTTGAGATACCCTGGCAAAATGGTCACAGAGGAACTCAAGGAAAATGAAATCCATTTATAAGGCTCATTAGTATCACCTTGTGATGGTTATTCACAGAGCATGAACAGACTTTTTATAGTTTAGATTTTTATCAGTAATTGATAATCAAATTTTAAATTGAATTCAAAATTATTTCTTCTCTAGTGACTAGCTGCCATTGGGTCACAGAAAGTAGACAGAGAAGAAAACCATAGAAATAATTTTTGCATAATGTCTCCCTGCTTTGGGGAGGCAAGATTGGTGAGAGACTATAACATTTAAGTGGGAGACCTTTGGTGTTTTCACTGGGTCAAGGACAGAGAAAGGTGACAAGATGTGGATATTTGTAGCTTTCAAAGCTCAGCCTTCTTTCTGCCATCAGTATCCTCAGAGCCAATGTCTTTTACAGTCTCAGAATGAGTCCTTTGGGTAGAACGTATGCTTTTTCCAGAAGGGTTATGTGATATAGAGCTGGCCAGTTTGAGAACTGCATGAATTTGGCTACAGTTATTGGTAGGGGAAAAATGTGTGGCCCAATTTAGACTGATGTGAATTAGTTTTAAGACTTTGGTTAAACTCTTAAGAATGAATCATTTCTCTGCTAGACTTGAATCTGGGAAAATGCAAATCTGGAGATGGTAGGTCCTATCATGTTGGAAAAGCCTCCTTGCAAGAGAGGCCATCATGGAAGAGAGAAGAACCAAGAAATAGAGAGAAACTGGAACTTCCTGGTATTTTTTTTGTCTCTGATGCCAGCCATGCCTAAGATATTCCTTTTTCAGTTATACGGATAGAAATTCCATTTGGTTCAAGTACGTTTCAAGGAGATTTTCTGAACTTTCTTCTTTTTTAAAAAAGTCATCATTAATACATACGAAGAATGAGATGACCAGAGAAAAGTGAGAAGTCCTCATTTACCTCCTTCTGGATATGCTTTCAGGGACCACATTCTCCTTGGGAGGTCTCAGCATTTGGGGATACCACTAGCTGACTTTAGCTATTTAAGTTGCATTGTGCACAGGCTTACAAAATAATAGCATCATTACCCTTTAGAATCAAAAGAAAAGTCACTACAAAATTCCTTTAGACCATTTCTCAAACTGTACCTATATATGTACTGTAATGGAGATAAATGTAACTTCTACTGTATTCAGAAATACCATCATTTTTTAGGGACTCTTACTGAAAAACTCTGTCCCTAGCTATACATTTTACGAATGTATTCAATACTTACTTCAATTTGAAAATTTTTCTCCATTAGTAAAGACATCTTTCTTATAGTCTGTGCTTTCATTCTGCTTTCTGAAATATCCTTTTATTCATTTTTTCCACATAAAGATTTCTCTTTTTTCAAGCTCAATGCAAATACCACCATGTCAACGAATATCATCTTTCTCTCTCAACCCACATCATAAAATATACATATATTCACTAGATTTTTCTGTCCATAAATATTAAATACTTAATAATGTGTTAGGTGCTATGTTCACTTCTGAGGATTAAAAAAAATGTCTACAATATGGCTCTGCCCTAAAAAAACTTATAGTCTAGGGAAAATTACAAATAAGTTTATTAACAATTGGCAAACCTCTGAAAGGGGCTTCCAAATACATAATTACAAATGAGGAAATCAAAAGAAAGCAGAAGATACATGAGCCATTGATTGAGAAAGTGAGAGGTGATAAGGAGGGATTCTGCTGAAACAGGAAGGAGATATCAGGCCATGAAGATACCTTCATGCCCAAAAGAGAGGCTAGAGTTTATCATGTAGGGACAAGAGCTATCAAATGATTTTAAGTAAGAGTACAACATAACTAGATTGTATTTCAATGTTCACGTTGGCATTAGAATGAAGTAGGAATAAAGTAATCTTTCATATTGATTTGCCTGAAACAGTCTTGGTTCGTGCCTGTTGTATTGGTGTAATTATTAATTACTCCCTTCATTTTCAAAAATGGCCCGGTTTGGACAGCAAATTATGTGGTCATCTTAAGAGTAAATTATCCTGGAGGAGAATTAAGCTCAAAGAGGCAAGAGAGACCAGTTGGAAGTCTGCTGCACTGATGTATACTAGTGAGAAAGGCACCTAAACTAAGCCAGTATTCGAGGACATGGAGCAAAACTGGCGTGCATTTTGTTCTACCACAACCAATTACTCATCCCTTGATGTAGCACTTAGTACTATTGTTTTGTGTTAGGATTCATTACTTATATGTTTATTTTTCCAATCCAACCTTAAATTCCTTGAGAGCAAGAGCTACATCTTCAAGTTGTGTTTTCCCTCCAGAGAGTAGTGCAGTGCCTTTACCAAACTGCTTGCGGAATAAGTATATAATGATTTAAATTAATACAATTTTTACAGTACATTTACAAAGAGAACTAAGTGAATAAAGGTCTTGGCAGGGTTCTTTACTATTTATGAGAAATGGAATTTTATCTTCATGAGTTTATGACATGTAACGTGTATAGTTTTAGCTCTTTGCCCCTAGTTCTATCAGATGACTTCACATACTGGGTCGTCAAAAGAGGTAGCTATTACTTAAAATTAACTTGAAGTCCTGACAGCAAAAGAAAGGGTACTTATCATGAATCGATGGCAGGGAGGCATTGGGCTTGATAAATAATACAGTCACAATAAAAAACATTTTGAATGAAGGATCGCATTCTCCATTTTCATGTAGTTGACAAAGATGAGTTTTCGTTCCTTCTTACTCTGTTTCCAAATTATCTTATACATTTTTATATGGTTTATAATACTATATTAACATTATTTGGGTATGTGTCCTTGAACTCCTCGAGGTAAAAACTATAGCTTATGCATTTTTATATTCCATTGCCTAGATGCATGCGTGGTACTCAGGTATTTATTCTTCTGGAAGTATTGATGTTTAAGCAATTACCTTTGATGAAATGTCACCTTAAACTAAACTATCAAAACAACAATCCTTCATTTAAAACACTATCAGAGTAAAAGGGATGATATTTAAAATAATAATTGTGTCACTATATGCAAAAACAAGCTAGCATCCAATAAGGTTTTCTATCTACTGTCCATGTTATTGTAAGTAGATTCCCATGCACTGCCATAGTTAACATGTAATATAAACTTATAGTGTTCAGTTTAAACTTCTCAAATTAAATAGTTTTATAGTTTCTTGGGGAATCGATTTCTAAAGTATATCAGGAGGATAACTATGATTCCCTGGAATCTTGCATTAAACAACAAGTTTGCTGCTCCAGAGTTAACATTTTTGTCCTCTTTCAGTACTGAAATTCCTATGACTTGAAATATGTACAATTCAACAGTGTGTATTCTGGGTCATACTTAATTTGTAACGCTAAGAGTGTAATTGCTTAGCAGGTATCCTTAGTGTGAGTCAGCTGGCACCCATTCTTTACATTTTATGACTACATTTATTCTCTGTCTGATTTTTCCAAAACTCCATAAAAATTATTTATGCCAAAAACTTCATGATGGATCTATAACTCACTCATATTTTGACCTACTTTTCCCCCAACAACCCTGAAAGGTCTTGACCTCTATTATCAAAATCTCAATGCAGATGGAAGCTCTGATGAGATTCTAATTAAATGAAAACCTTTCTGTAATTATACATGTTCACTATTTAATGAGAATCTTTCTATAATTAGAAATTTATTTGGACATTTTAAGATTTCACAGACTGTTGCTGTGGTGTTGTAATTCAAACATTTTTCATTCTAGAGGAGGCAAAGTTCCTTTCCCCACAAATGTATCCCTGCCTAGGGAAATTTCTCCTTTAATTAAGTGTACTATATCATTGAATGATGACTCACGAAACTTATTTTCATTCTTCTTTTTCTCTTCTTAACACATGGACAAATTGGAGGTATAAGAATTTAATACTTTTGGTTATGTATAAAGTGAAATTATTGGTGGCCAAATAATATTCTCATTATCATTAAAAATATATTACATTTTACATTAGAAAGAACCACCAAATCCTTTGAGTTGTTGAAGGTAATGGGGACAGTGGAAAAAGTGAGAAAAAAGAGGAGACATTTATACACTTCTTTAAGTTAATGTAAAATAGCTATGAGGTATTTTACATTAACTTAAAGAAGTGTATAAATGTCTTCTTTGGCTAATGATTAAACTTGGGGCAGGGAGACAGGAAGCCTGGGATTCAGTTGACAGTGCTAAGGTTCTCTCTAGAGTTCAACTTTATTTTTAGTTTCCTCTCTATATCTTGGACCATTTCAAGTTAAATCAGTTTTGTTAAATAGCTCATCCTTGTTTCCTCCTTCTCAATACCCTGGATAAATCACATTCCTCCCAGACTCGTGCATCCGTAGGAAACCAAGTTTTACTCACAAGTAGAAGGTTCCACACTGTGAACCAGATAGTTGTAAATGACTAAAGCGGATGAAGGGAATAAAGCTGGCTGCATGATCCCTACCAACCAACTGGGCAATGTCTGAGGAAGAGCCTTTTCTATGCTCTCAAAAACATATTTAGGACTTTTGTCTGTTGGCCTGCCATTGTTTCAAATCAATTCTTTGCACTTTAGCTGGGAGAATGTCAAAACTCTTTCTGCCCACTGAGAGAATCATAATATTGCTTATCATTTAGAATAAACTTTAGCAACTTTAGTCCAACACCTGAGGAAATAAAGACACTGAGAGCAATATTTTCTCTAAATCTCAAAGCTCCCAGGTCAGTAAGACCAGAAATACATGACATCCAGCTCAGCCGTTTGGCAGAATCTGATTATCATTAGGGGAAGCGTATCAGCATAAAGCATGAACTGACCCAATATTGTTTGTCTTGTGTAGAAGCAGTAATTTTACTTGTCTCCCATGGAATAAAATGTAAATAGATGGACATGTTTATGCAGCTTTCTATTAAATATAAACTTACTTAAAGGAAACTTGAATTCTTAATTTCTAGTTCCCCCACTAAAAAAAAAAAATATTAAGCAGTAACAAATGCTATTAAATACTTAAATATTTAAATAATATGATGGTCACTTTAATCAAAAATCATTTCAGAATTGGTTATGGACATTTAAAATAAAATAAAAAAAGGTTTATTTTTAATACCACACAGATATTCAAGAGTCAATAAATAAATGAAATATACAAAGACCTCTTTTAAAAAATTTATAGTATCAAGTAAGAAAAAATAGAGATATTGTTGGGAATCCTTATAAACTTAATCCTACTTGTTTAATGGATATTTCTTTAGTATCTAGGCATTGGTGCTTTAGTATTTTACTTTTGATTTGCTGTGAATCTTGAGCAATTTATTTCATGTGTATGCTTAATCATCACAATTAGATTTTTAAATAATTGAGAATGAAGATGTGTGTTCTTTTAAATATCCCATGAGCCAAGGACAGACAGGGTGATGGAAGTAGCAAGTTCCTTTATTTTGAATGTTAGCATAGTAATTGAAAAGTGTCCTTTTCTGATGCAGAAACTCAACCATGAAAAAATGTAAATAGCTTTCCAGTGAAAGCACATATTTTTCAAACCATCAGAGATTTTTTTGTGTTTAGAAGATATGAATGATTCGATTATTCTAAATGCAATTATATACTGCCCTATAATGAAGCTTCCAAACTTTTTCAAACAAAAGTAGTATACTCATTATTTATCCTAGAGTATTTAAACAGAGTATTTAAATTCTTTATCACTCAATTTATTTTTTTTTTCAATGAATATTATTTACCCCAAGAGAAAATTCAAGTTTATGGATAACATAATTTATTTATAACAGAATGAATCTTTTAAATATAATAAAAATTACAAGGTTATAAAATATATTAAGTGCTCTAACAGATGACTTAACTTCTACACTTTCTGACATTTTCTGCAATAACATTTTATTTTAAATGTCAACCATACATAAATTCAATCTCGTCACAGACACTGAGATGTTCAAAAGTTCTCAATTTTAGACAGAGGGTAGGAAAAATCAGGAGAGAGAGAGAGAGAGAGAGAGAGAATATAACTTTAAAAGCCTGTATATGAAATTCCTTAGAATGTTCATCCCTTCTGTAAGTTAGGGGGAAAAAAACCCTGAAATGTAGCAATAAATTATTTAATGCATCATAAATTTTGAATTGCCTATTATAATTGTGGCACAATGTTTCAGAACAATGTCATAGAAGAAACATCAAATACCACTTCTTTCTTGTGTTTATGATATAATTTCTTTATGTTTAAAGGAAAAGGATACTACAAACTTAAATTAAAGCATTCTATCAATATTTTAGAAGTGAGAATATTCCTAAAATGTTCAAATGAACACATTTACTTCTGATTTCATAGTTTAGAGACCAAAAAATATTATTTTAGGGTCTATGAGTTTATATGAATTCTGATATGTAAAAAATTGATATGTAAAAAATATATAGAAAAAAATTATTTTTAATTATTGTAAAATATCAATGATGTTTGCACATAATTTAGCTATGAGCTATTTTACATTAACTTAAATTTTCAATATTGTCTACCTAAAATGATTTTCCTCTAAAATTTCTTTTTGGTCTTAAAAAATGTAGATAATTAAAATAGCACTAACTCAATAGCTGGCGATATTACATATTTATTCATAAGATTACTTCTTGTCAATGTGTGCATTTTCTCATACTTAAATTCATTACTTTTTAGGTGAATTGCTAGAATAGATATCTATTTCTATTCTCTTTTTTCCCTGCTGGGGGCAATGTCCCTCCATTACTATTTAAGAAATGACTAGAAACTACTCACATTTAGAGAAACAGGATGTTCTTTTAAGCAACATTATCAGTCACTAAAGTAAAATGGGGGCAGCATGCCAAATAGATGTCCTAATAAAGCATTTTAACAATTGAAAAAGTGTAAAAATTTATAGCTTATTTCTACAACCTGCATAGTAAATTTTTTAAATGATGCAGTAATAAATAGAAATATATTATTTTTTTCCTACCCGTACAATAATTTTATGTAGAAAGTGTTTATTACTAAAATCCTTAGAGCCCCCTAAAACTAGCTATACATTTTCTTCTTGATATTTCTTACACAATAACTTGTAAGTTTAAAGGATGGAAGACAAAAATGAATAACAGGTTGGAAAGAATACTCTTATTTAGCTACAAAGAAAATTATTGCAGTCTATGTGGTCACATTCTTTTTTTTTTTGGTCACATTCTTATTTCACATGTTAAAATCAGTATTTTATGTTTAAGTTCAATTCTATTCCTTTAAATTCATTTTGCAATGTTTATAATTATTCGAGAATGATGAATAGTGATAAAAGTACAATCTATTGTACTTTTCTATAATATGAAAATTATAAAACATCATCATGAAATGCATTTCTTGATTTACATAAAGTATTTTAACATTGCGTGCATTTAATTTTGTATACAGAAACAACCACTCTGCTCTTATTATAAATCATTAAACGCACACACAATTACACACAGAGAAAAGTGATAGAACACTATGCATTACAATTTCAATTGCTTCAATTCAGCAGAATTCAAATAGCAAAAAAAACATTTTTCCCCTTTCTTCACTTGTTCCTCCCTGATAATACTGAGGTAGGGTGCTCTTTTTCCTTTTTGATCCATTAAACTATCTCTGGAATTATTTATATACACAATAATAGTCCACATTGTACTGCCTTTTGTTCTGTTCACATTTGTTCTTTACACACAGGAATTCCCTAAATACTATTATGGTATATGTATTTTTTCTTATTTTTACCCCATGATTTCTCCAATGCTGGCAGATCTGATAGTAGATGTATAACATATTTTAAAATAATTTTTTCATAAATAAGATATGAAACAATGTCAAAACAAATCTAATCATTTTCTTATTAAAATTTAGGTAAACATTTTATTTTATAAGAATGAATAAATACTCCAAAAGATTAGTGATTTGTTTTTTTACATGCACTCAAGACTTGATATCATAACTTAGCTTTTTTTAGTACTTGGACTGTTTGAGGTTAAGAGAGGGACATGACTGTGAGACAGTTCTCTTCCAGAAATGGAATCAAATCACAGCCCCCCGCCACACACACGCACATGTACACACACAATGGCTGGACCATACGCTTGCAAAATATTCTTAAAGATAGAATGACTCACAGGAAAGAGTAAGAATTGAGACTAAGAAAATCCCTACTACTACTACTACTACTACTACTACTACTGATGATGATGAAAGGGTTCAAACAAGCCTCTCCAAAATGGGTCACTTTGGAATGATTTTGAGCTAAAGGCAATCAAGACCCAGCAGCCTGAAGAAAAACTTTTACCTTCCCTTTAACTGCTTACAAAATTTTAGATAGAGACTCTGGTCCAAGAAGAAAGCCATTGCCAGAGGTAACTACAAAGAATATGGCCTAGGTGTGGTGGCTACGGGGAGCTGGTAAGACCTGGAGATCAAAGTCCTCTCTATGTTTCAGAGAATGGCCAGGCAAACATTCGCTTATCAAACATCTGCTCTTCTCACCTCCCTGTAAACTCTCTTCCTCCTCTTCGAAGTCCCGGACCTTAACTCCTTCTCCTTAGCTCAGGATGGCATATAAGCTTCAAATGCCTGACTGCCTGTAGGTCTCATATTCCTATAGGACCCCCATACATACATATTTCATTTTTCTCCTGTTACACTGTCTTATGATAATTTGATTATAGACCAGTCTAAGGACCCAGAAGGACAGAAGGAAAACTTTTCCTCCTGACAATGATAACAATAACAATCAGGAATGTGATGGGCACATTTGTCTTCATGACACAGAAATAGCAAGAATCGAAGTGGCTGTCTATGAAGTTCTCTGGCTATGGTATTTATCACCCACTATATGACAAAGTCTAGCCTAAATTATTCCCCCAAGAAATTAAATTATTGGTTAAAAAGTAGCAATTTTTCAGTAAAAGGGGAGTTATTCACTTAAGAGAATATGAAGAAACATAGAACTGCTTCTGGAAGCTCCAAACATTCAAGAATGAATGCAAGAGTGTGAAAAATATTTTCGTCATGTCCATCCAAGAACTGTCTAGGGATAGATCTGTCCTAGTAAATGGGTTGGAGTACTTAGGACACTGTGACAAGTATATTGCATTATGGAAATGAAAATAGAGTTATTAACTATTTGCATTATCAGTTAACTCTTCTTGCCTCAATACCATGCTGAATAAGCAATTACCTGATTAAAATATATATATGTTTATATTCTTCCATGTCATTTGGGGGAAAATGTGATGATGTCTGTACAAAACCGAACACAGTTCTGGCTCAAAAGGAAGGCTCAATAAATGCTTGGTTAAAGAAATTGGGGGTGAATTATAATGTTGCTGTAACTGGGCAGAAATGTGTGCCATATTTATGCCAGGAAGATAGCTGGCTTTCTCTTTATCGAAACATAAAATTTTGAAATTTTTGTGGAATAATGCCTTATGAGCAATAAGCAAGTGGATTTTGAGTGGCATTGTGTCAGATATCAATCTTTGCAGATATTGCATATGCTGGCTAGATATTTATCTCTATGTACAATGGAAAAAGATTCAGACTCACCATTTTAAAAACAATTTTGAATTTGGCATATGGTACTGGTAAGGCCAAAACTATTAGATATATTGAAATGTTGTCTTAACATGTTTGAGCTGAATGGAATCTTAGATGTCATCCAAATTTCTTCTTTGGCATTTGAGACTCCTGAGAATTAGAGTAGTTGGGCTCAGTTTGCAAGGTCACTTTGTTGGTTAACAACAGTGCATAAGTTGGAACTCACTCTCTTCCCTCCTAAGTCAATGTTCTTTTTTTTTTTTCCCTTCACTGCACCACGGATCTCCTAAACCTAACTTTGAAGGTCAGTGACCATATTTCTTACATTTCTCCTTACTAAATTTTATTTTAGGATCCATCGGCATTTTTTAAAACTCTGAATGTAATGTTACATATCTTTAAGGTACAAAATATCAAACATGAAATTCTTGTAATAAATATGTTCGAGTAACAACTTTACATCCTCACGGTCTGTATTTTCAACTGTTTCAAAATATAAACACCTCCCCCTTTTTTTTTAACACTCAGGTCTACTTAGTAAAGTATTAATTATCTATTTATAATATTGATTGATCTGTATGAACAATATGTGATATTATGCTGTATATAATAATTTTTTAAATAGTGATTTTATAAGTGGGGTATAGGTAAATTAGACAATAAACCAGATTTATCTTCATATTATCTATCACTCTATTATTACTAAAATTATAATGACAGAAATTTGGACATGCATGAAGATTTTTTCCTCCTCAACAACAAAAAAGTTTTGTATTAAAAACAAAATTAAAAAAAGTAATTTTTAGTAAAAAAAGAATGGCATGTGAACCAGAAAAAAATACATTGATATAAATATCATTCACAATTTCTTTCAGGTCTTGTATATTTATTGCTTATTTACTTATACACATGTTAACACCTTTACATTTTCTTTATTGAGTCAATTTTGAATCCCTTAGTTCTTGCCATTAAGACAAACATTTTGGTCAAACATTTTCTTTGTAGTAAATAGAAATGCCTCTATATTTTTTTCTTTATACACACTACAAATATCATCTAATTTGTTAGTGATTTTAGATTAAGCAACCTTTCATGACATACAGTCAAACACTCTAATTTTACACACAAGGAAGCTGAGACCCAGAGGGTGTAGCTAATTAGTGGGAGAGTCAGGACTGGAATTTAGGTCTACCGACAAGTGTAGCATTCTTTGAGTATACCATAATAACTCTATGTGTAGTTTTAATTTCTATATTTATTTCTGGAGAGATTTTATTTGATTTCTTTGCTTATTTCTGTTTAACTCTAAATCATTTTTATAAGGAAACCTTTGGTAAGGAAAAAAATCTTAAAACAAGCAAACAAAACAAAAGCAAACAATAGCAATGGCAACAAAAGTCCATTACAGTGAATTTGAAAGGAAGACCTCAAAATAATGTTAATCAGGGGTAACTGTGAACAATTCTTTAAGTGAATCATCATGATTTTGTTTATTCTATCGTCTCCACTTAGAAAGGTTTCCCTGCCATACCTATTCCATTTCTTCTTACACATTGAGATTAAGGTCAAACATTCTCATCTCAATTAAACATGCCTTGATTTTGTACTAATAAATTACTGCTTTTAAATTTTTATAGAACGTTTTCATCACTTTTATGTGCCTACTACACAATATGTGGCATTTTAGTTGAATATACATGAATTTAACTGAATTTTAGACTTATTGAGAGCAGGAATTAATTATATACTCCCCCTGCCCAAGCGATCTAACAGTCAATAAAATATTTTCTGAATGAAAGAGATCACTCTCATGTTTAAAAAGGGGGAAATCCCAACCTGATATATTTAAGTCTAACGGATTTGTTTGTTACCTTATATAAAACATGGTAAACTGGTAGACCCTTCTAAGGTTTCAGAGTAAGATAAGCAATCTAAATTATTCCTTCAAAAACCATAAAGCCATTCAATTCCACAGTCAAATATTCTGTAATTGATCCTGCTAAAAGATACATACATGACTTAAAAGGTAGAAAGAACAAGCGAGAGACATGATACAGAAGTAACTCACATAAGAAAGATCGTGATAACATTTTTGTTCTACACTTTGTGTCTGAGGCAGAAGAAAAAACACCATTAGATTGGCAGTGCAATCAGCCAGAAGTTTTCAAGGAATGTGTAGCCAGTACCGTCAGCGCCTGGCCCACGTGCCTCAGAAATCACGGATACACGACAAAGACCGCTACTGTGAATGTCAGCGATGCTGCCACAAGTCCTATTGTTTTTCTGGCTGCTGAAACATAGCCCTAAACCAAAGATGGATGAGGTGTCAGTGGGTACATATTCCAGTGGTTTTGACTTGTTTAGTATAAATCTGAGGGAGTTTCTAACTCCCAGAATTCCCCATCCAGACAGACTCCAGTTGCCCACAGTGACTAACACATCTTTTGCTGTCTTCAATTCCCTGTCTTTCTTCCTCACTCCTACACTGTTAATTCCTGGAATCACAAATAAACTACTAAAATTGTTATCTCAGAGTTCCAACCCCCTGCCCCAAGGAAAACAAAACAAAACAAAACAAAACAAACCAAGACAGTATCTTTTGCTTATGATGTATTTTAGATAAATATTTTCTGGTTCTTTCTGTTTAAAATGTTGGCACTTAAAAAAAAAAAAAAATCTCTTGTTGGTCTAATGAGTTTTCTTTAAATTTACAGTCCATAAAATTCCTCATGACCTAACATGTTTCTTATCTGAGCTAAAGCCCAAAGTCGGCTCTTATATTTATAGATGACACCACAGAATGATTTTCTCACATGGCTTTCAATTACAGGTATCGGGAACATGAAAACCTGGCAATGTTATGGTTCAAATCAGAAATTTGACAAAATGAAATATGATGTATAAAATATACTAATACTGCAAAATTTGATTCATGAAGAGAAAGTTATTGACTCTGCTGATCTAGATAGTGAAATTACATTTGTACGGATATCAAAAATCTGAGTTGGAAAAACCTTTAAAAATGGTATAATGCTATGTTTTAGGTGAGTTTCTTCTGCTGATTCAAGGAAAATTTTATCATACAACTGCGAATTGCAGTTAGTTCATCAGACTAGTGTGAAAATGTTCCAGTGTATAATCTTTTCAATTTTATATGTGTGTGTGTGTATATATACACACATACCTGAAGATTGGTTGAAAAAATAAATTTGTGTCCCCAAACTAAACCAATATTCTTGTTCATTTGTACACAATAGATGCATGTCTTTTTTCATTTATGCATTCATTTACTCATTCATTCATTCATTCACTCATCGAAAAACATTAGCACAGTACCTAATATCTCTGGTATTCTGCTAATGGGAAAAACAGGAATAGTCTGTATTATTCAGTGTTTAATAATCCAGTAGATTTTTAATTGAACTTCTTATCACACTTAAATGCTGAGTAAATACAAATATCAAATTTTACTTCAGTTATCTGAGATTTTATGGAAAAAATATAAAACCTAAATAAATATATCTTTTAGTAAAAATCTGAAATGTTATTGAGATAGTTTATAGATTTATAAAAGATCTTCTGATTAGGACCAGAATTATAACAGAAGTATTTTATACTTTGGGTATTTATTAAAAGAATAACAGATCTTTATTTTTGTCTTCAAACATTAATTGTAACAAATTTATGAGTGCCCTAATTTTTTATTAAGTTTAAGCAATAAAAACTTTATTACAACACTTGTTATGAGAAATGTATCATAAAATTTTTAAAAGTAATGATAAAATATTTTGTTTATTGTCTCAGTCTTGAAATATATTTTTTCCATGATTAGTAATTTTAAGTAATTTCTATGTAATTTTAAGCATCTTTCTGGTTTATGTTAAATTGTATGTTTAATAATTTAAGTAAAAGCATGAAAGCCAAGATAAGGATTCAAATAAAATTTCTATTTTCTCTACTCTCAAAGATCCCCCCAAAGATTCGTGAATCTATTAAAATAAATGTTTATACTCTTTACCATCCCAGGGTTCATTTACAGTATGTTAAATTACTAAATTTATAATGTATAGGGCTTCAGGTCTTCAGAAATAGTGCTGCTTTCTTACTCACTAAAGATTAGAAATAATGCCTTTTGTTTTCTTAAACATAATACTTAACCTTAAAAAATTGTATGTGATCTTAGTTAGAAAATACTAAAATCTCATCTGTCACTGCACTATCCTGGGGAAAAAATACAATAAAATGTAATGCCTGAACTTTAAATGATTCAATATATTTATCTGATCAATTTATTGGAAAAACTTAAACCATGGTTCAATGGAAATGCTGATTTTAAAAATTCTTAAATATTTGAAGGTTTATATTAATATTTAGTGTTTTTAAAAATATAATGAGAAAAGTCTAGGTCCTAAATAGATAAAAATAATTCTAATATGTAAATGAAGTCAGTTAACAAAATATAATTTTTCTAAGTGAAGAAATAATGCTTATTTCTTTGTTTCCCCAGAATATTTACCCTGGCAGTTGGCCATCATAAATGTCACTCAATCAATGTTAGTTAAGAGAATTTCTAGTTAAGAGCAAGAAGCTAATAGAAAATAAACTCATAATAGGAAATAGTATGTAAAATGCTCTACAAATAGAAATGTTTCATCAATTTGAAGCTTTATCCAATAAATGCACACATGTTGCTCTTGATATGATAGCCATAAAATAAATATGGTTTTACTATACCTTATAAAAGATTGTAGGTATCCTTTACAATCATTTTTTTTCATAAACCTAATACTTTATGCTCACTCATTTAGAGGAAGTCTGGATTTCTGATTTATAAATCTAGATGTCTCCTGTTTATGTTTTTAGATCTTTGTCCTATATGTAGCTGGTAGGATAAAAAAGAAAGGAACTGCCAGAAAAAAAGATTTAAATCTATTTTTATTCGTACAGAATGAAAGAAGCAAAGGAACACCTAAGGCGAAAAATGGGTTGATTGATATCTGTTGTTACTCTATGAGACTCACCACAACCATCTTATGTTTATGCCTTTACAGTTGGAAAAACACTTTCTATAAACCATTTCAGTTTCCTTACTACTAGGTGTGATAGATATGATTTTCCAGACACATAAATAGACAGAGACAATAAGCATCTTACTGACTTTTATAAGACAGTGAGTAGGGGAGAAAAGTCTATGAATTCATTTTTTTCCCACTGGATGTCACAATAAAGCAGGCCTATCTTTAGAAATAAACATTTGAGTATGAATATATGTGTGTATGAGTATGTGAACATGCATGCGTGTAAATTAATTACTTTATGTATAAGGCTGGCAATTCTAAGTCCTAGAGTGGCTGAGAGTATCAAAAGTTAGAGGAGAAAGTTCAGATGAAAATGTCCTGACTACTGGAGAAAAGCTTTTATAAATTAATCTAACTTTTGAGCTGCAAATTATCGCAAGGCTGATGAGCCTCAAATCTGTGCCAACTGATCTGATATAGCTTCAACTCTATTTCCAAGTGTTTACAAGTTACTTCTATATTGATATTTTCTGCTATCATTTCCTAATATTTTTGAAACAGCACCCACCTGTTTTCTTCTGTCTCCTAAAGCCCTCACTCCAACTTCTCTATTTCTTCTGCTCACTTCATTATGCTGTCATCCAAGTTTTATGTTTAAGCTATCAAACATTCCTTTGAAAACTGAC
Organism: Pteropus alecto; assembly: GCF_000325575.1. Classification (NCBI taxonomy): domain Eukaryota; kingdom Metazoa; phylum Chordata; class Mammalia; order Chiroptera; family Pteropodidae; genus Pteropus; species Pteropus alecto. Next base: position 16,719,475 of record NW_006439192.1, on the reverse strand, counting down.
ACAGCCATCCTTTTCTCCCCAGTTTTTCCTCTGTTGCCTTGATTTGTTCCTAAGTAACACAAACTTCTATTTCTTTCCCTCTATTCTTTTATTCATCTAATACATGCTAAAGGGCTTAAAGACTTTCCAAAAATATAACTTTTAATTTTCTTCCTTTCCCTCCTTCTTCATTTCATGCTGCTTCTTCTCTGTCTTCTTCCTTGCTGAAGTTTTCATCATCATCATTTTTATTTTCACCACCCCGATCAATGTTCATTGTTTTTGTAATGTATGCTGAATTCCCTACCAAAATTTTACATACTAGCCCTCATTTAAACCTCACAGATATTATATAGGTCAAAATTGACATTACCATGTACAGCAGAAGGCCAGATGCTGAGATTAAGAGTACACCATTTTACATACACAAGTATGGACAATGTGAGTTCACGGACTTGTCACAGCATCTCGTTTCACCATTACTACCTAACATAAACTTTTAAAAGTGTCTCATGTAGAAAATAACACTTTCCTCTTTGAAAAATATCCTTCAATGGCCCATTAAATTCCTTTTTTAGAAAGTGTTGCTAGAAGTCTTGTTAATATATTTCTATCTGTTTTAAATATTTTTCCTAACAAGTAGGAAGTACAGACTATTATCTAAGTAGACTTCCTGCAAAGCACAGACTATTATCTAAACTTCTACATAGTACTGAGTGCTAGGAGGAGGACTTTCTCAGAGTAGGTACTCAATACCCACAGGTTGGTAGACCAGTAAGTTTCCCACAATTTCCAAGTACAACCATTACACAACTAGTTCAACAATAATGATCATTTTTATTAAAATCTTTATCATAGTTTTTCCATCACCTGAGAGGAATTTTGTGTTTCTTTACCACCAGTATATGTCAATACTTTTTCTTAAATGCCGATTACAAGGAAAAATGTAGTTTTTCTTAATAAACTGAATATATTACCAGTTCTGTGTTCAACATTATAATATGTTTCATACTTTTTTCCCCTTTGATCTCAATTTATCCCCTATCAACAACACTGCAAAAAATTTAAGACAGAGGATATGCTTTATTTCTTTTAAAAAAATACCTATTCAATGCATTCTACATGTTCACTATATTCTTTATGAAAAATAAACTATATCTCTATGTCCATTCTTAGATATAGCAGAAGACTAGATAATACAGTGCCCTGAAAGATGTCAAGTTTATTGGTCATGAGAAATTTGGATCTCTTCACAAAGAACATGTGCAATTGTATGTCTATCCTTTCTGCAATGTGCATAGCTTTATTTGTTGGGCTCTTTTATCTTTACTATTAGAAATTTCAATTGGGAATCTACTATATGCAAAGAGCAGTGTTTTCATGCAGAATTAAAAATAATAATAATAATAGATAACACCCAGAAATTGTCCTGAAGGAGTATGTGCTATGTATTCTCTTGTGAAATATGAACCTGGAACATGGATTGGTAGAAGCACAGTAGAAAAATGATTGCTGAAAAGGACATAAAAGGATTTTAGGATTTCTTAGCATGGTGTGTATGTTGTGAGAGTAGAAAAGAACACCCAGGAGGTTTCATGGAGCAGATAGAATTTTTGTGAGGCCTGAAAATTTTCTATAGTCACACCGAGTCTGGTATTCCATTTTCAAATAGACTTTTACATAGTCAAATGAAACAATATGTTTCAATTTGAATTTTGGATTTTGATAGCTATACAACTTTTATTGAGGATTTTTAATAATTTTATCTATATTTAACCTCTTTTTTTAATAGTATATTTTACATTCTAGAATTGCTTTGTATCTATAACAAGCATATGACAAATTAGTTTGTAAGTATTCTAAGGGCTGAAACTAAACCATCTACTTAAGTCCTTCATAATACCAAGTAGAATGCTAAGCACATAAGCATTTTTTCTCAAAATGTGATTCAAAAATTACCCGCATCAGAACCATCTAATGTACTGTTCAATGTTTAGGTTACTAAGCCTCATTCTAGATCACTTGAATTAAAGGATTTAGAATTCTTAATAACAACCTCAAGTGATTCCCAGAGAACATTAAGTCTTAACAGCCACTAATACAAAGACTCTTAAGTACACACTTATTGATTGATACAACACAATGATATTGCTTGAACTTTCAGTAATTGTCTTGCCAATCTAATTGGCATTTTTTTCAAAATGAACATTTCTATTCTGAAGGATCTGCAAAGTTATGATGAAAAACCTGTCTCAAAATTTAAACTAAATACTTCAGGCAAAGATGTTGAAATGAAGAAGACAAAAAGAAGACAAGTAAATGAACAGAAGATTCTGATTCCATCTGCTATACTAAAACTCTCAGCTAGTTCCCCTATCCTTGTCCACAACCCCAGAACAGAACACAGTGTAGGGGAACACAAATGAATTCATAAAATCTTGAGAATTTTTATTCACTACGCTCTCTCAAATTTGGAGAGTTGTGGACAAATAAATAAGTACAGCCTTGGAAAAGTCAAGAAAAAAACAAATCTCAGTAAGGAAATTCTAGGTACCTCCCTAGGACCTCAGCACAGATGAGAAAAACTACCAAAATTTCCCAAGATATTATGCTACATTTCGCTGTGTGTGTCTGATTGCAGGAGAAGGATAAGCCAAAATCAACTACAGTGGGACACACCCCTGAATGAGGTCAAAGATATTGTCTAGAAGACAGAGTGGAGTCCAGCTCTCTACCAGCAAAGGCTATACTCAGCCCCAGTGCAGATCTTCTTCACCAAATTTACAAGGCCACAGGTCAGGAAAATGGGTAAAAAATGAACAAACCAAGAAAGAAAAACAATACACAGACCTCAAAGAGAAACTAGTAAAAAAAAACAAAAACAAAAACTTTTCTTCAAAAATAAGTCTCAATGAAAAATATACCTACTATAGATTATGTCAAATAAAAACTCTGGATATAGCTACCCTAGTAAGTATAAACAAGAACTGGCAAGATGAATGTAGCATATGTACAAATAAAAGAGGAAGTGATGGGGTTGGAGTAAATGAAGGAAGGCGAGAGAAAGAAGAGACAAATATAAAAAGAAAAAGAATTCCTGTTCTGGAGTTAAAAGCATTCTGAAGAACAGAAACAACTTATCCAGGTGAACTTCAAGCTCTGGAAGAGTTTAATAGGAACATAAATTTAATAAGACAGTATTAAAGGACATGAAGACAAAACAATAGAAAAAGTGAAGGGAAATTGCTTAGCCCAGATAAAAATCAAACCAAAACATTTATGTATCAAAATATATTAAAATGGTGGATCTCACTGCCACAATCTCAGAAGCTTTAAAAATACCAAGGTCTGGGTTATCTCAGTATTTATTGGTTTATAGTTCTGGGGTACATCCTGGACCCTGAGATTTTAAAAATCTTTATTGATGATTCTAATACACAGCCAGGATCGAGAACTACAAGAATTAGAAAAACCAAAAATGTGACAGACATGTATGGAAACTCAAATAATAGAAAGAAGAGCTTAAAATTAAAAAAATTCAAACAACCAGAAAGTATACAATAGAAACATAGAAGAGGTTCTAACATAAAGATAACTTGTGTTACTGAGGTAGAGACTCTAAGAGGTAAGAAAACGGTGATCAAAAATATAATAAATGAATACTTTCATAAAATGAAGAAATAAGTAAAACTGAAGATCAAAATTATACATTATACCAGGAAAATTTTATATAGAACAATCGGCATCAAGGAACCTATGAAATTTATTACTCAACATTAAGGATTAATTTGTAAATAAATATTAGGCATTCCTCAGGAGAAAACAAGTCATTCACAAAGGGTGTGTTTGGGGGCGGGGAAGAATCAGGGTTACATCAGAGTTCAGCATAACAATTCAGTTGGAAAGTATAATGTGATCATATTTTAACTAACTAACGTTAGCACAAACAGCAATTAGGTTTTCTCAAACATAAAAATGAAATAAACAAAACAAGGAAACATAACACCAATAAACCAGGTTTAAAAGATCCAATCATTCATGAAATTGAGAATATCACTTCGAGACTGGTTGTGAGCCTTCATGTGTA
>NW_006439192.1:16697412-16715388 GCF_000325575.1 Pteropus alecto | reverse complement strand
ATCAATGTAAAAATAATAAATTTCATTTTTACTTTATCAATAAAAATAAGAATAAAGTTAAAGCAATAGAACATCTCACTATCTCATAGTTTCCATACCCCTAAATATTCTGGTCACTTTACTATGAATAATTTCTTTTCTTTCTCCTTATTTTTATTTTTATTTTTTTGCACTTTCTAGAAAAGGAATTGACAATTTTTTTTCTGTAAAGGGCCAGATAGTAAATATTTTAGGCTTTGTGAACCAAAAATTTCCTGTTAAAACTTTTCAACTCCACAGTTGTGGCAAAAAGCAGCCGTAGACAATCTGTGTGGCTATGTTAAAATACAACTTCATTTGTAGAAACTGAAATTTATATTTATATATTTTTCATATGTCACAAATATTATTTAACTTTTTTTCGACTATTTAAGAAGGATAAAACCATTGTTAGCTCATGGGTCTTATCAAAAGAGGATGTGAGCCAGATTTCGCCCATCAGTTGCAGTTTGGCGACCTATATTTTAGACCAATGCTTTTCATCTTTAGCACAATTAACGTTTTGGGCTGGATAATTTGTTATTGTGGAAAACTGTCCTATGCACTGTAATATGTTTAGCAGCATCTCTGCCCTCAACTTACTAGATGCCCATAACATCCATTAGACCTTACCAAGGTCTTCTGGTAAGAACCACAGTTCTAGACTATTAACCCTGTGTGCATTAAGCATAGATAATTCTAGATGTAAACTTTATTAACAGATAATTCAGAGGGATTCTTCCCTCTATCTGAACACTAACTTCGTCATAGCATAATATAATTACTTTAGCTGCTGTATATAACATTCAGATCAACATAAGTTAACTAAAGCCATCCCACTCCCCTTTTTTAATTCACTAGAACCAAGTGAATCCTCCAATTTATACTGCTTGTTATGAGATTCCATTCACATTTCTTTTTCAGGGACACTGAAAAATAAAATTGAATAAATTTCACCATTTAAAATATGAAAGTGTTTAGTATAGATGATGTTTAGCAACACCATTCATAATATCTCCATTGTGAGCAGAGCAATTCTTATCACTATTAGTTTAAGGTGCAAACCTATAAAGAACAAAATGGTTTAAGCATTATCAGATCTAAATTGTAGTGGTTTTCTGATATGTTTAGTGAACATGATTTTTTTATGGGCATAAAATTAATATATGATAGCCTATGGGTTTCAGGTATACATAACATAATAGTGATTCAATATTTGTTATACATTATGAAATGATTCCCATGATAAGTCTAGTTACCATCTGTCACCATATAAATTTATTACAACATTATTGATTATATTCCCTAGGCTGTACATATTTTGAGTAGGATTTCATCTGTTTGGTGAAATCAAGAAATGTTAAGCACATAAGAAGAATTCTCGTGATTAGGGAATTTAAGAAAAAAGAACATGATAAAAAGCTACAAAAGCAAAAGCTAAGTTGTGGAAAACAAAAACACTGTTTTGCATGTGCGCATGAGTGTGCATGTGTATTTCCATGAGTGAATTTGTGTGTGTTCCTCAGAGTTCCTCAGACTTCTGGGCTAAAAAAAAAATAAAAAAAAAAAAAAAGAAGCATTAAATAAATCCTTATTGATTGGCATAATTTGTATATTGCAACACCAACAATTCAGATGACCTTCCCTTTTTGTTGTTTTTATCATTCCTTACAAATAACATTTTAAATGGGCTTTACATTTCAAATATGTGTCTAGTCCAATCATATATGCATAGATTAATAATTTTATTCATGTATTTCCTTAGTATTAACTGAGAAGCAACTATGTTTTAAGCATTGTTCTTGGTACTGGTGACCACCATAAAAAATTTAGAACAATTACTTTTGTACAGACTTATAGACTAGCAGTGGAAATAGTCATTAAGATGTCACCATAAAAGTCTTTCAATTTAAGATCAGCAATAAGGTTTCCTTAAGAATAGCAGCCCCTTCCTCTTTTGTCTCTTGTCCTTTACTACCCCTTTCCAATTTAATTCCATGTAACGAATGGAAATGTTACGAATTTTCTTTTCCTTTCTTCTCTAGTTACAGGAGATGCATTAGCTCTTATGTTTGATGATCAAGCAATCAGCAGTGTTTAGAGTTACTTGAGGTTCTACATGGTCTATTGATAAAAAAAAATAGCAATATGAACATATTAAAAATCATGAGAAAAAATGCTAAAACATGCCAACTTCAGATCATAAAAAACACATTTTCTTTTGAAATAGTCCTCATTATGTCGATATGACCTCTGGGACCTTTTCCAAGGAGAGTTCTTGGCCAGAGTTAGCTGGAGTCCATGTGTATATTTTATTTATAATTTATAGAATCTAAGAATATTCTTCAGTAGTTCTCCAGAATTTTGGAGTAATTGAGGTCAATATGGAATCTGCTGGATGAGGGAACCCACCCACGTCAGGAAAACACAACAGAAAATAAATTTAAAAACATGGTTCAATGGACAGTGAAAATCAATGAAGAGGAAATGGACCATTTTTGCCTCAGAGATTTTTCACTGCTCATTGAGTCAAGTCCACTTGCTAATGGTTAACTTGGCATTTTTTCCACTTTGGTAAATCTTTCCGTGTTAATTACGATCACCTGCTATAAACTATCCAGGAGGCAACTCCATTCTGGTTGCATTGGTAGATAAGAGACACCAGTTTCCAAACTGATATTGAATTTCAATTACTTTTAGAACAAAAGAGATTTCCCAGGCTCATGTTAATTGACCATGATGCCCTCCAGCTGCACTTGAATGGAGCTTCAGAGATCCTTCTCAGTAAAGGGTTCCATGCAGCTATTATACTATATTGATTAGAATTGGTCTGTGAAATAAAAGAACTTTTTTTCCCCTTTTGAATATACTGCAGAGTGGTACTTGAGAATTACTCAGTTTAATGGTATGGTTGTAAAGAAACTGAACCCTTTTACCATGTACTTATAAAAAATATGGAGAAGTTTCACTGATAAATAAGACCGCTGCTCTCCTGAGTCAAGTACAAGAGATGTAAATAGTTACATGTGATATAGTGTGTTAAATGGTATGCTGTAGATATTTATAATTAACAGATAAATAGCTACTGGAGATGCATTAAAAAAGGAGAGATAAAATATGCTTAGAAGACTTCACAGAAGTAAAATTAGCTATGAGAAAGATTTTATCAGCTGGACTAAAGGAAGAGTATTGCAAACATAGAAAATGCATTAGAATAAAGCTCCAAGGTGGATAATTCGATGTGGCTAGTATGGAGGTGACAAAATATGTGAAGAAAGAAATAAAGCCTAGTCAAAAGTGATGGCAAGACTTGTATGCTATCGGGGAAATATTTACTCTATATTATAGATAATGGCGTGTAAATGGAAATTTTTTAATGCAGAGGGGCTAACACAATAGCATTTTAATTTATAAAATTTATTCTAGCTGGAAAGATGATGAAAGAGTTTTAAGAGATATAAGAACAGAGGCTGGGATCTAGTTAGAGGTTATTATAACAGTCTAGGGAAGACATATACAGAGTTTGCTCTTAGACAGAAATAGTAAAGATAAAGAGGGATGGATTGTCTTGAGAAGCATTTAATTAACTTAGGTACCTAATGGACTCGGGGAACGGATGGTAGGAAGGAAGTAAACTAGAATGACACATTCTGTCATGTGTAATTGAGTGACCAATCAAATAATTAACTAAGAGAGATTAATGCAGAAGTATAAAATTTGAGATCCAGAGTAAGGAGAAGCATGACAAACTCAACTTTAACATGACAACTTAAAGATATTGAGAACTTTCCAAGGAGAGAGAACGTATGAAAAAATGGATTTACAGATTTGGACTCTGGTCGAAGTGCTGTGCTACAAAATTGCTTAGGAAAAAAAATAATTTTAAGGTTAAGAAAAGAACCAGAAGATACATTACCAAAAATTCCAATAGAAAATAGTATTTCAAGAAGCAAAGCATATTAATGAGGAATCAATTTATGGAAGAAAATGGTAGCCTATCTAGGACTCAGTAGTCTTAGCCAGAGCTGTTTCTTTGGGAGTTATGGGGTGAGGCACAGGCAGAGGATTGAATAAGAAAGGAAAATGTGGCGCACTAGAGCTATGTACAAATTAGGATTCTTTGTGATGAAAGCAACAGAAATCCAACATCAAGTAGTTTTTGTATGAGCTGATTTATAATATTACACAATAGGAATTTAGAGGCAGGCTTCAAAATGATTTAATTCAGCATTTCAATGTAATCAGGGCATTTCTCTTTGATCCTGCCGTCTTCAGCAGGCCTCATTCTAAGACTGGTTCTCTCACATCTTAAAGACTGATCATAGGTACTGATTTCTTCATTTTACATTCCACAAAAAGGTAGATAGATGCCCACTTGCTTTAGGCAAACTTAGGAAACATGTCTACCTCTATATGGTTAACAATAATCAGGGAAGGTTCTGTTAAACAGAATCCACCTCTGAAGATGGGCCTGGTGCACCGTTGAACAGAACTAGGATTTTATCAGGAAAAAGTGGAGCCATATGTTGGGTAGGCAACCAAGCGTGCCCACTGTAACCCATGCAATGGAAGAGAGGTCACTCCACAGACCAGTAGCTAAAGGAGAAACACACACAAGCAGCTTTATAATGTTATGCTTTTGTCTTTTGTTCTTTTTCCTATTGTATTGTGAAATTTGAGCATGTTTCTATGCTGGAGAAATGTGGTGGGGGTGGGGGACACGTAGAGATTAGAGAAGAGACATTAAGATCAATGGAATTAAGCCTCGATGACAGGAACTAATGAAATTAATGGCACAAATGGAGAAATCACTGCAGAAGAGAAGAAATTGGTGAGTAGCTGTGTTTAGGTTCTGAGGGAAAGTTGTGGATGAAGAAGACAATGTTTACTCAGGAGAGTCTTTATTTTTCCTGTAAAAGTAGAAGAGGTCAGAGTCATTTGGTTAGAGTGATGGGCAAGTGGGTGCTAAGCATGAGTTTGTAAGAAAAATTCCCTTTTCTGCTTCTACTTGTAATCCTTTTTCCAGTTCTAAATTGGAGTGTCAGTGTAATGCCCTTAACCCTCCAGAATGCTCTTTGGCCCACCCTGTCTCACAATTACGCTCTAGGGCCACTTTGGTGCTATCAGTTTTAATCCCCTGCCCTTCTCTGTCTGCTTTAGCGCCTTCTGATTACCCTAATTTCCTGCCCTTTGTCTCTCTTGCTTTCTCTCTGGTGCTTTCTGCTCACATCCATATTTCTACACTGTCTTCTGTCGTGACCTTCAACCCATTGTCTGAGAGAAAGCTAAAGATTCCATTTGAAGAGGATGAAAATAATAATTTTATCCAAAATAGCTTACCGCAGAAAGAAAAAAAGGGAGGCTGATTCTAACAAATGCAACCAAAAATGCCAGGAGAATAACTTTTTAAATTTTTGTCATGAATATACTATGTAGCACTTGGTAAATATTAAATACATATATACATAAATGCTAAAGAATTTATTAATATAAACTAAAATTATACAGGTTAAAATTAAATTTCATTTCAAAATAATGTAGTAATTATAGCATTAAGTAATTAATGATTTTATTTTCCTCATCAGTTCATAACTTCGATTTATTCAAAATTAATGGCAATCCATGCCAGTAACTTCATCTGCTAAAATATTTTCAAAAAGAATAGTAAAATGCTTATCTATTTTATAAAGGACTTTCATATTTGCAAATACTATTATTCAATTGACATTATAGAAACAGCTTGATTTTCAGTTACATTAAGTATATATATTTTTTTGAAATAGACTAAAGACTAAATTTTGGAGTGGGCCAGATTTGCTTTCTTTTTATAGGAAATGAACATAGACTCGCTCTCCTTTAGTAGTAGCGTGACCTACATAAAGGTGAGTGGCTGTGATTTTCTCATTTTCCCCAGTGAGAAGGAGAAATATCCCCTCTCCCATTGCCCTCTTGCTGCCAAAAACGGGGAAAAAATGATCACAGGAGCTTTGAATACAATTTTTGTTGAGCTTGTTTTTTCCCTCACCTTAGGTGACCAGATCGATAGACAGTCCAGCGGCTGAGAAAAAAATCAGATCACTGGAATACTGCCAGAGGCAGTTTCTCTGTTTCAGCAAGAGTCCATTATGATATTACAAAATTTAGAATAAATGATATATAAGGAGACACTCATATCTCACTAAATTCAAAAAGGGAAATGTCGATATTAAAATGACTCATAATAATACTAATGTCAGAATCGCTCTTCCAAAAAATCCAATATAATAAAATGGACTTTCCAAGGCCATGTGTGGTTTCCCATCTTTAAAAGTTATATGTCTTTATGGACACTAATTAATATATGATAACCACTATGCAGTCAGTGCTGCTTTACTGGACTGCAGGGTAAGATGGCTGCTCGCCTTGTTAGGTAGTTAGTCAGGCATGAGGGACAGGAGCCATTGCCCAGCTCTGTAACCATAGAAACTTCTTTTGAAGACTTTCCTGAAGGACCTCCCAGAAATACCTCCCTTTTAGGGTTATGAATTACCCCAAATTCTAGAGCACAAAGGCCATAAAAGCTGCTGGCTAAACCAGCTACAAACGCATGCATAGAAAGTACTGACATAACTTCAGCCTCATTATATCATCATTATAATATCATGACTATGCCTGGAAGTTCATAAATCTAATAAAGGACTGAATTCTAGGTAACCACCTGTGCATTAGGCAAAGTTATATAGCAGCCAACTACCAGTCAAGGTGACCTCACATACAGATCATCTAGGCCCTCCCATCACTGCCCAAATATAAACGGACCTTCCCATCTCTGCATGTTACAGCTTTCCTGGCTGGAAACCCACCCCTCCCTTTGGGGTGTACTGCTATCTTATCTCTTCACCTCCTAAATTCTACAGGGCTGCAGCCTAACTTAGCACAGCCCATCTCCTTTTAAAATGTACTTTCAATAAATCTTACTTTTTCTCAATCTTAACAACCTGTAATTCTTTGCTATGTCGGCAGGGAAGAACTGAGGAACAACACACAACATCACCGTCCACCGTACTCCACTATCCACTATCCTCCACCTCTACCTCCTCCTCCATGCTGCTGTGATGTCGCTGGATTTCACATCACCCCAGCGATGACAAACTGACCAACCTTTTTATAATAAGCAGCTTGTATGCAGGGTAATCAAAATGAAATATCTGGGCCAGAAACCAGTTGTACTGCAGATGCAGTCTTCCTTCCTCACAAGGGATATAGCTCCTGAAATTCAACTAGCTCTAAAAAAGGTTGAGGGCACTACGTCTAACCTTCTTCTCCATTCCAGGAAATGTATTGATCCGTTCAGGTACTCATTTATTCAAGAACATTTGCTGAGCTCCTACATTAGGTAAGGCATTGTGGAAATCAGCAGATCACAAAATCTCAGGGAGGTGGGTGAGTGAGCTTGCTTCTGGGCCCAGAATATGCTTCTGCATTTTATTCATTTGACTTTTACTAGTTTTAGAAAATTCAACTAAGTTCTTTTCTTACTTGATATCACTCCTCCATCCTCCAAAAATTCTGAGAGGTATCTGTCTTTCTTATGTCTTTATGTTCTAATTTCTACTATAATTTATAAGTTAAATAATATGCATAAATAAACAACAATTAATATGCATTTTTTACCTAATGTCTGTTATAGCACTGACATTTTTGCACGATTTCATTTAATTCTTGCAACAACTATTCTTATTCCCATTGAGACTGACTTTCCTTGGTTATGACCTTGTCCTCTGTGGACCTGGGTGAGGGGTCCCTAGGGCTCAGAGTGTTCCTTATGAGACAACTATGTGGACACCACAGACTGTCCTAGGGCTAGTAGCTGAATCAACGAGACTTGGGTCATGCCTTTGGTAAGCACCTTAAAATCTTTTTTTCTTAAAAATCAGCGGCCCAGCTTTTTATGCTTTCTAACTTTAACTTATCATCTACCTTCCTGTGAATCTAAGAATCATGCAATCTTACCTTACATGCCTGTTTAGTTCAATTACTTTAAAAAGATTTTCCCGATTTATTCAATTATTTTTTATAAATCTTTATATTCATCACCCTAGCATTTGAGAGCATTAAGGATGAAATTATTAGTTATGCCTATTACATGAATTATTCAATACTCACAACCACCCCATGAAATACATGCTAATATCCTCATTTTATGTAAGAGGGAACTGAGGCACAGTGAAACAGAATAGCCTATTCAGTTTGCACAACAGAAAGTGGTCATGACCAGGATTTACACTAGGGCTATCTGATTCCACAGCCTTTGATCTCTTCACCTTTTTGCTCTGTCCCCCTGCCTTCCCACTCTACAAAGCTCAGAATAGATTTTAATGTACTTATATAACGAACTTAAGTTGAACGCTATGTCCAGACTCACCATATAAAGAAGTTCCTGGAAGTCAGAGAACGGCCTTGGGACTCAGAATCTATATGTATAGTTCTGCATGCAGGGGTGAATCCATATATATCAATGACTCCCTAATAAGTGTTATAATTTTCATTCAACTTGAATTGATCTGTTTGGAATAAATTCCAGAGAAAGAAAAGGTAGCTCTTCCCAGAAATCCTTCAAGAATGCTAACTCTAGAGAGTTTGCTTTTATAAACTTAAATTTGAAAACAGTTGAGTAAAACAGAGCAAAAAGGTAAAAAGTGTTAGATACTGAATTCAAAAATTCTATAACAAGGCTTAACTCCACAAGTCATGAAAATGATATTCCAGTACTTCCTTTAATTGGGGGGGGAGGAATATACTTTTTCTTAGATGTACCATAAAGATATTGCAAATTAACACCGCACAAGCACATATGTCCACAATATCTGATTTAATATTTCCTTTAATAGAAAAGAAACTCATTTCTAATTGTGCTCATATTTAATAGTAAACATTTTATAGCAATTATATGCATAATATATATAGATATATTATACTCTATGTAGTATGTACATACATAATAATATGTATATAATAATGATAAGTAGGTCTATTCTAAAATATATGTCTGTTCAAAAATTTACATCTAATATTTTTTAATGACCTTAAGTGGACAGTTATAGCATTTTTTGTTGTTAATGAAAAATGATTTTAAGAATATCTTCAAAATGCACATTCATTAGACAGTTTAAAATGTTGTTAATAAGCAATTAAAGCATTCAGACGCTGAGTCCGTTTGCTGAAGATATGTCTATCTTAATGTTTTAGAACATACATTATATCTACTTCACTCTTATTCTAGGAACTATGCCAAACTTCTTTCTCCAAAGCAAAAAACAATAAGAGGCATAAATATTGTCTTGAAATAGAATGAAAGACTTTGTTGAGGTGCAAGAGAAGTTTTATAAAAATGGTGGCTAACTTTTTCAATCTTTAGTAATTCGGACATTTATCTTTAATGTGATTAAAATTGCAGTACTCTGTACTGTATATTGTATAGAGTATTGTATACTGAATTCAAAAATTTTACTGTTACATTTGATTTTTTCCTCACAAAATAGAAAACTAGAATTTTTGAATTAAAACTCTACAATGAACACAAATATAAAATAAACAGTGCTAGATTTTCATGGCTTAAATACTTTGAAAAACACATGCTTTCAGAAAATTTTTCTATTTAAATGTTATTCTCAATTGAATGTTCTAAAATTGCTCTTAAAAGAAGAATATTTCATCATTTACTGTTGTCAGGAAAAAAAATCCACATATTTCATGTTCAAATGACTTAAAATATAGTATTAAATATTAATCCATTTTAATCTACCACAAAAAAATTCAGTCCCAGTGTAATGAACTATTATTATTTATTTATTTCAAATTCAATTTATTAAAAAATGTGCTCATTGCCTGAAGGCCTTTGGGAACACCATAAAAACACAAAATACATGAATTAAATTAAATCAATAGTCCACCTTCTCATTAAAAGAAATAACAGTTTGAAACAATGCCACGCCAAAAAGATGTATTCTGTATTTTATGTATACATAATTTAATTATCATAGCTTGCTCACTAACTGGTGTCTATTGAGATGAATATAAGGATTTAGTTGAGTTTTCATCTTTAATTTTTTTGTTGATAAAGGCTGAGTAAGAACTTTAATTTATTCAAGTAATAAAGTGACTGTGAAGATCCAACAGAAAAGCCATTATGGAGCTTTTCTGGTACATAGAAAAGTCTTTTGGACCTTTACGCAGAGGACAGATCCTGAACATTTAGCAGTGTTCTTAGTTCATTAGTATTTTTTCTCTTCTCTCACTATCTGACGGAGTTCTCTGTGCATTTGATTTTCAGGCTGAAAATATGTAGCATCTACAAAAATGGACAAGTCTCTCAGTAAACAGTAAAAGTGGAAACCTCTTTACTCTACTTAAGACTTCATAAGACCCCATCTGTCCTCAATATCTCCTCTGCTGGTGATATACAGCCCATGAATTGTCAAATGTCCACCTAAAATGGTGAACACATGAGAAACTGTCTGAAATAATCAACTATGAATGGTATACATAACATAGGAAAGGAAGGAAGATGGTGAGCTAGACTTTTCCACTGGCAAAATTATACAGATGAATTTACCAAATTATCTAACTTTTACATTGGAAAGTAAAAATTAATATCGTGAGGAAATTGAACAGGTAGAGTTAGGTTGTGATGATAGATGTAAAGAAAGAGCCTTCAGCACTGTGTTGGGTACTTCTAACAGAAAACAGTGGGAGAAGGTATTTTAATTGGGGGAAAAAAAAAGAAAGAAGGTATACCAAAAGGAAAGAAAAATGTTCAAGAAAATCTCTTCTCGCTTCTCAATTTTGCTTAAGCCTAGCTAACTCTGCTTTTTTGCTACATTGGTCTACTCACATATTTTTTACTTTCTTTATTTAAACAAGAAAGTTCACATCGTTATTATTAAGAAATACTAACATTATATTTAAAACAATTATGATGGTGTCTGAGAACCTGACAAATAACTAAATATAACTAACAAATAACTAAAAATAAATAAAATCAAGTTATTATAGGTCACAAAAATATTGTACTCAGATGGCTGGCTGGATCTATACAGAGAAAACTTCCCATTTGAAAACAGCAAAAAAAAAAAAAATTAGTATTACCCCAAATGTGGCTTACAATATAGGGGGTAATGAAGGTTAGGCTTGAGTTAGAGTAATAGTTTTATAGAATCTCAGAGTCTGTAGAAGGATTTTAAAGGTTGTTGATTCCAGGAATTTGTACCATATTCGAATGACTTCTGTAACAGTTCTACCAAGTTTTCATCCAGAATGCATTTGAAAGCCTTGACAGTTGGTGAAATGCTAGATGACTGAATGAACTGACTAGGCTTCTCCCTATTCTCTGATGTTATCTTTTACTGGTCTCCCGGATACCCCAGTTTCCTCTGATATGCCGGCGTTATTGCTGTTCCTCAAATGAACCAAGCCTCAGGGCCTTTGCACTTGCTCTTCCTTTATTCCTACTTCTGAGTGCTTTGCTCTCTCCTTTTCTTCAGGTTTCATTTCAAATACCGTTTATCAGTGATTTCGTCCTTGACCACCTCAACTCTCTCATCCAGCCTATCTTGTTTTATTTCCTTCCAGAGCACACATTGTTATCTGTCATATTATATATTTAATTTTTTTAACTCCTTAAAGATTTTGTTCATTAATTGATGGTCAAATCCCCAATGTTTACACAGTTGCTACTTCATAGTCAGGGTTTAGTACATTTATTGAATGAAAGGATGGATAGTGCCACCACAAAATTCTCCAGGTCAGAAACCTGAGTATACTTTACGCTCTATCTTCCTTTTAAATGCCCACATCTAATCAATAACAAAGCCCCACTGACTGTACCTCTAAAGAGTACTCTACTGCTCTCTACTGCCACTTCCTAGATCAAAGACCCATCACCTCCCGCTTAGATTAATGCAACAACTTCCAACTGGCAGTAACAGCTTCTAACTCTCTTCTTTAGGTTCAGCTTCAGTACATCTGTTTTCAATGATGCAGCTAAGTGATGTCTCTAAAATACAACTCTGGCCATCCCCTTCTTTGCTCAAAATTTTCATCGCTTCTCATTTTCCTCAGATAAAATCAAAACACAAGTGCTTCTGGTTTTTTTTCAGCTTCACCTTTCCCTGACTTCTTTGTCCATTCAAAACATCTGATTAGAAACACTTTTTCCAAGAAGTCTTCACCAATCTCCCTGAACTGCATTAAGTATTCTATCTAGAGACTTATCTAAAATAGACCATATTTACTTTCGTGTTGAACTTATCGTATTGTATTATACTTTTCTGTTTAATTATGTCTTCGCTACTAATTTGGGACTGTAAGCACTCTGAAGTCAAAGATCATGTTTGCGTTGTTCATTAACGGGGCTCTAGAGTCTAGCAAAAGGAAATAGTCAATTTGATGTAAACTGTTGAAGAGGAACAAATTCAACCCTGAATCTCAGGATTTTACCTTAATCTTGGATTGGGAATTTTGGCATAGTTACAAAAATAGGGTTTATTTGTCTGGAGTCTTCAATTTCTCAGTAGCGGTCTGCAATAGTTGATAGAGTCTGGATAATAAAATTATGTAGTTCTACCGATTGTACAATCATTAGTTCATTCATAAATTCTGTACTGAGGACCAACTACATGCCAGGCACTCTGGTAGATGTTAGAGAGGTGAACGAGATAGATGAGGTGCCTGCTCTCTGTGTTAAAACAGTATTTAAGGAAACAATGAACAAGTATAATATAAACAGGCATGATCATTTCTGATAGCAGTAGTTGCTATAAAGAAACTAAAAGAGGATGTGGCGATAGAGAATATCTGAGAGGGGAGTCTTTTTACACAGAATAGTCAAAGAAGGTTTTTCCTCCCCAGTGAAAGAATGAATTTTGATCTAGGTGACAATATGAATCCACACATGCAAATTTCTAGGGGTGGGGAGAGAAAAGGTTGTGTGGATGGAATGCTGAGACGTGACGTGAGGGGCCAGCTCTATAGCCATTATGAGCAACAGTAATTTTATTTTAAGTTGAATGGAAAACCATTTTAAGTTGAATGGAAAACCACAGTCACCACTTATAAAACCAAAGTGATTCTACATAGAATCTGATATATCACAAAATTAATATATTGATTCATGTGGCATTGTTTGATACTACTTTTGTTTAGTAACTCACAAAGCAACATAATTAGGAGGCTAGTGAAAATACTACACTCTCCCTTCCCCTTCATTTTTTTCTTTCCTTTTTTTCAGTAAGCTTCAAAGTAACTAGCCCTGGGTGAGATAGAGTGATGAAAAACCTCATTCAGTTCAAAGAAACAACAACAAAACAACCCAGTTGAATGGTCCGTTGCAAACCACAAAACAGACATTGTTTAGTGGATGAGGTTTCCTCTCTTTAGTATCCAAGCAATGACTAACGGTTTTTCTCCAAAGCTCCCACTTTTAAAAGAATGAATTAGCCCAAAGGCCTCAGAGAGATAAGTATTACTTTCCTCCTGGTAGCTCAGCTTAGTGACTGAGAAGAAAAAGAAAACTGGACAATATTTCAAAGCCAAGACCAAGAAATGTGATTGTAGATACTGCGCTTCTGTACTCCTAAATCTGATATCCAAACAGTTTTTTATGCTATTCTATGTATTTTCTGCCTTATCCATAAACTCATGCACCTGAGGTGTGCTTGCTTCGAATATGTTTCTGGGTGCCCTCACTCAGCATAACTGCATTCCCTGTGCTTCCAAGAGCAAAGCTGTCTCCATGACCCCACCCACTACTCACAGGCTCTGGTGAAACTGGACCATCAGTGGTCATTTTGCACAAATAGCAATTGTACCAAACTTAGGTTGTTTTTTTTTTTTTTTTTTGCATATTTTTATTTTCTAGAGACAACTTTCAAACAACAACAACAACAACAACAACAACAACAAACTATTGCAAAATAATTACTTGCCGTTTGAAGCAAAATAGCACATTAAATGCTAATGTAAGGTTCAACGCATTACTTTCTTTCTCTCATCTCTATTAGGAAAAATGTCACAGGTTAATATATTTGTGCCCCACTGAGAATTAAAGAGGAAACAAAATGCTTAGTGTTTGTAATGAGGTCGCGCATTAATGCAGCAAGGTCATGCCAGATCACGTATTATAGATACGGCAGCATTATTTTCCACCGTAGCTAAAGGAGACTCAACTCAATGATGGGCAATACTTTGAGAGATATTTATTTTTGATGTGAAAAGGAAATAAAACTAGAGCATTCTGGTTGATGGAAGCCATAAATAAGATTTTCCCACAAAGGATTAGAAAGCAAAAATACTCCTCACAAGCCGTATCATCTCGAAGTTCAAGGACCGGATGAAGAGATCGCGATATTTTGTGACGGCTGTGGAATACATTGCACAAGCTTCATATGATGAAAAAGGCTTTAGTTCTTGGGCAAAATTACGAGATAAAATAATCTAAACATTGATATTAAGATATATTAAAAATAATTATAGAGAGGCAAAAACCCTAAATGGAGCACACCTCCATAAATTTTAATTTATCAGCTAAAAATGAACATGGGCTGTTCCTAAAATTAATATTATTGGCAAGTTCAGTTTGTTATGGGTTCCAAATCTATTAGGGGAAAAACAACTTGGTTTGAGAATTTTAGAGGTGACAGTTAAAAATAAGAACCTGATTCAGCACACAGGATAAAAGTTGAACATATTGCATTTTAATATATAACGATTAATGTAAATTAGAATTTGTATTGGAATCATTAGTGTTTCAAATCTTGCAAAACCATTTAATATACGTTTTATTATATAATGAAAATTCTACAAAATAAATATAGCATATCAGCTATTTAAAGAAAAGTATGGCTAATTTATAAACATAATTCACAAAAGAAGACATAAATGGCCATTAACTACATGCAACACGTAAATATAAACAGTGATCACAGAAATGAGTGAAGAATTTACATCAGTTTTTTTTTTTTTTTAAATATATTAATAAAGATTAAGAAGAATGCTTAGTCTATGGCCATGCCACCCTGAACAAGCCGGATCCCATCTGATCAAGGAAGCTAAGCAGGGTCAGGCCTGGTTAGTACTTGGATGGGGGACCAACTAGGAAGACCTGGTGCTGTAGGTGTGAAAAAAAAAAGAAGAAGAAGAATGACTAGATGCTAGGAATCCACAAGTTTCTTATAAGTGTGATCATTTCAAACACTGCTTATAAGCATCTCCATGTTGGCTGCCTTTGTGGTAGGAAGTCTGAGAATATACATTTAACAGTTTAACTTCTAGCAGTTAATCTTAAATAATGATAAAGAAATAGTGAACATTTGGGAACAACTACAGTATCCCACAAGAAAGGATTACTTTAGACACTGATGTTATATTTGCATAACAAAATACTACACAGCCATTAAAAGCAATGCTATATTTTGATGGAGGTGGGTGGGGGCATTTTCATTCTCAGTCCTGATGTCTCTTTCTAGGAAATTTAATTGGCTGACACTCCTGGCTTCTTTTCATCTCCTCACAACTTCTTACCATGGAAAAATAACAGACTTTAAATAGTGAGTGTGGGAACAGGAAAAGGGTATATGTATTGCCTCGTCAACACATTAACATAACAGAAGAATTTTTAGAGTCATAGAAGTGTATTGCTAAGCAGAAAAAAGACAGATACAAAAACTGTCGAGTATAAGGCTTTATGGAAAATATTTTAACAATATTTATCGCTTATAGATTGATGAGTATTCCATATTTAATTTCTTGCATTTTAGTTTGTTTGTATTTTCAATGTTTTCTGCAATTAGTTTGTATTATTTTTTCTAATGTGATTGAAAATGTTACTTTAATGAATTATTGCAGAATTCTGTAATCTTCTTCCCCGAGGGTTATACACAGAAGAGAAATTGTCTGAGTGGAATAATAGCCCTGATTCTATATGAAAACAAGGCAATAGGTTCAAACTGCTTTAGTCCATCCCAGAACTTGTATCATTCACCACATAGGTGATGGCTCCTGGGTGAAAAGGACATTATTATTGACAATTTTACCATAGGAAAACTGCACACCTTTTAATTTTCTAATGTGTTTATTATCTGAGCAGAGCTTTGGGACATAATGGCTTTGTAGTCAGATTTATCTGTCTTTTTCTTGGTGTATTTGGATATTCAGAAGTTCAATAAGATGCTTCGGTTTGTGTTAGAAGGTAGAGATTTCTCTCCAAAAAGCCAGTCTTTAGAAATACATTTTGTTCATTAGCCACATGAAAAGACTTTGACAGTTAGCATTTTTTTCTTTCATGAATGTTTGCATATTTTACAGTATGATCACAACTCCAGACTGAAAAATCCGAAGTAACTCCCGATGAAGAGTTATTTCCCCATTTGCTCAACCTAGCCCAGCTCTGTCTGGTAATAATCTCTCACAAACACACATTTGTAAATGTGCACTGAACAAATTTAAATTTTAATAACTCTAGGTATACACATGTCGAAAACAAATTATGAGCATATAAGACCATAATTAGCAAAGTTTAAAAACAGCACATTTAAAAAAATTTTAAGCTTCTACACAACTGCCATATTTTATGATATAGTCAATCCAATTTCCCTGCTTTTTGAAGACTTTTTCCATTTGTTGCTGCGTGATTTCAGAAATTGCATGCATAAGCCTGTCTTGCAAAGTATTTAGCTATGAAGAAGAAATAACAATTTAACATGCTTGTTTCCATACTATTCTTGTTCACAGAAATTGGAATTTAAACTTTAAAAGACATAAACCTATTGCAACGGCAACATTTACAACTTCCTTTCTTAAAATATGGAGGTTTTCTCATGAGACTTCTTATTAGAATAATGGATTTTTATATTTGCACCCAGTATCTGATACTGTTCTGGTTTATGTTATATATGAACACTACCAATGCACAGGTGCTCAAATTCACATTTAATAAGAAATTTCGGCAATTAGACTCGGTCTTTCTCCCTTTTGACAAAGTGTGTTTCAGGGCTAAAGAGTACACCTGTGCAGTTGGTGCACAGTTTATACATCTCCATACCACAACTCCACGGTGTGCCACCCATGTGGACCACAAGGTGAAGAGTATCCCCCAGAGTCATTTTTATCTCTTCTACATGTCTACCAGATACCAGATTTAGCCCCGAAGGGCAAAAAAAGTAGAGTTCAAAACTAGCCAGCCCAATGACAGAAGAATAAATTCAGGTGGTGAGGAGAATCAGATATACCCAGAGAGGTCCTTGAATATTAAAGAGTGATTGAGATTCTCACCCTTCCTAACAGCAATATAAGACCAGATCTAATCTGAAATAGAATTACAAGTAGATGTGTACAGCATTAAATAACGCATATGGCCAAAGGAAGGACAGGAGGACAAAAAGAGAACGGGCACAAATTGAGTGTTGCTCTGTGTTGATTACTGTTTTAGGTGGTGTACAATTCATTCATGTAACAATCTTATAGCCATTTTCTTCAAGTGAATTAGTTTTGTGGCTTAAATAATTATAGAAATAGCAAAGTTATTATTAAAGAATGTAAATAATTATGTAAAAAGAGAAAGGGGCAACAAATGTTGGGGGAGGGGAGTCCCTTTCCCTAAGGTTTATCTGGTATTAATCTGAGTCCAGATTGGTCAAAGGACATAAGTTCTTTGTCGTTATTATTCTTTTTAATTATAGTGACCTGAAAAAATTCAGATTCAAATTTCCTCGAAATGATACAAATGATTGTCTTCCTATTAATGGGAATATGCTTATTTGGTTAATTTTGCTATGTTGAAATATTCTTAGACATTCATTTTAATATACAATTAATAGCAGGTAGTGAGGAAAGAAACAGTAACTCTCAGTTTATTTTTGCATTAGATTTTGCCATGGGGCCTGATGTTTGAGGTTAAAAGAGTAATAAAATACGGACTATCAT
>NW_006439192.1:16695879-16697401 GCF_000325575.1 Pteropus alecto | reverse complement strand
AAAACAAGACTAATCAGGAATCAAAGTCTGGAAAATGAAAAAGACTGCCTGATTAATTTATATAGTCTCAGTATGTTCTAAAGGGCATTAAAGTGCCCAACACCTTCATAGTATCTCCCTTTTTATATCTAAATCCATTTAGGTAGATTATTCTCACAAAAATTTAGTTAGCTGAGGAATGAATGGGATTGGTGTAATTTTCTCTGTCTGCACTGTCCCTGAGGTTGTTAATGATGAATGCATTACAGTTATTTATTACAAATAGATTAAAGATGTCAGTGTGGTTCAATTCATAGCAATCTTATACTTTAAAAAGTATTGGGAACTGGGCTTCTTCCCAATGCTGACAATGTACATCATTGCTTTCCAGAGGACTATATCCCTCAGGAGTACTTTCCTTTATGTTTATTACTTTAAAAAATGAAGGTACCATCTGCTCTTGCTTCATACTTGTTTAAATTGTTTAGAAACTCAGGTTGTAATGAGAATAACAATGGTGTACTTCCATATAGTTAATTTCACCTGTAAATAATTAGCTATACAGCCCTTTCTTTTAGCCCTGCAAAGGATACTGATGAACACAAAATGCACTGTAGAAGCAACATGTTTTCCGGGACAGATAGACATGTTAGGTCTCTCCAAGTGGTCTGATGCAGCAACAGAAAAGTAGTTATTTTATATCTCAATGTCATAAATATCCATACCTGATAAAAGTAAAATTATTTATGGTTAATTTATACCATACAATGTTAAATAAATACTCACCATATAGACAATCTACTTAATCTTCTGAAACAATTTAAGACAGGTGGGAGACAAGGTCAAAAGGCACATTATGTAGATATGATAATAATTAGTCTATGTCTGTAAATTTATTCCATGAGAAATAAAATTATTTAAAATATAGTTTCAGGCTGTAACATCTTTAATAGCTAAACCATACAAATGGGCCATAACAAATAAATGAAATGTACAAAATGTTATAACAAAAATTAAATGGACTGTAATTGATTTTCAATTTTGGATCCATGAATATCCTAAAATTATATGCAAAAATTTGGGGTTTTCATACATTTGTACATCTTATAGGAGGTCCATCCAAAGGTTTTATCGGTTTGTCAAATGGTCTCTTCTCTAAATGTATAAATTGTTATTTCATATCAAATTAAATAAATACCATGCATTTAATAAAATATTTTTTTTTTAATGATTCTACTGTTTTTAAAGTTTATTTAAAATATACCGCTGTTTAAATACACCAGGTACGTGAAACGAGATTCAAAATAAAACATGTCTTTTTCTTAAAGAATGGCAAATTATGAGAGAACACAGGGAATTTAATAAAGGAAGATTGTTATAAGTGTTCAAACTGTTAGAAAAATAGACCAAATAAAGCTAAAGCTGAACATTTGTTATATGAATACTTCTCAGCAAGAAATCTGCATCAAGTTCATAACTCTGGTACAGTATTGTTTGATTCATATATTTAAAATAACAACAGGTTTGATTATAACATGTTGCT
>NW_006439192.1:16682726-16695865 GCF_000325575.1 Pteropus alecto | reverse complement strand
TCCTGCACAGATATTAGGCTAATAACTCAATTTGGCATCGTCGTGTATATACAAATTACTGCATAAATTAAAAGCCAGAGATGGAGTGGCTTAGTTCCCCTTCTTTCCAACACTTTGTTTCTGTTGATGTTAAGATTACTTTAGTTCCTTTGGTTTAAATGACTATGTTGCCATGTTCATATTCATAATATTTTCACATTTGACAAATTCTCTCTGTATTAACAAGGAGAAAATTATACCATATATCTGCAGTCACAGTGAAGATGTATTTTATATAACCATACATATATTTTTCAAACAGATTTAAGCATTTGTAAGCAATAAGCTTACTTGAGGGCTTAGTGGGGGACCAGGGTGCTGTGTGGAGTATTACACAATTATTATGGCTTTGCCCTTTCTGATAAGTATAAAAACAAATACCTAGTCTATGTTCAGAATAATTTTATCAGATGCTTCAGTGACAATAACTGAAAAAGCAGTTTAAGTATCCACATTCTTCGTTAAACACATTCTTACTTAGCTCTGAGCCACTTATCTCCTCCTCTTGGCCCACTCAGGCAGGGAGGGCTTTCTTCTTTATTAAAGTGCCCGAGGACATTTTATTGTAATTATATAACTCCTTAGTCTCCTCTAATATTATCTCTCCCAGTAAATGTTACTGAAAGAAGGAATCTGATCCTTTAACTTGGCTGGCTTTTATGTATAATCTAATGCTACACAGTGTCACAGAACTTGCCCGTGATCTGGCATGACTTCCAACAAGAATGTTTGAGTGTAGGTTGAACCCCGAATTTGATAGAGAATGGTTTCACATAGAGATCTAAATATACATCTGTATTACAATATACTGTAGATCTTAAGTTTATTCTAAATCTTGTTCAAAATGCTATTCCTTACCATTCATCACTTTGAGCAACCCAAAATTAACTTGTATAGAATTTTAGAGACTGATGTTTACTTTACATTTTTACTCCAAAGTTTTCTAAAACATGTTTCATGGAAAATGCCTCATGAGGGTAGGGTGGATAATGGGATATAAGAAAAGAAGAAAACAAGGCACAAGCAGAAAGAATACAGTTCTGTTTTACGTATTAGTCTTCCCTGTAAGCTTTTCCTTGGTTTGAGTTTTACAGATGATAATTTTTTTAAAACGGTGGTTTGTTTCAATTCTTTTTATAGATGAGGCCTAAAGAGGCCGAATAATATGCCCAAAATCATATGTCTTGGTAGTGGAAGAATTTTTTCTCCATCTCAAAACAATTAACATTGAATTCAGTGTCCTATGGCACTAAATAGTTTTGTAAATTATAATGTATTCATTACTTAACTAAAATATTGGATCAGAAGTTAACATTTGTTATTCTAGTGACTTCTACCTATAACCTTACTCATAATGTGCAAGCTATTAAATGCACAGAATCCTGGGTGCATTACTAACCCCAGGAGAGGGACTCAGAGAAAACATGGAACTCTTTTAGCCACAGTGAAATTCAATCTTTCAACACCTGCATAAGGCTCTTTATAAGCATCTCCGGGTTTAGACTACTGCTCTCTACTCTCCCAGAGCTTTGCTGGAAGATGTTTAATTTGTATAAGCTGTTCAAATGTTTGATGAGTTCTCATTGAGTTTACAGAGCTTGATACTGAGTAACAAGATGAAAATGAATATTGGTGTTCCACATGTTACGGAGAAGAAAAGTGTTTAGGAAATAGAAAATATTTCAAATAATACCATTTATTGCCTGCCTGTTAAATCATTTTATTGTTATATTTTCAGTTTTTTTGAAAATTAATAAATTCAGTAATACTATACAAGAAGCAGAGTTACCCTAATTGATAAGGCAATGGCATTAAATGTGCTTCTATCTATGGCATGATTCCCAAACTTTTAATGTTCTCGACTATTTTAAGTGAATTTTCCACTCGAATGGCTAACCTTGTAATCAGCTCTTTATTCTGTTTCTGTAGACATGCTTGCCACATAGGCTGAAAGGCAGGCTGACTTCCAGATCAACTCAAGACTCACCTTCCCCTTTGCTTGTTCTGTCTCGATAACAGATGTATTCCCTTTGCTTGTTCTAGATAACAGATGTATTCCCTTTGCTTGTTAGGCCCTATAAAAGTAAGGTTACCCCTGAGCTCGATGCCCAGATCTTCAGAGTGCTAGCTCTTCTGGGACCACCGGTGTAATAAACCTGAGATCTCCAACTCTCTGAGTGGCGCTTGGTTTCTCAGTGGTCTGATTTTTCTGCAACAGAAGTATCTCAATGACTCTGCATCTTTCAGAAAAAAATGTCTGACTGCACATGTACACAATTATTTAACTTAATTTTAATGGATGTTCTCAATGAAACCGTTGCTGTGTGGTTTTAGTATTTGCCACTCTTAAGAGATTTGGAACTCAGATCTTTGCAAGGCAACATTAACTAATTGTAAATCTTATTAACCACCTTACAAGCATTCTTTCATTTTATCTTTACAATGACCTTAATGTAAGTCCTCTTTTTATTCCCATTATACAGGTGAAAAAACTGGAGTTTAAAATTTTAAAAACTTGCGCAAGGTCACGAAGCATATGAGTAACAGAGCTGGGAATTGAACCCTGGTCTGTCTGGTGCAGACACGATCTTAAAGCTAATATATTTAAATAATAAAATGAATCACCTGTTTAAATAATTATTATTTTATTAACATGTGGAAACATCTGAAAGAATATAATTTGATACCCTCTCACACTCCACACCTCCATTTCCCAATGTCTAAAGTCTTAAGTTACAACATTAGTCTTGAAGGTGTCATCCACCTAATTCTTCCTAATCTTTAAACCAATTTAACAACCTTTAAGTGTATCATTCAGTGACATGAAGTACCCTCAGTGTTGTGCAATAATTTCAAACAGAAACTCTGTTCCCATTTAACAATAACTCCCTATTTTTCCCTGCTTCCAGCTCCTATAACTTTTATTATACTTCTGTCTCTATGAATTTTCCTATTGCAGGTACCTCATATACATGGAATCATACAATATTTGTCTTTTTTTGTCTGTCTTATTTTACTTGGCATAATGTTTTCAAGGCTCATCAATGGTAACAGAATTTCATTCTTTTTTAAATAGATACATATTTCATTGTATGTATTTATACCACATTTTGTTTATCCACTCATCTGTCAATGGACATTTGGGTTGTTTCCATCTTCTTACTATTGGTAATAAAACCGCTATGAACATTGGTGTATAAATATCTGTTTCAGTCCCTTCTTCAATTTTTGTATGTACTTAAAAGTAGAATTGATAGATTACATGGAAATCCTATTTAAGTTTTAAAATTTTCCTGTTTTCTTTTCATTTTTTTTCTGAACGACTTGTAAACTATCCCCAGTCATCTTTATCCATAAAGCCTCTGCTTTACTTCTCAGTACTAATAATATTTAGAATGTTCTTCAACTCTTTATAATAAAAAATAACCATTATACTGGTAGTGCTTGCTATGTGTCAAGTTTCATTCTAATATTTTTAATTCTACTACCAAATTCACTAAGGGATATTTGTCATGAAGTAAATACATAGTAAATGTTTATACCATAACATTTTTCTCCTTCTATGCCTTCTTGTGGTTATTTTAGTGCATTTTATTTTTGTCTGGGTCGTTATTTTAGACTGAAAGAATTAGGAACCATTCCCAAAGGAACTAATACATTCATCGGCTCTCTTACAAACAATGTAGAGACATTGGAAATTGGTGGATAGAAGGAAGAGAAACATTTCATTCAGCTGATAGGTAACATGTATTAAAGATGCAACAGCTGTTTTTTCACAAAATATCTTAAAATTACCATAACATCATTTTATATTTTTTAATATATGTGACATGGATGACCGTGTACATTCTTCCTATACTATTTCTTTTTGTCAACTTCATAAAACTGAAAACTACAACAGTATACTGAAGGAAAACCTATGGGAAGCATTGTTGCAAAGATAGAATGGAAAGCAGGAGAGGGGAAGTGAAATGACACTGACTGAGCACCTACTGTCCGTCAGACACTGGAATAAACAAGCAGATTTATACATGCCTTCTCATTGATCTTTCCAACAGCACAGTGATACAGGGAGTCCCTATTTTACAGGTGTGGAAAAGGGGCTTGAAGAGGTTAGTGGTTGGCCCAGCCATGGGGTAAACAGTAGAACTGCCATCACTCAACGGCTGCTTTACAAGGTACAGAAAACTCCCCGATAAGGATAAACAGGGGCACCTGATTGATGAGACCCAGATCTACATTTACTCTGATAGCTGGCTACTTATACAATGGTGCTCTTAAGAGAAACCACCTTATATTACTAGGCATTTATGTGTTTATTTTTCTTATAAATTACAAGTTATTTATTGGGTTTAAAGATATGTATTTTAGAAGTTTTATTTGGAATCTCATGTGACTAGCCAGATAAGAAGGGTTCAGATCTGTAAGCACATTTAACTAATTAACTAATTAGCAGTTAATAGGGCAAGAAAGTGCTATTTTTTTTCTTCAAATCTCATTAACAGTGTTTTGATAAATGTCAACTAAGTACCTTTTTAAATTTATGCATTCAAGTTTATAAATACTTTAATAAAGTATTTTTCAAAGATAAATTCACTTTGAATCTGGATGACATCTATAGATTACTTGCAATTTGGTGATTAACAATGTCTTTAAGTTAATATTATAGAATATGTAAGAATACATAATCTTAAATATGATTTAAAGCCTATTCCCCTACTTCTGTAGTAGACATGGTCTATTTACAATTATAGATAGATTCATCAAAAATTTTAAAAGCTGGATTTAGATTGTAGAAACTTGGACTTTGAGCAATGGCAAATACTCTATTCCAGATGAGAAATATTCCACATCAAAAGTTTGAATGACAATAATTGACTCCATTGCCTCAATAACTTAATTCCACATCTGAGTGAAAAATTATAGAACAAAGAAAATTCGAACAACATGAAGATATTATAAACTACAAAGAATAATTTCAGTAATGCTTTGATTTTCATACTTCAGGTTTTAAAAGTTCAGAGATGGTATTTTTCTAATTAATTCAATCTTTGTTCTTATTAAAGTCAAGCTCTTAAAATGATTAATTCATATTCTAGTTTGCATATAATTAATGATATAGATTTATTGTGCCAGTAAACATTTTTAGAGAGCATTTTTTTGATAATTTAAGCTGAGAAGTTCATCAAACAACTTTATAATAGAAATAATAAGTACATAATTTGTAAAATATAAATGTGTGTGTATCCACACACATACATATTTATGCTTCTAAATACACTTAAGCGATACCTTATTTCTAATAGCTTATGTCTCCTGTTTCTCAGCATTGAGTAAAGTCCCCTGAAATGCTTTCTCTTGACTCTACTCCCACCATAAGCTCTCCTTCACCTGTCATTTCTACCCATTTTTTCATATTTCAGCTCAAATAACATTTCTTTTTTAAAAAGAGAACTTATATGTTACAAACTATTTCTAATCACTACATAATAAAACAGATACCTACTATGTACTCTTAATAAAAGTTAATTTTGTGATATCTGCTTCAGTTTTCTTTTTTAAAATAAGTTTGTAAACACAAATAAGGTTAAATTCTACATCTCTTCCCCCTTTCTTCTCCCCAATGCTAGTATGTATGACAAAGACTCTTCCCTTGACCAAATGTTAGGCAGGTTCCTCTGAAACCTCTTCTCAACTAGGCTTCAACCTGTGGCCTTTGTGTTGGGCTTTGCACAGCCCAATTATAGCAAAAGTCCTGCCAAAATAGTTTAGTCAGAATCCCTACTGTTAATATCAGTCACCCTGTTATCTTAGCAAACTTCTCACCCCTCACTATCTCTCAGGTGAAGTCTGATCACCACCACCTGCCTTCAACAAGAATCCTGTCAAGTCAGTTTAATCAGAATCCCCTTGATGTTTCCTCTTAGTGATTTTTATCCATTGACCCCACTCTGCTCCTTGGCTATAAATTCCTACTTGTACTTGTATAAATTCCCACTTGCACTTGTCTCTCTTTCTCTATAGCGATAGTTCCTGAATAAAATCTGTTTTTACCACTTTACTGTCAAGCTCTGTTTTGTTTTGTTTCAAATCATTACCAGACATGTTTAATTTTTTTCTCTGACATATGGAGGATTGATGAATAAAGATATTTTTGTGGTTTATTTTTGAAAGTTTTACATAGGTAGTACCAGGATGATTTATCTTTTATAACCTTCTTATAGAACTTATCATTTTCTTTCAAAGAACTTGCAACATTTTGTAATCATATGCTTCTTTAAGTACTTACTTGATTGATGTGACTAGATTATAAATTTTTTTTCAGACTGACCATATTTTCTCATCAATTACTACTTGTTGAAAGTATTTGGACTAAAAGGCATTCTTAGATCAATAAGACGGATTATTTGAACTCACACTCATATAAAATGAGCTTAATAGCAGTGTTTAGAAAAATAATGATTGTTTTTTTAAGTCTGTAGCATTTTTCTTTCAATAAGAGCCTATCTTGTGCCCTGACATTTTATTAAGTTATACCAAGGCCAAAGTAAAAGACATATTCTCTGCCCTCAAGTAAATAGCAATTTCCAAAAGCATTTAGATATTCTTCGAAAGCAATGTATTCAGCAGACTTCACTTAAAAAAGTGATATATTGTTATTATCTATGGATTTGGTTGTAACCCAGGACTTATAATAAGCAGCCTACATAATATGTTTAATGCAACAAATGAATAAGAGAAACAAACAAAAATTCATTGACACAGACAACAGTTTAGTGGTTAATAGAGGGAAAAGGAGTGGGGGAGAGGTGGTGAAGGGTGAAGGGGGAAAGAGATTTGACTTTGGTGGTGACATTCAGCACAACATACAGATAATGTATTATAGAATTGTACACTTGAATATATATAATTTTATTAACCAATGTCACCCCAATACATTTAATTCGAAAAAAATTAAAAAGAAAATGAAAAATAATTCATAATGATAAATTACAACTTTTAATCAGTAATTCAAAAGGATTCCTACATAGTCACTCACTTCATTACCTTCTTTTATTTTCAAGATTTTGGTGACTAAACATTAACGTTACTTTGATGAATATTTGCCTGTACGTGACAGAAAGACTTCCAAATATAATAATGATTCATATCCCCCAACGCAGAAATTCAATTCAAGATAATGGCCTGAGTAGATATGAAATTGGACATGTATGCAGAATGGCAGGAAATCAAAGATAAATTAATGAAAATGCTTATAATTATATTTATGTGTTTTCCCTATAATAAACTATTGAAATGAAAATGCACATCTGATTTGTCCATATGCTTAATGAAGGGGAAAATTCAGACTAATTACATTCCAGTTGAATATTTACTCCTAATTCAGTATTCTTTCAGTTTTTCAATATTTTACTTTAAATGATATTTCCAATAAACATAACATATCAAACCAGAAAAAAGCAGTTTTCTCCAAAACTAAAAAAACAATTTTTTATTCTATTACACATTGAAATTCACTAAACACAAATACATTTTAAGGTTCAATTACATAATTCTATAAAAATATACTCATGAACTTGTTACAGATTCTTTTATAGAGACCACTCAGAAACTATTATTTATAAAAAATAATCTTTTACTTTAAAATGAAATGATATATAATTTTAATACCTTAAAAAATCATGCTTTTAGCACAAGTGGGTTCATCTATTTGAATCTGGTCTTCTATAATTATATTGCTTAAATCAATTACAAAAGGATAATAAAGATTTTGTTTTCATATGACTCTATTTAATTATGAGTTATATTTTGTTAGATTACCATTCAAGTGAGGAATATAATAATTAATCTTATCAACTTTTTATTTTCAATCTAAATTAAACTGATTTCTTCCATCTACTTATTAAATTCCTGTAACTACCAAAAAAATTACATGTGTTCAGATAAAAATTAGATA
Source organism: Pteropus alecto (assembly GCF_000325575.1). Taxonomy (NCBI): domain Eukaryota; kingdom Metazoa; phylum Chordata; class Mammalia; order Chiroptera; family Pteropodidae; genus Pteropus; species Pteropus alecto. The sequence continues at coordinate 16,687,869 of NW_006439192.1, read as the reverse complement.
TTATATGCGTACGGGACACAGGTAAATATATTTCTCTATAAAGTTTAAATCTGATCAGGAATTGATTTGAACTCCAAATAAAGACAAATCATATACACACAGCTGGGTCACATATCAATTCTGAGTCATTTTTCTCTTTGCTATCTCTTCGAGGCAATATTGATGTGATAATAGGGAGGAATGCAACAGTGGACCAAATCTCGTTACAATGCACAACTGCTGCGGATTATTCTTCCTTTTCACTTTTAATTTTGAGAAGAAAATAAATGAGGAGTGAGCAGGTAGGAAAAAGCAGAGTAACAATAACAACAACAAAAACACGAGGTTAAAGCTGATTATAAATAAACGAAACATAGATTTTATGAAAGGCAAGGGATTCTTTAATATTTTGTAATCTATTGAAGGATGGCATTCCCATCAAGTTCTGTATGTGCAAGGATATTTAATATGAATATATTCAGTCAAAATGTCATTGGCTTGTGTTAGTGACTGAATGTGTCCCACAAAAATTTGTATGTTGAAGCCCAACCTTCATGGTGTTAGCAGATGGGCCTTTAGGAGGTAATTAGACTTAGATGAAGTCAAGAGGATGCAGCCCTTATGAGATATTGGTGCACTTAAGAGAAAAGGAAGGGACACCAGAGCTTCCTGTCTCTCCCATGTGAGGATACAGCAAGGCAACAGCCACGTGCAAGCCAGGAAGAGGGCCTTCATCAAGAACCGAATCTGCTGCCACTTAGATCTTGGTCTTTCCAGTCTCCATAATGGTGAGAAGCAAATGCCTGTTGTTTAAGTCACCCAGTCTATGGTGTTTTGTTATAGTACCCCGAGATAAAATGGTTTGTTATTTGTATTTCAAGTCTACCAGTAATGGAAAAAGTGGCTACTGGCAGCTAAATACCTATGTGGCAGTTACTAAGAATCTTTTAAAGACGACTTTTGAACTATCCAGGAAGATCAGGTACTAGAAGTGTAAAAAATAAAAAAATAAGAGATTGTAAACTGACAAGGCCCTTGCAATCTGTGAGGTCAACCAAGGGTTGCCTCACCTAAAAAATAAAAAATAAAAAATAAAAAAATAAAAATAAAAAAATAAAAATAAAATAAAATAAAATAAAATAAAATAAAATAAAATAAAATAAAATAAAATAAAAAGGACGACTTTTGAAATGATAGTTTTTATTCTTATTACTCTTTTTAGGACTTTCTCATTACCACAACTTCTTCCTGGTTTGGTTTCCAAAGTGGTCAAGCAACAACTTTTGGTATCTTAGTATTGTTTTTTAATCAAGCAACCCCTAGCTCAATGAATTAAAAACAAAAACAAAAGCAAAAACAAACGAATCTCGCCTTATACACACAAAAAAGAATAAGTATTATTGCTATTAGAACAAAGTGTGTATATTTATAAATAACACAGCATATAACTTCTCTCGTTGCTTCATCTTTTTCATTACATTTTTGATTTTTAAAAATATTTTTAGGAGTAGAGAAATTAGAAAATAAAGGTTAAACAAAAAAAATAAAATAAAAATTGGCTATCTTTCCCTCCTATGATTGCCATTCTAGCTTATTTTATAATAAATTATTTTTCTAATAATGGGAATTATAAAATTTAGGTCAAACATTATATACTTTTAAAACATGCAGGTGATATGCTTTTCAGTTTAATGTGGAAAGCTTCCTGTGAATAAGCCCTGCTCTTCTTTCTGTCAACTGAAAACAATTTAAAAGTAGTTAATGCTGTAACTATTCAGTATGTAGGTTTTTGATGTATTATAACTCTAAGTTGGACATTTAATTTAATGTATAAGAATAAACATACTAATGAATGGGTAATTTCCCTTTTGGTAGTTTTGTGTATAGTCAGGAGGTAAATGCATGGTCTACCTATTCAAATTTTAAATTTTATTTAGGTCTATACTTAGGGTTGCCAGATAAAATACAGGATGTCCAGTTAAATTTGAGTTACATATAAACAACAAATAATATTTTACTATAACTATGTCTTACGCAGTACTTATTTGCAAAATCTGGCAACCCTATGTATACTCTATTGTTTTACACTGTACATGTGAAGTATCCTCTTTGTGCCTTTCTAATTTGGATACTGGGGTTTTTATTCTAAGTTTTATAATGTAATATTAGTATTTTTAGGAAAAATGCTTAAAGAATTGAACTTAAAATCAAGATCTGATCAAAAATTAATACAGTACTTTTGGATGTAAGTTTGGAACTAAAAAGGCAGAGCAAAATAAAATTATGAAAATCTTGGAGTTCGAAACAAGCTACGAGTCCAATAGTTGGTATTAGAAATAAATAAAATTATATGCACTCAGAGACTGAAAGTATATAAAGTACAGGAGTAAAATTATAGCTAGTTTATGGGAACACACTCCACTGTCTGCCTTTCCTGCATATATATACACTTTCTGACTGAATTTAAGTTCTTTTGTCTTTAAGTCCAGCTCCAGCTCCTGTGCCCTACTTGTGAAAACTGCTATTGTTATCACTTTGTTAAGATGTGTTAAAGACTACCAAAGCATCACCATTTAATTGAAGCTTTCTCCCAGAAATAATCATAAAGAGGGGGAAAATAGATAGGTAGATAGGTAGATAGATAGATAGATAGATAGATAGATAGATAGATAGATAGACAGACAGACAGATAGATAGATAGATGATAGATAGATCAGATAGAGAGAGAGAGACAGAGATAGACAGACACAGAAGGACAAACAGATGACAGATGCAATGTTGAATTTGTAATTTTCTATTTGCAAGTATTTCCAGAAACTTGTGAATAGAGAAAGGGTAGCCAGTAATTGAGGGCAGGACCATAATTCCTCAGTTAGACTATATTTAATAGTATTTTCACACTTATTATTTGAGACATAGAAACTTTAGAGAATTACCCTTAGGGATACTACGTATAACCTATTTTCTACTTAAAATAACTTCCAGAGATGTAGAATATATGAACAATGCAAAATTTTCAAGTAGATTTTTTTAACATTTTTTTTAGCATTAGAATTGATTGATCACCTTAACTCAAACAAAGTAGGTGCCAATAAATGGCTGTTAAATGCTAACTCACTATTTTCCCAAATGCTTTGGCCTCTATTATCTCCCTGAACCTGACATATATGTTGTCCTGTGCTCAATACATTTCATCTATGAAAATGTTTGCTGGATTAAAAGTATTTTATTTATGGTTTTCAAAAAGTTGATCCTCTTTGAAAATGATTTTAGGCTATATATTTCTTTAATCACCAACAAACAGTAAATGTCTAACACATAGTAAGCTGCCAATATATGTCTCTAAGATTATGAGTGAATGAATGAGTAAATTAAATGAATGAATGAGCTAAAAGTACTCCACGTCGCTCATATAGGCTTTACTGCCCTGCGTATATTTTGGAAATTTTCATTGATTAAGTCACAAAAGTTAGTAGACTATTTTCAAAGGAAAATAGGAGAGTATTATAGGAAAAAAATGTAATACTAAGCAAGAAGTTATTCCTTGTGGCTCTTTTGTGTTCTGGCTGCGGAGTCTCAAGGTAGATCTGTTATCTCAGCAGCACAGGTTAATGCCTCATCATATTAGTTGTAAAACTATTAACTGAAAACAAAGCTCAATTGGAAAGCTTCAGCAATGAACATCTACAGTTGAAAAATATATGTCATTTCCAATTCTATCTTTTACTCTTATAGGGATGTTTCACGTTGAACAAATGCATATAACGACTGATAAAGGAGGAATAATAGCTCTGTAATAAAGGTTTTGTTTGCTATATCTAAAGTCATATTGAACAAGAAAATTCAATCACCAAATGCTGAGTCTGCCTTACATACAGATATCCAGGCTGCTCCACTTCAGTCAAAATGGATTTTACCCATAATTTTTCATATTGTTTTGCCTGACTTTCCATAAAATATACTTTTACCAAAACTGGGTTTGGATTCTGATCCACGCAACTCTGTGAATACGTGAGACCATTCAAGAATTAACCCTTGAAGTGCTTCATCATTGCTATGTGCATCAAGCCTCAAAGTCAGATAATCAAATCCACAAAGCTATTTCTATCCCCACAGTAAGAACTGATTATCTAACTAGGCAAGAGTACAATGACAATTATTTGACAATTTGTCCTTGGTATTTGAAAAGTCTAGCTTATCAACCTGAGTGATTTTAATAAATATAAATCGCAGTGATCCAAAATAAAGTTCAGTTCCTTTTTACTTTCTTTATATTGTATTGCCAATTACATATTCATTTCCATTTAGCCTTTCCTTTGTCTATAAAAGAATATTGACAGACAATCTATCTATTCCATGCTTATGCTGCAAATTGAAAATAAAATTCTCCAGAGATAAATTGAAGCCATAGTCTTAATATGATGTTTGAACATCTAAGTTCTAGCTCTATTTTCCCTAACATCATTTAAAAGCTTTTCAACTCCAATAAAAGTATACACGTCTTCTGGCTGATTGAATAACACAAATCAGACGTCTTAGAGTTAGTGGATTTATTTTGTGATTAACTTTTCCCCAGCAAGGTATAGTCTCCATTCCAGACTTGTTTCACCCCTTCACTTCTATCATACAAGAAGATGTACTATTTTCAAAAAGCAAATATCACTCAAGGAGAGAAAGCAAAGATATGTGGCAGTGGGTCTAGATACTGAGACTTGAGTAATGTAATTTTTTTTTTCTTTGCAGTTAAATTGCTTATCTACTTGATAGTAATTGAAAGAAAGAGTCATTAGCATAACAGCAGCAAAACTATTCATTGTCTTAATGTCTGCCACACTGCTTTGGCATTAGAGACTATGATGTTGAGAAATCACGAAAATATGTGCGAAGCTCTAAAAAATGTTCAAGGAAAATCATAGCTTCATAGAAGCTTGGAGAGATGTTTTCTCTCTAAGATGCAAAGAAATGTCCAGAGGTAAATAGTGCTACCTGGACACTGCTTTCCTTTATGAAGCCCTAGAAGAAATTTACCTGCCAACAAGGACTCCCTGTGGTTAAATAGACCTACATTTAAACTAGAGGTGAACAGAATTTGCTGATAGGGGATTCTCATGAACCTTGTACCCTTGGAAGAACCACAAACTGAACTTCTAATCTTCTGCGTCAT
>NW_006439192.1:16679222-16682713 GCF_000325575.1 Pteropus alecto | reverse complement strand
GTTTCTTGTTGTCACCATGCTACCATCCAGTCAATATATTATGACCTGCCCCACCCAATCAGAACTGCACAATTTGGAAGCCTCATTTGCATAAAATGGTCCAAAATAGAAACTATGGGTTAAAAGTTCCTCTATAAATGGAGGCCTCTCCTCTGTCTCCATGGAGCGCATTCAGTTTCTACTAGAGCTTGCATCTCCCTGGTTTGCAAACTGTTCATTTGAATAAAGTCTCTGTGTTTTCTAGTATCCTTTTAGGAAATGTCTGTGATACCTTTATGTTCTCTTTCTTCAAGGATCATGTAAATCATCAGACATGAAAGCTGATTCCCTTTTCTTATTAACAATTATTATATTAGATTCTCAACTCTGCTTGGTATATTTGGGTGCCTGTCCCCACCTGGACAAGAAATGGCTTCAATGAAACACATGAGCTGGAAGTGAATTAGGGCTTGATCTGTTTTTGACCATGTTTATGCACAATGGCTTCTATTACACTCTTAAAACTGATGCTTTTCTTACAACCTATTTATCCCCTTCTGCCTCAAATCTACAGAATACTCAGGCTTTCTTGGTTCTTTTAATTCCAGTTTGTAAGTTAAATTTAATCTTGGGGCAATACAACATACATAATTAGAAAAAAATATATTTTCTTTTTCTTACTTATGAGTCATTTCTCCTTAAAAGTCATTCCTCCTTTAAAAATATATCTTTAATATTCGTATTTTAGCAAATTCTACACATGGAATTACAAGTAGTAGGTATTTAATTTAAAACTGTAAGGTCTGGAACTCTTCCAAAATATTTAACAAACAAAATAAACTTTATTTTTCACTTCCATCTAACAGTCACACAGAAAATGAAATAGAAGGAATAATGGATGTGGAAGTCTACAAGCCTATAATGTGATAAAATATTTTTTTGCATTTGGGATTAAATAGGCACATGAATAAGCTCACTGCTGTATACTATCACATAAATCTCTCAATTACAACATTGTAAATATATTAATTAAATATAGCTTGAATTATTTATTCCCTGCCTACTTAAAAAAATATTAGAGCCAATTATATGAAAATATAATTACAATGTTTAAATATAATAGTGCCTTTTATATTGAAATATGTCAATATTAAAAGTATATTTAAGGCATATTCTGAAACATTATTTGCACATTTAATGTATTAAATGTCTCTATAGCTTGACACTTTCATCACTATGAGTTTCTATACTTTTGGAATGGACTTCTTATTAGTTGTCTTAGTGATCATTACAACGAGCAACATTAGGATATTGTCTCTTCCTCTTTCTTATTCTTCTGCCTATTATTGCTTGGGGGGGGCATTGAAATATATAATAAAACAATACCTTTCCTTTATCAGGACTATTTTCTGACTTTCTGAATTATCAATATTTTGTGACATAGCGAAGGCACTTTAGTCATCATTCACCAGTATTCAATATTATCTGGCTTTTCAACTGATCTTTGGAAAGACTTAAGTTATCCTTATTTACTTTTTAAGTCACTTTTCAAAACTGAGAATTTACAATTTATAATTTTTGTTTGGCTAATTTGCTTTTCAGTTTTTCTTTTGTCTACAGTACTAACTAGACAGGAACTGTGCCAAATTCTTGTAAATTCAAACTCTATAACACTAGTCAAATTAGCAGCATATTTGTATTCAGCCTTTAAAAACTTCAGTTAAAACAATTAAATGATTTCTACTAAATTAGATACAATAAAGAGGAATCCTGCTACTTTGCAAGCCCATGTTTTAAAAATAGATATAAAAATGTAATGTTCAGTTAATGTTCAGTATGTTTTCAGGATAATTTCATCTGAAAAGCATTGCTGGAAATCTTATTTCCTATTCCAGGATACCCCCTGTATTGTAGATGTTACAATGAACAAGGACTACTGAGCTACATTGATCTGATTCAGTGATAGTCACTGCATCCAGGAATAATTCTCTCTGACCATTAAGAGTTTACTTTGGTAAACTTTCTCATCCTAAATTGCTTTTCGCATTGTAATCTAAAAAATACTTAAAAATATAACATTTTTAAATTTTATGATGAACCTGGTACGGTATTTAAGTCTGCATACAACTGACCCTGAATACTCTGATTATCCCACATATTGATTATGAAGAAATTTTCACTCATCTACTCAAGTTGGTAAAATGTAGCATATAGATTGAGCTAAAATGTTGGCAAATAGTCTACTGTTACCATTTTTTGTGTGTGTTCTCTGCTGCTACTGTGTGTGCTTGTCTGTGAAATGTCAAAGAAAACTTCAGTGAATATGGTTGATCTCTTATAATGACAGAATCCTTCTAAGTGAAATAGTAGAAATAATATTTAATTTTAAAAACAACTTTCTCAATAGAAGTGTTGGGTTATGAAAGAAATGGATAATGTGTCTCATATTTCAACATTTACTAGAGTGGGGTAGTTTGAGAAAGCATGACTTGAACACTTGGTAATTAGATACAAACATTTAAGTAAAACTTGACATCTGCTACTTCTGTCAAGGTTTCATTGCTATGCATTGCTAGTCCATTCTCAAGAGATCTTAGTCATTAGGAAGATAATTCATAGTTGGTACACAAGAAAATATAACTGCTGGTCTGGTTTTGCTATGGCCCTGCTGAGCTAGCATATAACTTTGAAAATCATATCTATTCTATGAATCAAGTGTTGTCATGATTACTTGTAGTAGTTTCATGATCCTGGTATAGAGTGGATAGGTATGCATGTTAATGACCTTGTATTTAAATGACCTCTGTCACCCCACTCCTTTTATAAGTAGGAACCTCTAAAATTTGAAGCACATATATGTTTTGCTTGGTTCCATTCCTACATCAGCTGTAGATAATAGAGATCTTAGGAGTCCTATGAGATTGGAGCTAGAGGACTTCTTCAGAGGCCCAGCAACAATCAGGTAGGAGCACCAGAACTCTGTCTCCTCTTTATAAGGTCACTAACTCTGCTCTCTACATCACTCTGTCTTCTGCTATCCATTAAGTCTGTCAACAAAGAAAGCTCTGGTCATCTGATTTCCTTTATATCTCTTTAGTGATTCTCATTTCCCACTGCTCTCCAACTCTAGAAACTCTTCCAGTGATCTCAGTGGAACTTATGGTCAATTATTAGCAAAACACCTGGACCTTCATCCTCTTCTCTGATTATTCTCTTCACTCTTTTGCTGTTCCCTGTTGACACTGCTTCTTTTGCTGTCCTCCTAAGTTTTAGTGTGAGTTGCCCAGCCCCATGTATGTTGTGCCAATTAGTTTCTAAGTGAGTTGAGTGTCTTTTTTGTTCATTTGACACTACTAAATTAATCTCTTTTTTCTTCTTGAAAAATGTCAGCTTTGAATGTTATGTCACCAGATAACTCCATCTCTACTCTCATGGTAGTTGATCATCCATCAACATTTAGTTCACTCTCCCTTATTGTTTAGCTTCCAGCATCACTATAACTCTCTAACACC
>NW_006439192.1:16660721-16679204 GCF_000325575.1 Pteropus alecto | reverse complement strand
TCAGTCATTGTTATATCTAAAGGGCTGATGTGCTCCCTATCACCTCTTCAGCATCAATAGTTCCTTTATTTTTTTCCTTTTTATAAAACCAGTCTCATTACTATATACATACGCTGTTAGTACTTAATATATTAAAAGAAAAACAAAACTCACTTGACCTGACTTTTCCCTCCAGCCATTTCCCCATTTTTTCCTTCCCTTTATGACAAAACTTCTTTAAAAAAAAGTTGTCTGGCCTAATAGTTTATGATTTATCACTTCTTATTCTCCCTTGTAAGTGTTGATCTTAGGAATATAGGTCTTTAGGAAAGAGATATACCTTAAAGCAATCAATAAATTTCATTTAATTTCATAGAGTATTTACTTATCAATCTCATAGAACCAGTTTGTACAAATACTTCAGAGAGGATTTGTTTCATGATAAAGCAGCTCACTAATCAGGTGACTCCATTAAAACTAGTTTTTGTGAGGGTCACCAGTGATGCCTCACTTTACAATGGTGAATTTTCAGCCCTTATTTTACTTGACCTATCTATCAGCTTTTGACAGTTGATCTTTCCCTCCTTCTGGAAACAGTTACTTGATTGTGTTTTCAAGATACCATACTTTTCTGGTTTTCTTCCCAATTCTCTGGTCTCTATCTTGTGCTCCTTTACTGTTTCTATTCACCTCTCCATTCTCAAAAGTTGAAACCCTCCAATGTTTCTTCTGTGTGTCCTTTCTCTTTTCTATCTACACTCAGGTATCTCATTTATTTTTAGATTTTAAACAACATCTAGGGAATATGGCAGGGGGAGCAATAGGACATGCTCTTTATAAAATATTGTAAAATTATATTTTGAGTAGTCTTCCATCCCATTTTGTCCTTATCTTCCATAATTACTATACAAAACTTTCTAGTTGCCCAGAGATTCATATTATTCATTAACTCAACCAAGGTACACCACCAGGCTTATCTACCTTAATCATACCCAGATTTTTATATTTTTCAACACCATCTCTTCTTAAGAATGAATATCCTGAATTTCTAATAGAGATTTTTCATATAGCATTCTTCTCCTACTTTAATCACTCAGGAACATAGGAGCAAGGAGGTCCATTCTATCAGCCAACCAGGACACATCTCCAGCCTCTTTATTCTCAAATCAGTTGTTATTTCTCTATGTTAGGATGAGTGAGCCTGAAGCTCCTGTACTCTTAGCTAAGGTATAACTTACGTTATATATCCATATATATCAAGATGAGCAGAATGCTTGAATTTGAATCAATGATTAGATTAGTTATGATTCTATCTATAAACTCCTGTTTTTATATAATTAATTGAAAGGCATATTGCTTTCAGCAAAAATGTTCCAAAAGCTCGGCTCCTTTACCACAAATATCCCCTATATTAGTTTTCTATGGTTGCTGTCATCACAAACTTAGTGGTTTAAAATAAAATATATTTATTCTCATAATTTGGGAGGCCAGAAATCTGAAGTTAGTTTCACTGGGTTGAGACCAAGATGTTGGCAGGGCCATACTCCCTCGAGAAGATATAGGAAAATCCATTTCTTGCTTCTCCTAGCTTCTGGTTGCTCCTGGCTTTCCTTGGCTTTTGGCCACTTTATTATGATCTCTGCCTCCAAGGTCACATTGCCTTTTCCTCTGTACATTTATAGAATCTCCCTCTGCCTTTCTTTCCTAAGGACACATGTGATTTCACTTATGGTCCACCTGGATAAACTTTTCATTTCAACCCCCTTAACTTAATTATACCTGCAAAGTCATTACTATTATTATTATTATTATTATATTATTGTTATTGTCATTATTGTTATTGCACATATAAGATAATAGTCATAAATTATAGGTATCAGGATGTGGATAGTTTTAGAGAGCTATTATTCAGACTCCAATACCCCCCAACCTTTTACACAAATGCCAAGAACTATCTGAAAATGTTGTAACTTAAGTGAAAAGGAATATTAATCTAAGTCATCAGCAGTTTTGTCACAGTTTAATTTATTTCACATTTTGGATTTCTGTATCTATGATTTATATCACCCATGCTTTATTTTGCCAATATATAATTCAGATTATAATTCATTAATGTGTAAAGAGGAAATTGTAAAAATATGGAACTTTCAAATGTATATTTGTTATATTTCTATTTTATATGTATGGCTCCTTTTTCAGAAGCATCAGAGTATAATTCCAAAAGTATAATGAAAATAGATAAATACTAGTACTCCATATCAACTCTACAACTCCTGTATGAAAAATAATTTGCAGCGTTTTCAATTCCATTATTTTTTTTGCCACAAGAATGAGGTGTCAAATTTTTATTGTCTGATATATATTGGGAATCACATGTCCTACTACCCTGACCTTTATCCATAATCTGCATTTTGATTGGCTAAACTTTCACTTCTTTCTATTTATAGTTTACTAAACTAAGAGGAACAGGTGAAATGTCCGTCCAGTAAACACATAGAATAACAGAAGGTCAAGTTGATAGAGGAGATGGCTAAATTCACATAGGATATGTAACATTTCAATGCCAGGACCTCATTTGAATGTAGAAAGTGAAATAAGAATGCATAATTGAAAGCATAATTGAATTCATTCTGTAAAATGAATAAAATAAATGTGGCAAATTTAACCCATTCACATAATGTTGCAATTTCTTAGCCAGCCTTCCATAGAAATATCTTTGAAAGAATACTTGAGGTTCCAAAGTCAGTTTTCATTGTCACCAAAGTGATGTGTATCTATATTTGTAACTTAAGCCCTGTATAAGGAAAGTTATTTCAGATCTGTCATCTTTCTTGGCTGATACAAAATTACAGATTGATTATGACTTTCTCCAGCTCTTTTCTGACAGAGCTTGTACTGATAGACTCTTGGAAAAACTGAAGTTCATGACTAGTAAAGGCTTAACCCTTTCCCATCGGCCTTGAGAATACTTGCTGGTGGCACTTGCAGCTGCAGCGTTTACCCCAAGATAACTTGCAGATCAGTCCTAAACTTTCTCTCAAAGTTTGCCATGAAACATCTCACTTTTATTATTTCTTTCGCATCGCTCTAGTATATTGATAGTCTTTGGAAACAAATGACATCATTCTAGTCATAGCATTCTGTTTTCAGTAGTTCAATCGTTGAAAATGTCAAATCCTAGAAAACGTTGTACTTCTAGGTATGATGTTAAATGAATGCTGGCAGTAAGCTGCACTTTATTCTAAATGGGAAAAGGATTAACAATTTTACTCCAAATACCTAGATCATCAATAAACTTCTTTTCCACACTTTCTTTTGAATGAAAACTTTCACTTATAAACACACATCCATTGAGAGAAATTCATTCATATCTGTACTTTCTGTTTTATTAGTATATTTCATTCTTATATTTATCATTAGAACAAGAGTGCCCAAAATTGCTACCTAAGTTTAGAATAAATTATCTTTTGGAAATTGGACACTAATGAAATATTTGGTTTAGAAATAAATCTAAATTTTCCCTGGATTTTGAAATACAGCAATTAACATGTATATTTTCAACAAATAAAAAATATTCAACAAATATTTATATTAAAACTGCTTCAAATGCAATTTTAGAAGAAGCATTACACAAAAGAATAAGCAAATAATATTCTTTGATATATCTTTTATACTGTGATACAGTATGCCTGACACTTTTGTTCATGTGAAGGTAGTTAAGTGTGAACTAATTATATATTTAAGTTTTTAAATGTCTTCCAGAAACATACACTTTGGAGAAAATTTCCCAATGTCTTTAAAAAATGTGTATGTAGTAGAAGTATTAAAGCATAAACACATTTTGCCTGGTCAAGGGAAACCAAGGTTTAAGTTTCACCATGTTTGCATAACAGAGCTTGAATGTTCCAAAGGCAATCGCTCATTTTTACAGGTAAAGAAACTAGACTCAGAGGCTAGTCATAGAACTTGATAATTTTTTTCCATCAATTCAAAAGACAACTAAGTTATGTCAGCAAAATAAAATAAAATTTAAAAGAGAAAAATGTTTTTTTAATTACATGGCATTACAGTGCTTCTTTCTATTATTTATATTTTACTTAAAGTAATTTTATATTTTTATTATATTATGCAAAATTTTGCATAAAAACACAATACTCTCTAATATATAGGATATCATACTTCTAGGTATGAGGTATTTTTTTTGTATATCATATATCTCTAGAGAGATATAAACATAGTTGGAGTAAGTTGGAGGGTGACCAGAGATTGAACAAAGATTGTTACTTTTGTTGTTTTATGCATCTAATGTATTGGGAAGAACACTAAAGAAGTAGAGGTTGAATGTCAAGAGAAAAAGGATAATTAAACTAGAAATTTCTTGAAAGTATGGAGAGCTTATGATGGAAGCACAGTAGGAGGATCTGGGCATGAAATGAGGGAATCAGAAAGGATAGGATGGATTTGTAAGCAAGTTTAGGGAATTGGCAGTTTCTCTTGAAATCCTGGGTAGTAGACAGTACCTTATAAAGGAAGGAACATAAGTAAAGATCATAGCTGATGAAATGGAAGAAAAAAGAGTCAATGGAAAGAATGTCCGAATGAGATATGACAAAAACAAAAAGAATCATAACTAAATAGTTGATGAGTAAGCTAATAGGAAAGAATGATATAGCTAGGGTACATGACTGTGGATATAACTATTTGGGTAATGAAGGAATTACAGAGAGCTAGGTAGGGATTGAGAAGATGGTACCTACTTTGTAGCAAGGTGTCTTTCTGGCAGTCTGACATCCTACCACAGAAGTAGTAATTCTTGCCTAAAATCGAATACTTGAGATTTACTGACTTAAAAATATTTTACCATATATTGGTACTCAATGTACAATGACATGGATTTTAAGATATTATGAGCTAGTGAAAATTAAAAAATATATAAAGATTGTATTATATATTGAACTTTAAAACAAAACAAAATGAAAAAACAGAAACAGGAAAGACTTAGTGAACTAAACTCTCCAGCATACCTTTCCCAAAGAGGAGCCAAATACTGATCTGGTTGGTTACTGAAGAGAAAGAGTTCATAAAGATTTTGATTTTTAGAACTAGAAGTAATTTGACTTCCTAAGCAACAAATATAGGATTATTCTTGCCAGAATGCCTTCATATATTATTTATTTTCCTCTTTTAAAAACTAAATTTATAATTTAAATGATAATATCCCAATATATATATATATATATTTTAACACCAGGATGCCCTGAGTTACAGAATTCTGGCACGACAAATAAAAAAATTAATGAAGCAAAACTTAAAAAGAACATTTGAAATTCTTGTCTGTATTTTACAAATCATAGTCTGAAACATTCTTTGAATGATAGTTTTCTAATTATACCTGAAATATAATAAAATTATAAATCCCTGATTTTTATGCAATATATTAGAAACGATCTAATAAAAAGTAGGAAAGTATACTCAAATGACATCAATATTATTCAATTTTGTCATATTTACAAATGTGGACACTATAAAGTATGAAATTTTTTCTAATATCTAGAAATTAAAGTTTTAGAAAGCCCTAGATTAGATTGATTACTGATATCCATATTAATATGCTCCAATATGATTATTACAATGAGTTGGCATCAATTCATTGTAATAATCATGTCATTATAATGTTATTAACAAGAAAAAAGTAATGCTGATACATCATAACTTAATTATGCTTCGGCTGTATCATTCATGATAGAAATTTCAGACTGGTAGAGATTATTGATAAATTCATAATTAATGTTATAAAAGAATACAAATCAAATTAAAGCTGTATAAATTTTAATAAAGGAAATATTTCTTAAAATTGGGTGAATAAACTACTTTAGAGGCTGTATATATAAATATACGTATACATATCCATTATCGATTTCTCTCTCTCCCTCTTTCTCTCTCAGGAATAACAAGGAGATATCAATACAGCTAATCCAAGAATAAATGAGTCCTTAGTTGACTAGCGAGTTGACAAAACTATTTTGTAATTCATATTTCCAACTAGTTACAGAGAATAATGCTTACATGTATTTTTAATCAATAATCTACACTTTTAGGTAGGAAATAACTTACTTATATACACCCAAAACTCTGAATGGCCTTTAAAAAAGACTTAAAACCATCAAAATATTAATCAAAACAATTAATTTAAATATAAAATTAGAAAATATAATGATATGATATAAATATAATATGATATACAAATAAGCAAACATAAACATAATATAATCATAAAAGAAAATTTGATATGAAAAATAAGAGCAAACAGGTATGAGTTCAGTACCTAAAACTGTATGCCCTAAAGCCCTCTGCTCTTGCTCTGAGATTTCAAATTTTGGCTCAATGCTTCATAGGTGCCTAGAGTAGAGGAAATCATGGAAAGTTGCTGGAGTTGAAGTAGCAACAAAAATAAAAGCCAACTATATGGTCAGGTAGGTCCTCTGTCCTGGAACTGAGACTCAAGAGGAGCTACTTCCACAGCTAGTTTCTCTCAATGTTCCTCAATACTGCAGTAATACCTGCATCTATGTTTTGTTGATGACATGCTATCTATTGACCTGCTCCTAAGTATTTGATACACACAACCTTAGTTTGATCTTTGTTACTACTTATAATTACATAATTATTATTAACAAGAAAGTAATCTGAGAATCAAAGGTTTTACTTTACCAATTTTAGAAATCAGCAAAGATAAGATTTAAAACCATATAGGTCTGACTCCAGCTTCTGTTCTTAAAGGTAACTACATAACAAATATTTAATTCAATTTTATTGAATTATTTCTTACAAATACATATGAAATGACCACTTTACACAAAAACATAATTCACAAAGAGTGTTGGGACAGTGGACAGAAGAGGAGACAAAGGAATGAGACACAGTTTTATGACTGTCTAGAAAAATCTATTGATCTTTTTGTTTTCTTTTGCTTGTTTTTAATCTAAAGGAATAGATTCCTATAAATACAGTTGTTTTGTTTTGTGGTGGTGGTTTTCTTTACTTTTTTTTTTCTTCTTCAAACTGGTGATATTGATTAAAAGATAAAATTTCCTAAAAATATATATGGACTACAGCTATTATATGTTGTCAGTTAAAATCAGAGCCATTTGCCTGGACGGTTTATCAAAACCAACAATGAAAACTGAAAAAATCATCAAGGGTACAGTTTGAAGACAAAGCCAACCTTTCCAAGGCAGGGTGGTCATAAAGTGCCCCGAAGGTAGGCTTAACTGCGTCCCACTGCAGCTGCCTCACCTACTTTGGTTTCCATGCCATTCCACCAGCAGAGTCCTTCTTTCCTCCTGCCTGCCCTACTTAGAATTTCCTATTTCCATTCCAATGACCAAGCTCCAGGCTAGCTTTAATCTTGATTTTTCACTTTATCACCTTCTTACCAGACATTTTTCTAGTCCAGCCATAATAAGAGAAAAGTTCTGCTTTATCTTAGCCAATAATTCTGTCTGCTTCTATTACCTATATGGATGCAATTCACTAAGTGAATAATAGTAGAAAATCCCCTAATTCAAATAGCTGAACTTGTTTTATGTTCCGTTACAAAAAAAAAAAAGAGAGAGAGAGAGAGAAGAAAACTAATAATGTTTCGAATAAGCCATTTAAACTGAGCCAGTACATTCAGGGTGGGGCAGGCCAGCAGGGGAGTAGGGACGATACTGGTTTCACTTCAAAATGATACTTTGAATTAATGAGTATTGATCTTGCACAATTCTCCCACACTGAATTGAGTTAATCTCCACCCCTTAAATTGTCATGTTGAAGAAAAAACACAGATAACATGTTTTAAATAAGATTGACAAATACAAGCAACACAGCTTTGCATATACACATTACGGTATATTTTAGTTTTCTAAATTCGTATCCTGGGTCAAATTCCAGATAACTGCATCTAATCAAAATCCATCTTTCCAACTCTTCCTCTTCATATTTTGAAAATCCTTCAATTTTTTCAATAGCTAATAGTAGGCACTGCTCATCCTTCTTCTGTTCCCTGGCTAATGTCTCCTACTGCTGCAAACATTTTTTGTTATTCTTCCATAACAACCTGGCTACCTTTGGTTCCATTACATGAAGATCATTTAATGCATGAAGTGACAATGGAAGATAAAATCACAAAACTAAGTTATTTGGGTGAGATAGCTAATTTAGGTAACTTATTGCATCTGCTAGGTACACTTTCCAAAGACACTAAAGTGGTTATTACGAATTTCAAACATTTGTGTCGCTTCCGATGTAGATTTTTCACTTTATCACCTTCTTACCAGACATTTTTCTAGTCCAGCCGTAATAAAAGAAGATATGTTTTGGTTAGAAAGGCCTCTAAATAACTCTCATATTACTTAAGTTCTTTTTGAAACATAAAAGATGACCTCCTCAAAATACCTCCATTAGCTGTGAAGTTTCTCTGGTCATCTTTCATTGAAAAAGCAATTTTAAAATAATATTAATAAAATATGTTGTTTTTTAATTCTTTGTCATAAGTTTATAACAAAGAAATGATCGTATTAGTTCCTTCAGATAATTTAATATTTATAGGCAGGTAAATCAAAATCCATATTCTCCTCAAAGGTAACTGAATGAAGACATTGTTACTTTTAGAAACTGACTGATTAGACATAAAGAATATCAATATTTATGGACAATAGCGCCCTTTAGAGATTCAAAGAAGAAAATCCTCTGTCCCAGAATTCTTGAGCACAATAAAAAGGACAATAATATTTTGCTAATTCTATCCATATTGCGTCTAAAGTTGGTATGAGTCAGCAAGCTGATCAAAGCATGTAGTTTAAAGTTCCTGTTCTTTGTTTTCTCAACAAATACTTTGAATGCACCTTGATGATATAATCTCACATGTTTATTACATGACGATTGCCCTCAAGCAAGCTAAGAGGACATGACTAATAGACTTAAGTAAGAAGTCTTTATTATTAAATTAATTTAATTTTAAGAGTGGTCATAAGATAGATCTATCAAATAAATAAACTTCATAAAAAGTGAGCAATACTGGGTGAAATTGAGACCACTGGAGACTAAGGCTACCTGGAAAAGGGTAAATGAAGGCTGAAGGGCTTTAGAATAAAGAAAAAAGAGAAGGCTGCGGGCAGGCAGTGGAGGATCAAATACTTTTACCAAGTGGAAGAGAACTAGAACAGTAACAAAATAGCTTACAGTAACCAGTCACTTAACTTAAGTGACTGGGTGGTGTAAGCTATTGTAGACTGGAACAGATTACAGAGGCTTTGAATGCTAGACTAAAGACAAAACTTTATTTTTCAGGTTCAATGTACCTGAAAAAAAAGTATCATAAGTTTGTTTTTTTTTTTTTTAAGTGATATAATAAAGACAATGTCTTAGATCAATTTGCCTAGGAATAAGAAAAGTGTGTAGTCAAGGAGACCAACTATGAAGCTGTTTTTGACAGAGAGTCACTGGAACTCATTAAAGTGTCAAAGTTTAATTAGACAAAAACTATAAACTTTTCTTCAATTAGGAGAAAGAGTGAAGTATGGACTTGTTTGTTCTAAAGAATGATGTGATATATATATACATATATATATATGTCACATACATATACACACATATATGTATATATATTATAGTGTTGGACAAATAATAAGCAAATGCAAATAGCTTATAGCCCATAAATGATATCATGAGAAGGGTTCTGTGAAAAATAGGCCAGAGCTAGAGTTATAAATTAACTCAGCTATTCACTTCTTCCTTTCCTACATTGTTTCCAAGTAATTTTTACCCTGGAAAATCTCATCTGCAAATAATGGTAAAGGAAGATTAAATAGTCTGTTTATAATGAACATGCCACCAGGTGCAAAACATCCTTTAACCTGAGACTACATGTAATGAACTCAGGTTGTGTTCAATTAAAATGGAGAACAACTTTACTTTTCCTTGTAAGATAAAAGTATATTTTCCTTAGAAATAAGGTATTCCATCACTTGGCAACACTTATTAAAGGCTGATATTTTAGATTTTTCTATCTCGTACATTTTAAGAGGTCAGGGATAGTGAACTATATTTTACATATTGAGCACTGGAAATTGCACACTGATAAGAATCTGTTATTTCAGATGCCATCATCTTTTAGTGAGAACTGACATCAATGAGCTTTATTAATGAATTTAAAGATGAAAATTGAGATGCTGAAAAACATTAAGAAAATAAGCTATTTTGAGAAAATTGTCTTGTTCTACAAGACAATTTGATTTATTACCATGGGCTTTTTGTCAGTTCTATAAGAGGCAGGGTAGCTTTTGGTTATGCCCCTCACTGATGGAAAAGAAAAATCCTTGAATTATAAATTTGAGGATTTAATATTTTCTAATTCTATTAAAATTCAGGTATTATTCATCAGCCTTACTGATTATGAAATAAGAATATAATTAAGTCTCCCTACTTCTGAAAGTTTTAGAAAGATATAAATGTTGAAATACATTTAGTTATATCTTTACTTTAGTGGTTCAAAATTGTATTATTTTATGTGTGCTCTGAAAATATTGAACTGTGTTTGTCTAATATGACTTTTGGAAATATATATGCTGTCCAATAGCGTAGCTGCTCACCACATTTGGCTGCTGACCACTTGAAACATGCAACTGAGGAACTAAATTTATAATTTATTTAATTTTAATTAATTTTAATAGTCATATGAGGCTAATGGCTACTGTATTGGACAGTATGAAAGATAGAACAAGTGGCCACAGCCGTTATGGCCATCTTGTTCTGCTGGGATTCTGAACTGGGCTCCATAATCACTCCTGGTATCTCCTAGGGAATAAGAGGAAGAATTCGGAACCCTAAATTGAACTAATTTTTTCTGCTCTTACGACTTTTTATTTTAAAATTAGCCTCTCTTCTGCCTCAATCCACTCCCCATTTTCATGATTATTGTCAATAATCATCCCACAGATTCCCTTCTTCAAATAAGACAGATCATGTAAATAATCTGCTCCCCATTGTTCAGAGCTAGTTTTTCAAGGTTTTTGCTCTACCCGCAAAGTCACTCCCATTGGAAATCTGTCCCCATGTATTTCTTGGAGAAAATGAAATAAAATGTAAATTCCTCTGCACAGGTGCAGATGGAAATTTAAGCTCTAATTCTCTCATTTCATGACACTTTGCAATTTTATTTTATGCTCCCTCAGCATGTAACATTGTCCTGTCATCTTGATCTTGCTACATACTGCAGAGATATGCTTCCTTTCCTATAGAGCCCAGAATAATGATTCCTACAAACTCTTCTTCCTAATCCTCACTCCTCACCCCTGCTGCCACTTTGGAAATTACACACACACCAACACCACCACTACCAATACTGACTTCATTTCATATACACACACCTATTATGGTTCAAGAAATACCTTCTCTAGGAAACATTGCTTTAGCCTTCTAGGATGACCTAGGTACTCATCTCTCTACTTCCCAATCCTTATATACTGAGCTCTATCACAACTCCCATAATAATGAATTGAAATTGTTGTGAAATGATTACATTTTCTCCAGGAGCCTGTGGGCAAGCAGAAGACAGGAACTTAATCTTTCCTCTCTCCATCTCCGGTGTCTAGAACATGCCCTTAGCTATCCAAAAGTTTTTAAATATATGAATAAATGACAGAACAATAATAGATTGAGACTGAAGATGTAGAGATAAACTAAAAATTAGGACAGTCTGAAGATAAAAATCTTATAAGTGTATTCAAAGTTTCCCTTTTGAGGGCTCTAAGAAAATATGATTCTGTTGATATGTGTATATGTATTTGCATAAATACGTACATTTACTTATATCCATATATTTATATTTCATTGTTCCTAGTAAGTATATACACACATGACTTGAAAATTAAAAAAATATATATTAGAAACATCTAAGAAAAAAAGAGTTTGAACTAAAGAGATTATCATTTTATTAATAAAATATGTGGTACTGCCGCTGCTGACCCCCGCTTTGCTATAAGAAAATGAACATCTTCACACCTCTAGTTTGTGAAAGCATTTTCCTTGCCCTTCTCCTCCTCCTCATCCACAGTAAGACGTAATTTGAGTTAATTCACTAATAATTTTATATCGTATTTAGACTATGACAAAGCTAGCACCAGTTAATACTTTCTAAACATCAATACAGTTTATTCACTGAAGCCTTTATCTACAACTATATTAATAAACAAATGAAGTCGAAATGCCCAAAATAGAAAGCAATTTTTAATAATTTTTATATTTTCTATTTTATAGTTAAAAGTACTTTTCATATCTCTGAATGAGTCTTGCAGTCATTTTATATGTATAACCATTGTTTATTACATAAAATAACATTTAATTTATTGTACTCAAGAGATACACTGTAATTGCCTTTGTCATATTGAAGAGGCTATGTCATATTGAAGATCACTGGACAGAAATATTGCCGAACAGCTCAACTGTTGAGTCAGGAAGACACCCAGGAAATGGTGTCAGTAAGAAACAGAAGCCAAGACACAGCCCAAGTTGCACAACACACTAGAAATCCGAGTAGCTAAGATACCAGGACCTGAACTATTTAGAAAATCAAGAATTTGAAGAGCATTGTTGTCTCTATTGATATATCAGTGAGACAGATACTTCTGGAGGTGAATTTCATCCTCTCCTTAGAAACAGAGTTTCATCTAAAATTGTATATCTTGAATTACTTTAATTCCTAGATGAGCACAGAGCCTGCAGCATGCTGATATTTCTCTATTCAATTTAGAATAGAGATAATTCCCAAGTAATTACATTAATATAAAGGAAGGCACAAGATAATCCAGAATCACAGGTAAAACTAAAGTTACTTATGTTCACATTTGAAATAAATATACAGATTTAAACCACTATGGAAATTGCAGAAAAACTGAGAAGTTGTTCCATCTCATTTTACTATTTAACTCCACTTGGGAAAAATATGCCTCTCTTTCACCTTTTTGGAGGTTAATACAATAGTTCGTAACTCATATCTTCGTGAAACATTTAAAATACAACATTACCAAAAAATGAATTTGAGTTGCTCTAAAAGAAATTATTCATGCAAAATAAATGTCCCACAATCCAAAATCTGAAAACCAATCATCAAACAATTGCCCATAGAAAACAGACCCTCTGCAAAACAACTAATCAAAGACATCGTCAATGTCATAAATGCATAAGTAAAATTTACATAGCGACTGATATAAACACACTGTACAAAATGGAAAGACTTGGTCATGGGTCTATTTTTCCTCATTATTAAAATGACCTGGCATTAATCTATTAAAATTCTATGGGAAACATAATTAGAATGAATGCATTTTTATCAAAATTATAAAATGGTAGGCTAAATTTAAATAATAATATTAACTTTTTCATGCTTTTAAGTATAATGAAGCTCCAAATACTGAGATGTGATAGTTTTTAAAAAGTTATTGCATATACATAAGAACTTACTATTACTTCCTTGCAGCAAAAATCTATATCCACCACAAGAGCTTGAAGTAATTGCCTGTTAAAAAGTCACAAAAACATGAATATGTTAATTTAAAATACAATAAAATCTAAATTGCAATAGTTAATATGATTCTTTTATGTTCATAAGTAAGAAATATTATAACTATAATCTCCTGGTTTTCGTTTATTTTCATGAATTAAAAACTACAATAGGTAAGTGAAAATTATTTCACAGTGCATACCATAAGTCAATAATAGTACTGGAAAAGGAAAAGAAAAATTCAATTACAGAAAAAAAATTGTTCTAGTAGGAGTAAAGAATATATTCATTCCTATCCATCCTCATAATGTTTATAAGTAATCTGATCATTGGTTTATATTGAATAAATAAATAATAGTTTGAGTTACATACTGATTAGAGAGACATTTTTTAATGTTTATCTGAAATTAATTTGATTTAACAAAATTTTCTTAATCCAACAAATTTGAAAATAACAATAGAAAAAAGATCTAATCAAATTAGAAAGACAATACTTTTGAACAGTTAGAAATAGTATGATGGCAAGTTATAGTTAAGTGTAACATATCACTCAGTATTTGATACATTTACTGAAGAAAATAAAACAAATCATTTATCATAAGCTTAATACTGAGTAGTATCTCAACATTTAATCCAAAGTAGAGAACTTAAGTAATTATCTAAATCACTCATGCCAGAAGACCAATTTACAAGAATTACCCAGCTCATTGGGGCAAACATTGGAGGAATTTTTTCTTTGAAATATTTCTTAAATACTAATTTTACTTTTTATGGTAGGATGTTACAAAACACACAAAGAAACATAACATGGTTTGAATTAGACAGTATCACAAATAAAAATACCTGAACATATATTTATTATTTTTTTTAATCTTAAAAGAGACATTTTTATTTTTCTGAAAGTATTTAAAAATGCACTCTAATTACACTGAAACTTCATTTGGACTCAAGTATCATTACATTGCAATTATGCATTTCCATTTTATCTGTTTATCCATTTTAATTGTTTCCTTTTCCAGCCAGTGTTAAGAGTATGAGGCAACTTTCAAAGTCTTTTCCCAGCAATATGCTCAATGATTGTTTTAAAAGCTATACTCTGCCAAAATATTTCCTGCTTTATACAGTAGAAGAGATAACATTTAATACAAAATTGGAAACATGCAATTTTGTTTAAGAAGCTTTTTTTGATCAAGCAATCAGAATCTGCTGACATAGTGTAAACTAAATTATCTCTTTACATATGTCTCTATTAAGATTTTTTAAAAATTGTAGCAGTTGGATTTGGAGAAAATAATAATTTTTAAAAGAAAGACAAATGTATTAAATTCTCTACAATATGCCAAAGAAATAATCTTCCATTATATAGGCCAACAAAAGAAAAAAAATGTATTTTAGGGTAATGAGAGTTATTGCTTCAAGAAAGATACCAAGATAAATAATAAATTATCTACTATCAAACCTCTTATTCAGAAAGCTATTTAAAAGCAGTTAATCTGAGGTTCAACTTGGAGAACTTGAGTAAAAATATTAATCATCCATGACCTTCTGCTCTTTAATGTTTTTGCTCAGAAGTGTTAACATTTTGACATTGTGCCCTATAAATCCCGCACCTTATTTTTATTAATCTATTTTTATTAATCTTTAAGGTATATGGTAGAAATTTATTTTTTAATTTTGAAATTAATTTTGCATCTTATAATACATACAAAGTATAATTCTATTTCATGTAAGAATATATCTACATATCAAGTCAAAGTATCTTTTCAATTAAATAGCATTTCTTTCTATAAAAATAATTTTCTAACCATAGAAATTATTGAGATATATAATCTTTCTTTGTGACAATAATAGACATAATTTGAACTAATTCTTACTTCTCTTGTTTCATTATGCAGTTACTTACATCTCTACCCTTTCATGGTATTTTACTTAATTGTCTTACTCAATGGAAATACTCTAGGACCACCTCACACTTTGCTCCTATTGAGAAGGCAGAGGTTCTTAAATATTGCTAGAGGTATATTTGGAGAGTAGGAGCTACTATTAAATGGGAGAGAATGAATAGTTCCTGATTTTTGAATTTAAGTTGCATTTACAGTGGTTGAAAAAAGATTAATGATAAGATAAAACACCCATAGTGAATTTCTTCAACATCCCCAACCTGGGTATACTCTATCTGATGGCATTGTGGGTCCTATCATTATTGAGATATTTACGTTGTGAAAATCATTCTTTAAATGCAATATTATTTGGAAATTGCTGCCCTGAAAGTCAGAATGGGGGTCCCATCTAAAATCCACGTCTCCATTTCCATATTCTTTCCTTTCACTTCAAAACAGCAGGATGAGAGACATGGGAAGATAAAAGGTTTCTAAGACAGAAAAAGGAAATGCAAGATAAGAAACACTGTACAGAATTTGAGTAAAAATAAAGGGAATAGGGAACAATGTTTCAGGTGAGTTTGCAATGTATGTGCCAAAGTTTTAGGAAACTGGTTTGGAAACAAAGCTACTTAAAAGACAAGACATACTACAAATAGATGACTTTATAGACTATGTGAATGTCTTCATTCTCCCAAATGCGCTTGCTTGCTCTCTCTCTCTCTCCCATCCATCTATCATCCATCTATCTATCTATCTATCTATCTATCTATCTATCTATCTATCTATCTATCTATCATTTATCATCAACATATCCAGTTATCATCTATCTGCCTAATTTAAATCTCTGATTTTCTGACATTTCAGGTAACTTACATGATCCATATGATTTAAATCTGACAAGATTTTTAATGTGGTAATCTTCCAAAGACAAAAATATAAAATACAGGATCATTCCTAAGCAATCAAGGACATCTGGTCACCCTTATACTATGCAAATTGCCTTAAAATTCTGCCACATCTTAAGTTACAGAGGCTGATACAGTATAGGAGTTGACTCATAAAGTAGAACTCTGTTCTGTAAAATGTGACTGTGGTCCCAGATACATACATTACCCTTTTGGTATGCTCTTTACTGGTAAATCAACTAACATCTAATTACATTTGGAAGATGAGAGAGCGAGAGAGAGAATGAGAGAGAGAGAGGAGGGGGGAGGGGGAGAGGGAGAACATTTATTAAGAAGAGGGAGAGGGAGAGGGAGAGACAGAGAGACAGAGAGACAGAGAGACGGAGAGACGGAGAGACAGAGAGACAGAACGAACAAGAAAAATAATCCTCATGTTCCAGTAGCTGTTCTAGGATTCAAATTGGAAAGCCTGGAGAGTATGCAAAGGATTTTGGCTTACTCTGTTGTTAATTCTATCCTTTAGAATGTTTGAAAGCTGGGCACCAGACCCTGGTCTCCAGCTTGCCAAAAGACATGCTGCTTTCTTGGTGTGGTTTTCTAGCTCTTTTGCTATTAGTGCATAATTTGACAGTATGCTGCCACGGTAACAGAATTCATTAAGGGCTTTCGGTTTTGTTCTGCCAATGAGGATTTTTGGCTGCATGTAGTGCTGGCCTCTGAAGATTGAGCCATAATATTTGTCTTATAAAGCCTTGCCATCTCATAGCATGACTGATGCTGCAAAATAATCTGTAATGAGTCAAGTTCTCCCAGCATGAGCTACTCCCTGAGGATAAGTTAGGCACTACTGGAAACTACATTAACTTCTTTATCATCTAACTTGGGTGCTTACATTAGACTGCATGAAAGTGGATACATTATGCAGTTCCATCTTGCACCATTGGGGTTGTGGAATGGATTAGGAATATAATCCTTAATGTTCATTCTCTACGATATCTTATTATGGAAAAAAAAGTCTTCCATATTCTGACAACTTTTTTGTATAGTAATGGTCAGAAGTCAGGTTTGCTGGAAATAACTTTGTGGTTGATATGGTGAAAGCAAAAAGTCTTAATGTCGTAGCCAATATTTCCTCACATGATTTTAGTAAAAAATTAACACATCTTCTATTATTTCAGCTATATTTTTAATTTTACATAATTACATTTTGACCACTTGTTCTGTTTTTAACTATTGGATTATTTTTTGGCCTTTTTTTGGCAGGGGGGGGGATGCAACAGTATCAGTATAAAAAACCTCTTAAATTTTTTTTTTTTTTTTTTTGCTAATGAGATCAAAGTAATTGGCTAATCTTCTTCAGGACTGATGATTCCAGAACAAAGTGCTAAACTACTCTTACATTTCTCCTTATATCTGTGTAAATGTACTAGATTGAGAATCAGGGCAAGCCTAGTATCTTGAAAATAAATCAAAGCAAAGTATTGGATGAAGAGAGGAAATAGGCACAATTTTTAGTTCAGACAGTGATTCCCAATCCTGGGCAATTTTGCCCCACATGGGACATTTGGCAATGTCTAGTCACATTTTTGTTATCATAGCTAAGGGGTGCTACAAGTGAGTAGAGGCCAGAGATGCTGTCAAATGTCCTATAATACACAGGACAGGCTTTCTCTCAAGTAGATATACACATAAAGAATTATCTGGTCCCAAATGTCAGCAGTGTGGTTGAGACACTCTAGTTTAGGGAAAGTCTGAAAAGATAGGGAGAGTAAAATTCTTATTTGTGTATGATTCAATTAATCTGATTTGCAGGGTGAAGAGGGTGAAATAAATCTGCCAAGAGATTTGGCTTTAGTCTCTGAGGAGGGCATGGTCTTAGGATCTCAAGAGAGATAAACCCTTTGTTTTTCCCCAGTAGAGAAAAGGGAATCCAAACACCACCATTGTGTTTTGCATGGGGGTGTCTATGTGCCTCTTCCAAGGAACAAGCTACAAATGTAGATATAAGCAGATGACAGATCTAGCTGGCAGCTGATAAAGAATCCATGGTTCCATATGCTCTTTTTGTCCAGTCACTTCTCAACATTTTTCCTCTTTAATTTGCTATTTTTCTTATACTATCTTTTATAATATTTCTTAATATTTTGATACACTACTACATTAGTTTACCATT
>NW_006439192.1:16646069-16660296 GCF_000325575.1 Pteropus alecto | reverse complement strand
CACACACACACACATACACACACACACACACATACCTATACATAAATTTAGTTGGTTCTTTCTTGTAATCAAAAAGGACATAATTTTGCATAAAGAACACAATTGCAACCTGATAAAGACATTGGTTTAATGTATAATAATATCCTGTGGCTGTTTCTACAATTTATGTTCGTTTCAGGGAAAAAAAATGTTGCTTCTATAGTAAATTTCCATTTAGAAGAAGTAAGATGTTCTTGACTGAATGAGTTGGCTTTCTATTAAAGGGTGTGTTTCCTTCCAACAACAAAACAAAAAGGACATGAGCATGCCTTAGATGTTGAGTTGAAATATTAGAAAATAGGGACTCTCTTCTGCTAAAAATGATGTATATAAAGTAATAGTTTCACTAGAATATGTAGCAATCACTGTTTAGTTAACATCACTGTCTCTCATGTCTTTCTCTTTTCCTTCACACTTCCACTCTTTTTCTTTCTTCTTACCTTCTCTCCTAATCCCTATCACATTTATTGATTGCCTCACCTGTTCTATGAAAAAGAAACAAAGGCATAATCCATATCCAAACAACATGAAAAGCAGAAATGATGAGAACACAGTACATTAACTAAGTCAGTACAGCAATTAAATCTGTCAAATGTACTTAAAAACATTTTTTTCTATAAGAATTTGTTTACGATGGATAAATGTCTTTGTGTTTTACCTTGTTGTGTTTTTTTGATTATTTTGGTTTGTCCACTATTAATTCTCAGGTAATAGATTTAATTGGAAGATGACAATTAGTATTTGAGGAGAACTCTGGATTTAAAAGTTCAGAATTTTACATTATACATTATAAATGATATCAAAAAGCATGATAAAAATGACATCTGTAACAAGCATCTTGCAACTTAAGTAAAAGAGTGGTCAGCTGAGAGTGACTTTGTTCAGTTTGAAGGAGTTGGGTATAGATCTGGGTGAGATGCCCAGCATTCATCTCAGTTTCATGTGAAGTCACATGGGCAAGTGTCTAGCCAAGGAGAAGAACAAAAACATCAAGAAAATGTTAGGGAGTTCTTTTATTTAAATAAATATTACTCTTACTCTTGATTGCTTTAACTGGAGACATACTATCTTGTTTTAAATTTAGAAAAATATTTCAAATAAAAGTTTGATGTCTTCTAATACATATAAACATAATCAACAATGCTTCTCATTACTTCAAACCTTGTTCTAATAACTATACGATATTTCCCCCACATAAAGTAGAAATAATTATCTATTTCTTCTGCTTTTCCATAAAATTACAATTTAAAGAGTTAAGCATTTTAATAATATTTTACAAAATAAATACCAATAATGATATACAGTTTTACTGATTCATTGGAATCAATATGTATAATTATAATAGGCCACTCAAATTAATTGTAACTGCTATAAAATAATAGTAGGATAACTATTATATTAATATAATTTTGGCAGTTTTTAAAAATGCTTCCTTTCTTTTACCTATATGGATATCAGAAAGGAAAAATTACATGGATTTAACAACATAAAACATGTTTGAGAATGTGTATCTAATATTGAACATTCAAATTCAAAATAAAACTATACTACAATGGAAAACAATAAGAATTTTGGAATGTATATTCCATAGTAGTATAGATGCCACTTTTCTCTAATGAAATAAATGAGAGGTTAGTCACCAAAGAATATCAAGAATAGGGTACTTCATATTAATTTGTAGTACATTTTCAAATATTGAGATTATTTTATATTTAGACACATCAATATAATTTTTAAAGTATTAAAGACTTAAGGTAACAGTGGTTTGTATTTTCATGACATCAAAATAGTCACAAAATATCTATATGAGGAAATATAGATGGAATATTAAGTAGCACATTTAAGTAAAATATAAATATATAAAATAATATAAAATGCCATATGATAATAAATATTTTCTTGGTTAGTATTAGGAAAAAGGAAAGCAATCTCTCAATCTTTTACTTGAAATTATTGGTAAGGCTCAATATTTGTTAATGACACTATGTTAATGAGATAATTTTAGAATGTATAGAATTAAAACAAATGAGGTGTCAATGGCCAATGTTATTTGATGACAATCATCATTATTCACCAAGTTGGTCAGATGGTCAGATACCAATTACATGGACTATGGAATTAGACTCAGAGTTTGAACTCTTATTATGTTATTTTCTATTTTTACAAACTTGGGCAAGATCATTTCTAGCTCCCTCGTTTCCTTCTTATCATATCATAGACATAAAACTGTTCCCTACTCATGATTGTTGTGGGAATTCAATTAGGAAGCATAAGTAAAGCACTTAGAAGAGGTACCTTCACAGATCCAGCATTTACTGAATACCCTTAGTATTTTTAACAACATATTTTTTTAAATCACCAAAATGTTCCATTAAAAACAAAGCGTAATGGTTGGCACCATATGTTCACCAAGAGTGCCACAGATTAGCTCACTGCGCCTTATGGTACGGCACCTAACAAGAACAAAGCATCGGCAAACCCAGCTCTATCCATCCTGGAACTCAAACGTAGGATTTCTAATTTGAGGAGATTGGACTAAGTGCTTTACAGGATCTCAAGCCCCTGGGGCGTAAGCAGTTTCATACTTCTTTGATTTCATAAGAAACTCTTAGAGACAGAGTTGCCCACTAGAAAGAAAAATAATTTAAAAAATGATAGAAATAACTATTGGTATTACTACAGGCTATGCAGAGTACTGGGTACATAATTAAGACTTAAAATATTAAGTATTTTGTCACAGTGAACCAACCAGCAACTAGTTGAAACTAGAGTCAGAACCCTAAAATATTTTTCAGGCTTGAAATCATGTTTTTTTTTTTTTTTAAATTACATTTCCCCAATGAAATCAAGAGTATAATTTTTATAAATGATTAAAAACTTAAAGAGGGCTAACTTAGTGGGGGTTTCTGTATATGTGTATGTGTGTGTGGCATATACACTTATTTAAAAGATATACCACAACAAAAAAGACAGAAAAAAAAATATTTAGAATAAGAATGCTTTTAAAGATAGTCACATGCACTCTGATTTGGAGTATAACCAAATGAGTTATGATGATCAAAATCAAGTGAATAATTCTCCCAACCCAAAGAGATCTAAAATAAATAATTTCATACTGTATAAAATTCAAGAAAATGTGAATCATTCTATGGAACTTCTAAGATTTTGTAAAATTATTTTTAAAAATTAAATTAAATTAACCAGATCATGTAAAAATGAAAGACTCTGTATATGTCAGCATTCAATAACCTCTGAGTTCCATGCTCAGAGTACCTGAGCCTGTATAGCTCTAAAATGCCAAGATAGTGCCACCTAAACTTCCACTGGGATTGTTTTGACTACAGGCAAGATTAGAGTTTTGAGTTCTGTTTCTTATCTCTCATTGCCAATAGTTACTGACATATTGTTAAAGATATTCCAAATTGTGACCTCAAAAAGGGAATATAGTTTTCAAAGCCAATACAACTGTTAGAGAAGGATACTCCTTCTGGGTCCAATAACATACTTACTGTGATAGAGAAATACAGCTTGGATGTAAACATCATGACATAAAACATTGTTGGGGGTATCTTAGTAGATCATAATACAAGAAATATTAAGAGATTGCTTCAGGAATGCAAGGTAGTACCATTATGGCATAATAGAGGATTCCAGTTCCTTTGGCTCTAGCACAGTTATTCCTTTGAATATATAGCATTATCAATTTCTGATTAAACTAAATCCAAATTTATCAACTTAGATCTTGATAATCTTTACCAAGTAATTCAAATCTGAATCTCTCTAACATCATTTCTAATCATGGAAGGTGAGACAGAGATGACAGAGGGGAAGACATATTATGGGTATATTCAATTCTCCTCTATCTAGTCAGTATCATTCTAAAATAGTCCAAAATAAAGGGCTATTGCTTTAAAAACTCAAGAAAATATTATATAAACTCTCATAGTAAACTATGATAAAGGCGCTGTTAGTTAAAAATCTGTTCATATTCATTATTTAATTAATGTCTCTTTAATTTAAAACCTCTTGTCGCTGTGAAGTCATAACAGCTGAATGACTATGTGGCAGTGTGCAAGACGATAATGTCTTTAATTAATTAAGGCAGGCAGTGCAGTACAGGGAAAGACAAAAAGTCATGAGATCCAATCCAGGCTTGGCCTCTTCACAACTGTGAGACCTTGGAAAGGCCCCTTACCACTTCTGACTCTCAGGCCCCTCATTTGCCAAATGCATACTTGTAACCACCTTCCTGTCTTGTCATGATGCTAACCATGACATATAACTGAAATGCAAAATTCTTTGACTATAAGTGCCCGTGTACAATTTCAGAGAGAAAGGTTAAAAAAAGGTCTCCAACTTTTCTTCCATAACATTATCTAAAAAGAATAAATGCAATTCTGTCTAAACAATCTAGGAAACAAAACTAATAACACTGATATTTTCCACTCCATTGTGTCTTTCTCTCTTACAACCTTTCGATTTGCCCATCCTATTACCTGCCTCAGTTAGTGGTGCTTGGAGCTTAAGAATTATTTCCTTTTTAGTCATCCTGTGAAAATCCTGAGGGTCCCTTTTTTTTCTGTCCTCTGCTTTGTGTTGCCTTTTGTCTCTTTCAAGTCTTCATCACACAAATCTGGTTTCCTACCACGGACTCTATACTGATCTTTCTTTCTAGACTAAATTACCTACTTTAAATACTTTGCTTGATATATCGTTCTGCTTCTCAAAATGTTTATTGGTTCCAAACCCATAAAATGGGACTCATTTAACTTTTTTATGTCTTTAATTAGTAGATATTATTCCAACCATCAAATTTATTGTCCTTACTACCAAGTCTTTCCACACATATACACATTAATTCTTACCACTTTCATTTTTTGAGGTACTTATTAACTAGGAATATGTTGAAATAATTACCTAGAGAATAAACACAAGGTAGAGAAGAAACAGAAAAATGGTCAAACTAATTTGGTCTCCTTAAATTCTCCGAATTTTTTTATTAATTGTTTTGGAATTTTTATATAGCCTCCATTTTACGACTGATACTTTTTTTTTTCCCATCAGGAAGGAAGCCAAAAGGTATGAACTTCCATTTATAAAATAAATAAGTCATGGGGATGTAATGTACAGCATGGTGACTACAGTTAAAATGTACTGTCTAGCACATTTAAAAGTTACTAAAAGCGTAAATTATACAAGTTCTCATCACAAGAAAGAAAGTTTTTGTATCTATATATGGAAAGGACGTTAATTCAACTTTTGGTAATCATTTCACAATATATATACATATTCGATCATTATGTTGTACATCTAAAACTAATATAATGTTATGTTTCAATTATAACTTATTTTAAAAAATGCCTAATGTTTTTAATACTTGTGTACATTAAAAATTGAATGTAGTTTGAAAGGTCTCATTTAAATCAGAGCTTACATTTGGAGCTGAAAATCATTTTGCAATTGATACTTTTACTGTGAGTGTTGAGGATGTTTAGATCCTCTCTCTCTATAGAAATCTATCCAGAGGTCGATATCACAACAAAAACTTCTCTAATATAATTAATCAATCCTTCAGCAACTAAATGTCAAGATTGAGGGTGGGCCTACCCAATTTAAAATAATTGTAGAGCAATATTTTAAAATGTTCCCAAAGAATGAATATATATCAGGTTCAACAACCACTCTAAATTGCACAGGAGGAGATAGTAAAAAATAAAATCTATTGCATAAATCTATAAAAATTTTATACAAGGATTTAAAAACAACTGCAATTCTCTTCAAAGGAAGCACTGTTCAGATTTACACTGTTTAGATTTATGAAGAAAAGAAAATAAAGAAGTTCATCTTCTCTGGGTCATTCATTTTTAAAATAAATTTTTAGTCCTTTAGGTAACACAACTGTCTTAAAGTCGAACATAAACTTCTAATTAAAAAAAAAAAAAACAATAAGTAAAAATCTTCTGTACTTTGAAGTATTTATAATGATGCTTTTGTGAATAAAGTACTATAACAAATGGAGGTAGTTTTGTTGCCATAGGATTATTTTTTATCTACTACTGAATAAATATGCTGCCAAGTAGCAGTGACATGAAGATAGGAGCAAAATTAAATGCCTACTATTGTCATTAGCAATTGTGAAAAATTATTAATCTGTCTGGAGGAAATGAATGGACATGATTAGAGAAACCAAAAATCTTCATCTTATGGAAATCAATAGCCTAGATGTATTTGCATCGGATAATGAATTACAGATTTGTGAGCTGAAGATTAAATATGCCTTAGTATATATTCTAAACATACCTATCAAATTTATGTTTCTATTTCTCAATCTGGTTTAAACAATACTATATCATAGCTAACTATCTCTTTATTTTCAAAAATGATAGTTATTCAGACACTACATTAAAGAGATAGGTAAGTAAATCCATGGTTTGTTTCCTCAGAGTTCATAAACCATATCAACAACAAGGAATTACGGTTAATTTATATCAAATAAGGTGATTGGCAAATGAAATTCTTTTGTTTTCCTTTTAAAAACGTCAGGCTATATTTATGTGTGTACTGTTATATATTAGCTCAAAGTAAAAGATTTATCATTACGATGCATTATAGATTATCCATATATACATGTAAATAAACAGAACCAGGACATATTTTGAGAACCTCATAATAAACAGTGTTTAATGGAATCATAAAATAGATTGGTTATGTCTAATCCCATTTGTAAATATGAATCTAACCTAAATCCAAATAGAAATATGAATACATTAAACCTTTATGCAATTGCTTTGTATTAAATATCTACTGGAGACTGGTTGAGATTAGAACTTAATTGAAAATCTTTTATAGTGTGCATATTTCATGTCAGATGAGACATATACTAAAACCTTACTGTCAAATGATTCACATTAAGACAGAATTCTGGGAGAAACTGAGGGAAGGAGAGAATGTACCTTGGACTCCATTCAAAGACATTCAATTATGGAGAATGAAAAGACTATTGTAGGGAATTACTTATATGGTTTTATCTACAAGGTAGTTTTAAAATAGGATTCCAGTGTACTTCTAAGAACAGTATATATTTCTCTTACTATTTCTGGCCTTCCCAGGGGAAGATGGACAACTGGAATCTTCCCCCAGTAGGGAAGATTTTTCTTCATGTATTGCAAAGTGTTGACTTTAGTAATGTAAAAATCTCTATGTCTATGGCTCTTTTTTGTGCTTATATCCAAGAGCAGAGAGTAGTGGCAGCAAAGTAGGAGAGAGATTGGAAGTGGCTTATTGCATCAGAATCCACTATCCTAACAAAGCAAATTCACATGGGCATGACACTGAGGTTTAGATCCATGTGCCAGGAGTCATTCTCCACCTTATCGTAAAGATAATGTAAATAGCTACCTTTAAGAGGCAGTGGATCATACTTGAAGAGATTTAGGGATGAGCCAAAATCCACACTCATTTCTAAGTGTGCTCATTTTGCTTCCACAATTGTCTCTCACTGTGTGTCAGTTGTCTCTTCTGTAAAATGGGGATAACACAAGTTGCCCTGTCCACGTGGTGGTGGTCTAAAATTCCTCACTGGATTTCTCCAAGTTCCATCCCTTTTAAGATTTTTTCAATATCAACAGTTTGAAGAAACACACCTTCATGGGTAAAATTTATTGGTACCAGTCTAAACATGTCTTTTGTCATCTGTGGTTCTATAATTCATAAATTTGATAAGATACTTTTATCCATCAAGTTAAGGGAGTTGCTACAACAATCTATTAGTAATTGTCCAAGATGCCGCTTTTCCTAAAAAATGTGCTTTAAATATGATGCCCCAATTTTAAATAGTGCCCTTAAACT
This sequence comes from Pteropus alecto, assembly GCF_000325575.1. Lineage (NCBI taxonomy): Eukaryota > Metazoa > Chordata > Mammalia > Chiroptera > Pteropodidae > Pteropus > Pteropus alecto. The sequence goes on along the minus strand of NW_006439192.1, from coordinate 16,652,409 downwards.
GGTGTTTGAAGATAGAGTAAACAAATATAAGGTCACTGTATCCACAAGTTAAATTTTTATGTCCTCCTCAAATTTCTCCATTCCTGATAAAGTCTCATCTCAATGATTATTATATAACAGCATTTATCACCTCTGAATTCACCATATATATATATATATATACTACCTATAATATTATGCACACACATATATATCTATCTATATATATATATTTATCACCTCTGAATTCACCATATATATATATATACTACCTATAATATATGCACACACATATATATCTATATCTATATATATATATAGATATATATGTAGCTTCCTTAATTATTTTGATAAAAATGGACACAGTATCATAGACACATATAAAAATATTTTATGCTATCTGTAATGAATTATTAATCATATTGGTGTTGCATAACAAATTTTATTTATTTTTCTGCTTGAAGCATAACTTTCCTCTCAAGGACATGACTCTTAGATCCTTTTACCTTCATGCTGAGCTACAAAAATCACAGACACTATATTCATACAGTTCTCGTCTTGATGTCTGGCTCCCTCATTTACTGGTTGTCTGATGTTAGCAAGTTCCTAAAAGTCTATGAAACTCAGTTTTCTGCTTGAAGGGCTGTACAAGGACCCAAAGAGAAAATATACTTAAAGTGTCAGGCATATTGAATGCACTTAATTGATGCTGGTTATTATTATATGTTGGTTTGTTTAATCTCTAAATTTATTACACATGTTAATACTTATCTTCACATTAGGAACAGTGTGTCCATTGACAAGGAATCATGAGATACCAACAAAGTGCTCCTTGATTGTATAAGCCATCTGGTAAATAAAATTCTAAAGATGACTCCCTAAGATTCCTGTCTCCTGGTTAGTCAACAAACTCTAATCTAGGTACTGAAGGGATTTTGCAGTTGTAATTAAAGTCTCCATTCAATTGACCTTAAAATGTAGAGATTTACCATAGTAAAACTGATTTAATCACGCATGTCCTTTAAAAGGCGGAAGGGAAGGCACAATGGGAATTCCAGGAGACTCAAAGAATGAGAAGGATACGATATGCCATTGCTGGCTTTGAAGATGGAGACACACTTAAAAATGGAGTGGGCCATAAGACAAGGATGTGGGCAGCATCTAGAAGCTGATAACCACTCCTAGCCAAGAGCCAGCTAAAAATGTCCTCAGTTCTACAACCAGAAGTAAGTAGATTCTGCCAGCAGCTGATTGAATGATACCTCCCTATACTTCCAGAGAAGAGCCCAGGCTAGTCAAAATCCTGATTTCAGCTCATTAGACCTTATTTAGAGGACCCGGGTCTTCTAAATTTATGTTCTATAGAATTGTGAGTTAATGAAGAGATACTCTTTTTAAGTCATTAAATGTTTGATAATTTGTTGTGCAGCAACAGAAAACTAATATGGCCATGTTATTTTCAGTTTTGATGCCTTTCCTTGTGTTATTCTTGGCTTGTCATAAGTGCTCAAGAAATATCTATCCTTAAAATGTTAAAATACTTCTTAAATGTTCATACTTTAAACAAAGATGTTTAAGATATAAAAGATTGTTTGTCAGGGATTCTACTGATGAAAATGAAGGAGAATAAAATTCAAAGTAATGCATTTCTACATCATTATCTGGGGAAACTACTGCTGGCTTCCTCTGCATATTTAGATTTTAAACAAGCCAGTTCAAAGGTAACTTGATATGCTTCTTGATGTGTCTCATACTCTCCAATATATTTAAATTATATGCAAGTAAAGTTTAAATTCTATATTTCTATGATGTAAAGTTACTGATCTTATAGCTATCATGTTGATATCAAATAAATGCCCAATTCTTTTAATTTCTCTTTTACATTTAATTTTGTTCTTTAAACATTGTATCATAGTCAAATCATTTAAAGTAGTGTTTAAGAAGACTCTTTAGAGGCAATTTAGCATAGTGATTAAGAGAAAATTCCTTGTATTTAAAATTCTGTTCTATCAGTGCAGCTGCATGGCTTAGGCAAGTTGCTGCTCTCGTCTCTGTGCCCCAGTAACCCCATCCATAAAAAGGGGGTGAGCCATTATGCCTACTTCAGAGGTTGTTGTGGGGAGCAAGTGTGTTAATACATAGATCAGTGCCTGATACCATAAGATCTACACACATATCTGATCTTATTAGTTAATTTTTCATGTTCATATCCGTAAGTTAAATATTGCCTTTATCTAGTCTCTAAATATGTGTCCCTTTGGCTGTGGCTGTGAAATTTCACCTTTACTCCTCTGGCAGCAACAAAATTGCTTTGAATTAACTCTGTTTAATATTCTGGAGTCTGTAAGTACCCACATTTCCAAGAAAAAACTTTTCTTTAAAAATCAAAATCTTTCCTTCTATTAGAATGCTAGCTTTTCTAGAAAGTTAAAAAATAAAATAAGGAATTCAAGGTTCGTATTTATGTCATGCCAGTGGGTGGCTGGAGTTAGCGTTCTCTGAAGACTGACAGCGCTTCCAACATTCCCTCACAAGTCTTTCCTAAATTATTGCTGAAATATGCATCTGAGTATCATATGTATGTTAGACCACTGAACTGAAATGTATAAGATGATTTTTGAATTCACTTTTCTAGGATTTAAAGGATAATGCACCAGTGCCACCTAGTTGTCCAAATACAATGTTGCTACCTATTTATTCTTAGAGGGAATTATGCTGCTATGACAAGTAGAAATATAAAATTTTAATTTCTCTTATTGTTGACATCGCCCTTATATTATTTTAACAAATATTCATCTTCAGCAGTGATGCGATAAATTTAAGGTTCAGTTTAGGTAAATATTCCTCATGTTTGTCTTATTTATATAAGAGTTAACAAACTACACATACTAACTTTAAATAATTTTCTTTAATTTAGCCTGTATCTGAATTATTTAACACATCTGCCACATTAACATATTAGTTGTATATTACTGCATGTTCCAGAGTTTCAAGCTTCACAAAGTAGAACATATGCTTTCTATTAAAATTAAGACAGTATATAGGATATCCCACAGGTGACCAAAGGCATTGTATTACACATTGCTGAAGAAGTAACCGTTTTACTTTGTAACAAGTACAAACACAGTTAAGGGTCTATATTTTTTACTCAGCCTGAGGAATATTTGCAGGTAGGGCTAGAGACCCAGAGGTGAAATATCTGCAACATACATTTGACATGGGTTAATTCTATGAGTCAGAAGACCTCTAGTCCTGTCATGTCTAGACTGGAGATGGTGAACACCTGAGGAGATAGGCCTGGGAGTCCTCTGCAGCAAGCTGGAGCCAGGGCGTAGGAACTCAGAGGTGAGGGAGGCCCTGTAGATAGTCAAGCTCAATAAAGAGCTCCAGTGTTGATTAGATAAGTTGTGGGAGGAGTGGGAACTATATAGGCAAAGCTAAGTCTGCATCTGTGTTTTTATTGTGTCCTCATGAGATTTTAGCATAAAGAAACTAAAAACAATAGGACTGATGAATCATAATTCTGTCCACTCCTATGTGCTCATGCTAGCAGAATCCTACCTAGGTGGACATTTGTTGACAGCTTTCCTTCCTCTGCCAAATGGGTTGGAAACTTATTGCTCCTATGGGCTGTGGCACTGGCCAATGGTGCTATGGGAGTGACTGTTGGAATAAGATACACAAAATACTTTACAGACAGTAGGAGGCAATGAGTTAGAGAAACATCAATTCAGAGAAGGCAGGATGATCCCCTCTTCTCTCCAGAAAGAGCAAGTTAGTGCATCTCCATATCACAGAGGAGAGAGAGTCTGTCACATTGTGTTTTGCATCCCTGAGACCCAGTGCTGTGCTGTTACCATGCCCAGATTATCGCAACAGGAGAACATATTTGGAAAATCCAAGTAGGAGTTTTGTTCCTCCTGCTTCCTTCCTGCCTAGCAGTGATCACGCTGTCTGTCTGGGCTGTAGTTACATTTTAGTGCTCCTTCCTCAGCAGGAGGAATGCTCTCTCATGCAACGTTTCTTTAAAGATGCGAGATTTTGCACACAGGTGATTACGTAGTTTCTTTTCAGTTTTACCAAAATCAAAACTATTCAGTGAAAGAAAAATAATAACACAATAGTTAAATACAGGTGTGTGTATATATATATATATATTATACCTCAATACAAAACAAAAGCAAAAACCATATTTCTCTAAATATTAGCTGGTCTTTTCATCCTTTGCTTTAAAAACAAATGCTCACCACTTTTTTATATTCAATATGCAATTTGGCACAAAGTAGGAATATACTTGACCCTGAAAAAGTACGTATAATCTTAGGCCTCTATAAAAATGTGGGAGTTTGGTTAGATGACCTCTTAGCATTCTATGTGTCTATTGGAATACTTTCAGTATTCCACTGCTTGTGGCTAATAGCCACATGACAAGAGGTGGGAAGGAAGGAAGTAACCCCAAGATGCTGCTCTCAGCCAGCTCTTTCTTCTTTTGTAAAGCACAGTTACTTTCAGAATAAGTTTCTTTCCTTTCTTGTTTCCTTTCTTCTTTTCTCTTTAAAAATTTTCTATTGAGCTCATTTGCTTACTAAAAATAAAGACATTTCTGAGCCTTTCAAAGATTCCCTTCTTTACCAGAAAATGCAGATTAAATATTTAGAAAAAGTAAAAATTACAAAGACCACTTTAAATCAAAGATAACACTTTAAAAATCACTATTCTTAATCAAATAGTTTGTTGGTGGTTTCAAAGTAATTTAAAAATAGAAAACATTTTAAGCTTCTAAGAAATATGAGTGTTTTCTTTAAAACAACAAAAGGCTAAGAACATATGTCCTCAAGCTACTAAAACCTGTCTACTTTTTAACATATTTACATATTTTATGTAAATTTAAAGTACATTTTGAGTCTAACTTGTCAATCTACTCACAAGTTTTCCATATCTATAGGCCTTAGATTCAACACTACAGATGAAAGATGAAGCCTGTCACATGACTCAACTGGAATAGCTACATTTAGTATTACTGGGCCCTCACAAAGGATGCCCTAAAATCCAATGTAACTAAAGATTAGAAACAGGGAACCTACTTAAACATAAAGACCTGCTATGGAGCCTTTGATCTCATCCAACAAGTTCATATAAACCAGCTACTTGAACACATAACTGCAACATATATAGAGTTAAGTACTAATTGAGTGAGATATATAAATAAGAAGAAATTCATGTAATAATATTACTGAAATCATCTGGCCATTATTTTTCTACTTATACAGTGTTTGAGGGTTTGGCATTCAGTGTCTGTGGCAAAGACTGCTAACTGATCATCAAAACTGTTCTTCTTCCTTAACATGCATCCTAAACTATATTTTCCTTTCTCCTTTGAAGAAAGGTGTTAGTAATAGATTGAATATAAGTAATGTACAAAATCTTAAGATCTGACCCACTAAAAAAAAAAATCTGTGTTCCTCCTCACTACCTGCTCAATACAATAGCAGATCTTCAAAGTCAAATGTTGAGTATGGCTGAGCTGCAAGAAGGTTGGAAAGATACAGAGCCACGTTACAGAGTGGCAAACACGTGATAAATCTGTGGCCTATGGTAACTTGGAAGACAAATTAAAAGTATCTGTATGTGAAATGAAAGAGAAAAGTCAGAATGGTAGCATATGTTGTCATTATTTTCAATTTTTAGCAAAGTATTATAAGAAAAAAGATGACATAAGCCATGGATTCTACGCAAAAAGATAAAGGACATGAGAAGGTAGAAATATGGGAGCTTTAAGAATTGGAAAAGCCAATTGTTGAGACTGCAAATAGTAAGAGGTAAGGATGAAAGAGTTTTGAGACAAAGCCAATTAAGACTCTGACAGAGACATGTATCACCTTAAAGGTGAGGACCCTCATGGAGTCTATTGTCTATTATCTGCATTGGCTTCAGATTGGCTACCAAATGAGGAGGGTGGGTGTGTGTGTGTGTGTATGTGCATGTGCGTGTGTGTGTGTGTGTGTGTGTGTGTGTGTGTGTGTGTGTGTAGAGTGGGAGAGAGAGAGAGAGAGAAGAAATCAATCATGAGAATTACGTTTGAAAAAGAATTTTGGGTTTATTACTGATAGAACTTAATGTAAATAAATAGAAAGTCTACTAGGTTTGTAAGGTAATTGCATTAACCAAAGAAACCACAAGCTTGAGCTAAAATAACCTTTGACTCTGAATTTTAATCCCATCTTCAGGCCTTCTAAACCTGAGAAGAGGGCATAGTGCCCAACAGATATGTTTATGGAGAATAAAAACAGGGAAGAAAGTCCCCGTGGTTATAGAGACACACAAGGTAATTCCTCTGAAGATGCTTAATTGGAGTCTAATC
>NW_006439192.1:16629016-16646048 GCF_000325575.1 Pteropus alecto | reverse complement strand
GGCTGGAAAAACCACTCCATAACTACTCAGAAAGATTTTATCTTTGTCTTGGACCAGTGATGGTTGTGTGTCTCCTCTTCTTTCATTTTCTGTAGGAGAATATTTTTGGCAGTTATCTTATTCTTGCCTCATCTTTGTATAGCGTATGTTGAAGAGGGACTAATAACCTGCCTTTGTTGTCCATAAGCCTCTGAACAACAAGGATCACTCATGAAGATGGCAAATATAAATGCCTAGAGAGGCCAGGTTGATAGCACAGGTGAGTGAAGCACTGCATATATTTTAAGAACCATGGGGACTGTGTCCAACTGTAGCATAAGAGGTGGCTGCCACTATTCAGTTTTTACAGATTTTTGCCATGTGAACGTGATGTTGCCAGTTCCTTTATTTTTTTTCAAAGAAGACAGAAAAATTTAGATTTTTATGTAATGTTGGATCAAATTTTTAAAAGGAATTTTATGGCTAACTGAAATATTTATACATTTGAATTTTACTGTGGGCTACCCATTTGCTATCCTCGACTGTTTGGTTTTTACTTTAATGATTTTATTTCATTGTGCTATGAACACTTAACATAAGATCTACCTTCTTAACAAATTTTTCGACATACAAGTTTTTAAGACTAATCAAACAGACAATGTCAAAATAAGATGATCATGAGTAATCGATTATTCTAAAGTAAAGGCCTGAAAGAATGCCACTGAGTTTCTTATGTAACATAAATTCCTGTAGCTAGTCCTCATAAAAATATTTAAAAAATTGAGACATCCCATGAAGAGTGGCTTTTGTTTGCAGGGATCACATGTGCTTTGGGGTTAATTTGAAAGGCATGTTGGCTTTAAAAAAACAACAATGAAAATGCTTGAAAACAGAAATAAAAAATCAAGACAACACTGAACTTTGAGATTAGAGATATCTGAGTGTAGAAGAAAGAGAAATGGTTATTTCTCATCTATTTAATCAGGATTAGCACTATCATCAGACTGGGAACAAGTTTGCTGAGATAATTCTTTGGGGGAGTCTCATTCTGAAAATAAACTTCATTAATAAAACATTAATTCAAATTTGAAATACATTTGAAAACTATAGTCATCTGAGTTTATAACTTTGACATCTAATGACGTAGACTTATTATTGAAGGTTGGTTTATTGAGCAGTCTTTGAAAAGAATCAAGAAAATAGTAGACTTTGACAAAACAGAAATGATAAGATGACAAAATAAAACCACTGAGAAATATTCGCACATTGTAATGTATGTTTCTGTAAAGAATAGCACTAATGGAATACATTCGAATCGTCTGCTTTTAAAATCCCTGTTGAACATTCTGTCATTCCGTTTTAAACACATATGAATTTTTCCACAAAATGACAATCTATTGATAAGAAAATAGAGCAAGTCAACAGCAGTAAGTCAATTCTCTCTACGTGATATTCTTCACATTTGTATTTTTGTTTTACCTTCAGAATCAAAGCAAAATGCTAAAATTATTTAAATTGCATCTTTATCACTGAGAGTGTAAAAATATCGGCAAATGGAATCGGCTGCAACTATGATGTTTTATTTAGTGTTTTACTCAACTTATGGGTTTTTCTAAATTAGTTACTCAATGTTTATAGATAACAGATAAAATTAAGTTCTCATTTCCCCATCAATACATGTTCTAACTGAAGCTATTTCAAAATTCTTAACTCACATGCTTTGTGAAGATACAACCTACATGTTTGGAAAAATGATCTGTAAATCAGAGAAGCATAATAACCAGAATGAAATAAATATTCTAAACTCTCAAATATATATTAGTTCACAATCCTTAAATATGAAAAAAAAAAAAAAAACCTTTAAATCCATTCTAACACAATTGATCCCCCATCTTTCACCTGAAGGGCCCTCAGTTAGTCAAGAGATATGTTTTGCAGCAATCCACATCTGACCTGTCTCACTATTTCCTCTCCTAGAAGAGCATTCCTCTAGATCTTGACATAGTTGATTTCTTCTGACTTCTCACGTCTTAACCAGCCTGCAACTTGCTTAGTGAGACCTTCCCTGGTGACCCATTTTAAAGAAGCCCCTCTACCAGCCACTGATTTTTATATAACCATGTTTTATTTTCTTAATAGAAATCAATCTCTAAATTTATTGTTTTTGTATATTGTGTTTACTCACATTTTGAGAGTTTAAAAGAAAAAAATGGTACAAGAGTATCATAATCCAAATATGGAGCAAACGAAAATGTGGTATGAGTTGAAGCACTGATAAAGTATAAAAGACATCATGATATTAAACCAGAAAGAAAATGTAATCTTAACATGGCCTGATAGTAAATACTATTAATATACTCTTAATAACATAAAGTAATATTGACTTAGAGGCTCTACAGATGCATAAATATATATAATCATAAACACACATACAAATATATGTATATACAGAATGTACTTTCAATATGTATAATGTATTGCCAGACAGAATGTATACTGAACGACCTTAAACTTGTAAAAATAACAGAAAGTGACACATTAGGAAGAAAAAAAATGATGGTGAAAAGACAAAGGATGGTAATATGATTATCAAGAGATACCGTTAAAAGTAAATGGCAAAAAAGAGAGTAAAGTTTTAAATATATTATTATTTAAAATTGTAATAGCAACTAATAAGGGCGATATTTTAAATATAAAATGTTGCGGGGGTAGGTAATGAAGATAAACTGAATCTTCATTTGTTGTAACTGAGAATTGTCTGAAGTTGAAATCAGGAAACAGAGGCTTAAGAATAATTTTTGGACTTAACCTTAACAGAATTTCCCTTTGCTTTTCATAAATTTTTCTGTACTATAGTATTTGTCCATATGTGATCCTATTATTTTGATTTTTAAAATTAAGCTAAAAAACAGAAATTGCAAATGCTTTTCACTTTATGTTCTTCAATAAATTGTTTCCATAAAACATTGTTTTCCTATATATACTATGCCCAATGTTCTGTTTATTTTATGTACAGAATCTTTTGTAGTTGTTATATCTTGTGTCCTCACTTTAGCCATCTTTGAACAAAGTTCTAGCCAGGCACATTATTTATCCACAAATGCTTTGGGCGGGTTCCATTCTTAACAGCCCTTTTGTAACTGTTAGAATCCTCTTTTCAAGCATTAACCTGGAGGGCGGACAGTTTATATGCATGACCAAATGCCCAGCCTCCATCAATCATATATCTGGTTTGGCTCTGCTAACAAAGGAGGAATCTCTTGTTCTTGCTATCTTTCAGGTCATCAAGCTGAGAGGAATTTATTGCTGAGTTAAAACCAGCCATTCTTTCCTTGTCAGAAAGAATACATGAAGCTCTACATTCCTCAGAGAGCCTGGCTCTCTTGGTTCTTCCAATTTTTGCTCCCTCCTGTGACTAACTTCACATTTCAGGGTAAAACAAGTCTTTACCACTTCTTTGTCTGTTTATTTTGCATTATTATAAGTCGTAGCTACAAATGAGTATCTAAAAATGGTAATGAGGAGAAAGTTGATAAAAAGGTATTAGCCAGAATGCAGTTTCCATACAGTAGAATGTATTCCATTCTTGGCTCAATGAAATTCTCGAAGGAAAGATTTGCAGGTGAAGCGCACGGAAAGTGTTTTATCACCTTCCTGCTTCTGTGCCATGCTTCAAGAATGGAAATTCATCCCCAGGTCTGGGAGAGCAGCGACCCTAGTGAGCCTAGGCACAATTACGATAGGAGTCAATAAACTTGTTTCTTTCTTAGCTACATGACTATTTATTTGTGCTTATTTACTGTGTAAAATTTCTTCCTCATTATCGATTGTTTTATTCATTTATCTACTTTCTCTGATTCAAGAAAATGTCAGTCTGAGAGTTGGAGACTTTCTGAGCTGGATGAAACAGAGCTTGTGATATGTTCTGGCCAGGATGGGGATAGTATGGTGCTGTCTGCCATAAACTTGCCCAGTAGATCTAGAACTTGGCCAAGGCTATGATTCTGGGCATGACTTGTCAACAATCCCCTCTACTGCTGTGGTATCCTTTTAATTCCAAAATTTTACAGACCTAGAAAAATTATGTTGGCAGATCATAACAAGAAAAATTTAAATAAATGATCAAATGCTTGGCATCTGTAGGTAAATATTATTCTTGTTGCCAAGATGCAGAGGGAGAATATGAAGCGGTTTAAGGATAACTGGCTCTTATTTTTTTTAATCTTCTTTGTCGAGTTATCAGTTGTCCTAATGATACAGCTGTTTATCCTTAACATTTTAACATATACCATTTACTATATAACAAGCTTCAACAATTATGTACCAACCTGAAGGTCCAGGTAAGATAATGGTCATTTTGTTGAGGCATGAATTGGTTAGATAATGACATAAAGCAGTGGGCAGGAGCAAATTTTCAGGCTAGGTCTGTGCTGCTTACTTCTTTTCCTCATGTGTGTGAATGTTTGGGTAAAATATATATCCTCTAAGCATGACTGTAAATAAAAAGATGTGAAAAAAACTGAAGACATTTTAAAGCCACAGTCATACTGAGTAAAATCCATCCAATAATCTCTGCATTTCACCCACTTTTATACAAGCAGTCATTCTGATAAAATCACTGTAAATAACTATAAAATCAAGTCACACAGTTAATGCATGTCATTTCCCGATGCTTTTCATTTGCTGGGTTTCCTTTACTCAGTTTACTCAGTTCCTCAAGCTACACAGACTATTTATTTCTATACTGTTTCTGTTTTTAATTTATGCCAGGAAAGCATCTAATACCTTACATCCGATCTCAAAAAAAGTTAATCTGTTGACCATTATTATTTTTCTAAAAGAGTTTAATGTTATTTTTATTTGTACTTTATCAGGAAGAAACTTCAATGTGCATTTTCCCCTGTTAAAATTCTCCCTCAAATATACAGTGAAAAAAAAAAAAGTACTGGCAGTAGTTTAAATGAAAATTGTTGATTTTCAAATAAAGAATTCAAGAATAATTGCACTGTTGACTCAATTGGGTTTGGGAAATCTGAAATATCTCATTTTAGGCATTGTGTATCTATAATTATTGAAAATTTTAAATGCAACATCATTGCCCTATAAACTAATATTTTAAATAAACCCTATACAAAATGGTATGAATCTCTTAAATATTCAGATGAATAGATAATTCTAATGAAATTTTTCCATAGATAAGTTGTTTCTAAATGGAATTATAAAGAATTAATCAGTTAAGTTATCACTACTTACTAGAGAATTAAAATATTTTATGAGTGAATATTTGTATTTATAAAGAATTAATCAGTTATCACTACTTACTAGAGAATTAAAATATTTTATGAGTGAATATTTGTGTTTATATCTTCACGGGGAAAAATTTTAACATGGAATTTCTAGCAAAGTATAGTGAAAATCTGTTTATGTTTCTCTATCCTATTCATACAATGAAAATCAACTCATAATCCCATAAACCATAATATGATTGGTGTTAGACTTCATTCTTCTATCAAATTTTCTTTGACAACATATGCAGTAAGATAGCTCCTTTGAATTTGCATTTTCATTTGTATGTGAGGGCTGTGAGGAAGACTGTGAAATCTGAATTACAGATATCCATAAGTGTAAGTCTCTCTTAGATCTATCCTGGAATCTTCCTTATCTCCATGAAAGCACATCTTCTGGGCAAAGAATCAGCTGACTTCACATGCAATGAAGCACAGCGAAGAGATAGGTGACAAGAGAGCAGTATGACTATCAAACGGTTTATCTAAGTTTGCAACTGCCAAAAGTTTTAGCCATCCCAGTTGCAATTTATCTTAAGTATTATGAAGCATATTTTTAATGAAATTTTGTAAGAAATACGTGTTGTAAGATTTAAAAATGTCACCCCAGCCAATACCTAAAGTCACTCACAATGAATAAAAGGTCCACAATCATTTACGAAATAGTTTAGAAAAGGAAAACAGCTAATATATTGTTTAACTCACCGAGATAAATAAGATAGAGACATTTTGAAAGTACCAAATTTAATTTTATAGTTAGACAAAAGCATTTAAATTTCTGTTCTATTATTTGAGACAAATATTGTTTTTTTTTTTTTTTAGATCCCTTAACACAAATGGCCAAAATAGTAGTCTCAATATTTTGTGTACATCAAATTCACTATCTCTTCTCCTGATTCCCTTCACTCCAAATCTACTAAATCAGATTCTCTGGAGGTGAATCCAGGAGACATTAGCATACATACATAATCCATCATTTGAATTCATACTATTGGTTGAAAAATCCCTTATTAAAATAACAATTTTTAAAACAAGAGGTAGCTAAAGATTGGTGCTGAGGTCACCGCATACTTTGAAAGAGTATCTATGCACTTGAAAGCATTTAGAGCTTGGTCCTTTGAAGGCAAAATCCTCTCGAGGGAGCATGCAACTGACAGAATCATTCACCCCGTGTTTAGCCTTCCCTATCGTGATGCACGTTTAATCTCTGGAAACAGGTTTCCAACTTGGGCCATTCTCTCCTTCCCTTTTGCAAACGCAGCAGTATCACTGTGATTCTTAGTCCTTTCAGCAAGTACTTCAGTATTAGTGGCACTAGTCCAGATAGTCTCGATTTGCACCTCACATCTGTGATGTGCCTGATAGAAGAACTCTTTCTTTTTTCTGCATCCATCACCCCATGGAAATGATCCTGTGAAGGAGTTGGAAGTGATGAAAGTGGAGGACTGGTTAGTCTGAAAAAGAGCCCTCCCCTCTTCATTGTGTACAACTGGAAGAAAGTTCCCTCCTCTCTGAAGCATCTGCCACTGGATCCAGTGCCTGATATTCAGAACCCTTGGCTGTCCCAGACTCTGGAATGTTCCTTAGATTCCACATCTAGAACTGTTTGACCAAGGTCAGCTTGGTGAATTTAGTGGGGTTGGGGCCAGGGATCTGAAGGAAGACAGTGTTCTTGATGTGACTGGCATGTGAATTTCAAGTACATTTCACTCTGAGGAGCAGTGGGACATATTATTTTCAGCAAAAACAATGTAAGAGACATTTTGATTATATAATATATGCGTAAATATCTATCACCATAGCTTTTATACATATTAACACTAACTTATTATAAACAGGTTTTACTTTGTGGATAAGCCCTAATCTAAATTTAATCGAAGACTGACATATAGTGACAGTATCTACTTTTAAGTAGGTTTATTTAATACAATCTACAATAAAGAAACTTATCATATTACTAACACAAACACATATAATTAATGTGATAAATTACCTGTCCTCAAAATGTCTGGCAATGTATTTCAAAGACAGGTGATTATATTGTCTTCTATTTTGTATTTTAAGATGCCCAAATAAAATTAACCTCATATTAAACGGATACTATTGCCTGCCTACCTATCCAATCCCTTCCTCATCCTTTTAAACAGAACCTTAGATTTTATCTAAAGCTTCTCTCTTTCCCCACAGAATCATCTGGGTAAACTGACCACAAATTCTACTCCAATCCAGCTTCTGATTTATCTAAGGTTAATATGCTTTTTTGTCAGTTACTTGTTCAAAATGGACATGCAATGGAACTCTGGCCAATAAGATATGAAAAGTTGCCTTCTGTGGGATTCTAGGAATATGTTCTTCCCTTCCAGGAGAATTATATGAGAATAAATGGTTTTTCTTCTTAAAGATTTGGGGTGTTTGGAAGAGACGTTTGTATTCACAGATGCCATCTTGCTACTAGATTGGGTGAAACATACACATAACAGGAAGTACCAAGTGAAAGAAAGAGATAACATGAATGACATAATTGGCTGAATAATAATAATAATAATAAAAAGGCCTGCCTTACCTTTAGGTTTCCTGATAGGTATGAAATAAATCTCTTTATTACTTGTATCAATTGCCATCGGAGTGTCTGTACCTTGTAGTCAAAAGCGTGTTAACTGACAAACCAGACACTCAAAACAACTCAGAATTCCTTGGACTGCTAATCCGAACAGGTGATAGGCTATCGTGACATTTTGTATGTACCATAAGACACATAAAAGTGTGATTAACATAGCTTAAAGTGCACATGATGAAACTTAAAAGAAATACATTAGATATTTTTTCAGAGATGATGATCTTAGCTGCCACTCACAACTATACGATAAAGAATAGGTTGCCAGACTCTTGATACCTATGGAAATATAGATTTGGCTGTTTTCTTCTTGTAATGAGATAATTGAGTTCTAGTTTTCATTTAAGTACTTTACCAATCTACAAAAGGAGGTAGGTGTAGCCAGAAGGCTGTACAAATATACACTAGCAAGCTCTTCACAGAGCCAATGTAATTTAGATATCCTTTAAGGATATTATTCTGAGAATCCATCCTTCAATTCCTTTTCCTATTAACTTAATATTTTTTTCAAATTTAATATGATATACAAATGGTTGAAACCCTATCACCATAACAACATGTGTAACACTCGGTGTCCAAATGACAACTGTGTGCTTTGGACTTGAACCAATCCTATTTGAGAGCATACTTAAAATCATGGGGTAATTAAAACAAATAATGAACAATTGAGTCGGCCTTTCTTCTCTGGAACTTATTCTCTTCTCGTTTATTACAGGTGCATTTCTCCACCACCAAAGCATTACCATGTAACAAATTATTCAGAATGTGATATCTCAATATATGCCTTTATACAGAAGATCATTATTTGGTCCTCTCAAACACACTGCTGGAAAACTCCCTAAATAAAGGTTGTGGTTTATGAGTGTGACCCTTTCCAGACGTGATATGAAGTTCTCTCTATTATCTCTAGGTTCGCAATCTTTTCTCCACTTACAGTCTGGCAGTCAGTAATGAGGGAGGCAGGTCAGCTCTACAGTAACTCTGCACTTGCTGATCTTTAACATTTTCAAGAATGACAGATCCA
Source organism: Pteropus alecto (assembly GCF_000325575.1). Classification (NCBI taxonomy): domain Eukaryota; kingdom Metazoa; phylum Chordata; class Mammalia; order Chiroptera; family Pteropodidae; genus Pteropus; species Pteropus alecto. The sequence continues at coordinate 16,637,146 of NW_006439192.1, read as the reverse complement.
CTTCCCATTCACTGTACTAGTGGAGACTATTTTAAAAGAACCTTATGATTTATGCAGCTTCACAAACACAGCATAACTTTAAAAAACAAATGACACCTGTCTAGTGGTTCACGATGTCGAATGATTAATGTCACACATTTTTGCAAACAAGGGACTGATCTTTTCACATCTTCCTATGGGCTCTTGGGCAAAGACAGGGTGGAATTTTCATCTGTTCTGTGTCTTGCATGTAAGAGTGCTTATAATGATGGTATTGAATGTACATTTGGACTTGTCCACTGGGCATTAACCTTAAGCTCTACAGTGTGACCAAGCACAAGTGCCAAGGATCAGAGCTATGAGCAATGAACAGAATGCACTTCAGAGAAGCTGTGACAAAGATTGCTGAGACTACCTGGCAAAGTTTTCATTTGTATCTCTTTCATCCGCGAAATAATTACTCTAAGTTAACTTGAATATAAATCAACAAATAGCCATGTATAATTTTTACTGCAATACTTGACCTTGCCTAATTTATATCAGAAAATAAACTGTCCCAGCTAAAGAGGAAAACATGACAAAGCGTATCATAAACACATAGTTGATCTTAATATTTAAGATGCTTGCATTCTGACTACTTCATTTATAAGTAACCCTTGTATATATTACATTAAATTACTGAATTTTGTTGAAAAAAGGAATTTAAAGAGTAATGAAACACTGTAATTAATCAAATAAGTACATCAGATGTTTTGCTCTAAGTATATGAAAATCAAATAGTCTGTAATTTTTAAGAAATTGTCTTTTAGGGCAATATTTCTTTAGGAAGCATAATTCGTAAATATGAATACAGGCTCGAGAGCCCCTATCTGAATCTGAGGACCAAGCCTGCTAATTTCTGTCAAGATACACCTAAGAAATTTATTTAGCAAATGGTGCCTTTCCTTTGACCATTTATTTAATAAAGATGATAGTAATGTTAAATATCTTAAAGTATTTTTGAATATTAGAAGTTAAAAAAAAATCACATAACAATGCTTAGCAAATAATAAGAACCGATAAATATAAACTACAGATAAGTACTATTGCTGTTTAAAAATGTAGTGTCTCAAAAATTGAAAAAATGAGGATTTTTAGGGAATACATCAATAGATGAAAATTTAGACACTAGCCTTTGAAAATATAAAAAGATCACTATGATTACTCTTTGGTGGGAGAAATTTAATTTTTACATAAGAAACTCACAGTAGAAGTCCAACTCCATGTCATACCAGTTGAAAGACCTACTGATTAAATAAAAAAGAACCAATAGAAAAATACCCTGCTACATATGAGTTCTGGTCATTCATTTAACAGCATATGTTATCTAACTACTATTTGTCAGACCAGGATGAGCAAAACTGATATATCTTTCAAGGAGTATCTAGTCTAGTGGGGAAAGGAGACAAGGAAAAATTGCAGGCATAACCTGTAATGATGAAATTAAACACGGTACTGTGAGAGGTTTACATAGTTTATGAAAGGGAGGTTATTCTAAATGGGATTAACAGAGAAAGCCTAAGTAAAAACTCAGATTTTTAAGAATGAAACTAAGCTAGTCCTATAGCAGACAAGGAGAGACTCATGGATTCACAATTAGTGCTTACCACAATTAGTCCTTAGTACTATTGTAAGTACTAAGGATTCGTTGGTAACCTTACAAATAAAGGTCCTGCTCTCTTGGAGCTTATAACCTGGACAGGAAGGAAAAGAGACATTAAATTTTAAACTAGTAGATTATTCTATATGCAACAGGAAAACACTGAGGGAGATTTAATTAGAGAGGAAACATAACCAGATATACGTTTTTAAAATATGGATGGTATCTTTGGTTGTTGAATAGATAATGGGCTACATTCAGGGATGACTTGGAGTAGAGGAATGAATACAGAGGCCACTGCCATAAGTCATATAAGAGATGAGGATGGCTTGAACTCAGACAGTAGCAGTGCAATGCAAATAGACTATAGATGTGAAACAAACATTCAACACAAATTCAAGAAACACAATGATAGGCTTGTTACAGGGATAGAGGAAAGGAAAGAATTAATACAACACCAAAATTTCTGGTTTGAAAAAGTGTTCAGATGGTGCTCTCATTTAACTGAGAAAGGGGTCAAAGTCAAAACAGGTGAAATTTGAAGTATCCATGAGACAGACACCTAAGTGGAGCTGGCAAGTTGATAAATATAAAAACTTAGACTCAGTGTAGAAGTTATTAACTTTTCTTTTTTTTTCAAGAAGAATTTAAAAGCATTGGAATGGCTGACCTTTTCTAGGGAGAGAACAGAAATAGAGAATAACAAATGGATTATAATGAGAATAAATTTAGTGATATTAAAGGTCAGAGTGGACTCTTCTCTCATCTGAAACATGATATTTACTGAATTCTCCAATTGAAAATTTAAAATATCTAATAGAAAGAGCATCGCTAACATAAAAGTTTCAATGGTCTTTATGCAAAAATAAGTTTTGTTTTGCTTTTTTTCAGAAATGTAAAAAAAAAAAATTGGGTTTTATATTGGTTGTCCATAAATTTACTAGAACTCTAGTATAATAGTTCTCAAAGTGTGCCAGTACACTTTAAAAAGAAGTAAGTTTTTCACTTAACATTAAGGAAAGAGTTATTTTTTCATTTTTAATCAGTGGTATATAGCATATATGATGATAATCTATTAATAGTATTTCTTAATATTTAGTTCTTTGTTTTAAATAATTTATACTGTATATCCACATGCCATTTTGATTACAAAAAGAGGAATAAAATGGAAAGTATAAATTTATTGATAAAATGTTTCTGTGGCATTCAAAGTATGTTGAAGAAAATATCTCTGAGGCTTTTGAACTATTGCATGGCAAAAACAAAACAAAACAAAACTGCTTGATATGCTTATTTTGGAAAGATTAACATAATGGAATACAATCAATAGACTGATAAATACAGTAAACCCACATAATTCCCATAAGTAAACATGTGCTGCACATGCTATACAAATTACTATCTTGTAAAATGCTTAATTGCATTCTATGTAAGGAAATTCATTAGAAAATAAGACTATCTCATTTTACATTTGAGATCATTTCAGAATTTATCTAACACCAGTAGCAATAAAGAATCAAATCTCCAAATTCATGCAAGATCAAAGACTGGCACAAAGAATGTATAGTGTATGATCGCCTTCCAATTCATATATAATCAAACAGTTTCTAAGGAATTTAAGTGATAATAAGAAAGACAGGTTTTTGAACAGTGATTCCAGTATAGAATTCTGAGAAGTAACATGAAAATTACCATTGGCATGTATTTTTAATGCCTTTAAAATGTGTTTATGTAAATACCTGTTGAATAAACTAAAATGACTTTTCCTTTTCTACAATAAATTTCCAAGTTAATTAATAAATATATATGAGATTTTATTCAGTTGATTAAATAATATCAATATGTTGATATGAAATAATCAACACCAATTTACATGTAGTATCTACTCCAAGTCATTAACTTGTCACACTTCACCCAATCTGACCCTATAGATTACACCTGCAGAAACTAGTGGGAGAGCAGAAAATTACCCAGAGAATCCACTCTTCTTCCCCTTTTCCATCTCTATCCAAAAAAAAAAAAAAAAGATATTAAATAAAATTATGCTGTCATGACTAGATTGATTCTAAACTGAAATGATTAAAGTTTTATCTTGTGAATAGACTCAACAGGGAATTATATTTTTCTCCTGTCTCCATTAATGTCTATTTTATCACTACTTCATAAGTTAATAAGATGTTTGGTGAACAGCAATCTCTCCATAGGTTTATTCTTCTAAGCACAGTAAAAGTTAATTTAATCACAGCTTCAAAATATCATACAATAAAACTAATTTAATTACACTTAGCAATGGCCACTAGACTCATTAAAATGTTAATGGAGCTTATAATTTTAAAATTATTTAATGATTGCTAATAGGAATAAATGACAAAATAAAATTTAAGTACAAAACAAAAATGCCCTCAGGTAACTTCCTCTGCTTCAATTCCACTTGACATTACTTTAATATCCTAAGAAACATGGCAGATTGGAGACTTGTGATAAAGGACATAACATTGAAGAACATCCAGAATAAATGTCATTATGTCTAGCAAAGCAAATCAATTGCTTCATATAAGACTCTGCAAATTATCTCAATATACTAATGAATTATTGATTAGAAACAGAAATGTTAATAAAAATAAAATTCTGATATTCTGATAAGTGTACTTTACTTAGCAAATTGTACACACACATAAGTATAATTTTATAGCAATTAAGTAAGTCTCAATATACTTAGAATTCTCTAGTTTTCATAATTTTATGGTTTGCTGTAAGAAACTTCTAAAATAAATATTTGCTTTTCTATATTTCTATAAGTTGATTTTAATTTGCAATAATTACACATAGCTATGTCTATTATAAAGCTTGGCTCAGAGGTCAGGAAAATTATTATTCAATAGTGGAAGGATATATATATATATATCCTTTGAGAAGGTTATTGGATACTTAGCATTCACTTGTGTATCAGTTCCTTTGATCCGTTAAGAAATATGAACAAAACTAGGGCTTGCCATTCTCTCTGAAAGACCCATAAAATGAAGTTTTGCTTAACTGTCATAGTTTAAGGAACAACACTGAAAAATCTTCTGGCCCCAAAATCTGTCTCCCAAAACTTTGCAATAGTTCTGGAAATTCATAAAATAAAATAAATTTTTTTAACTTAATGAGCCTTAGAAATTGTCTGTCTGTCTATTCATTTAATATTACAGTTACAAACCCAAAATGGCAAATGATTGTCCTAGCAACACAATGGTAGCACTAGGGTTGTATATCTAACTGCTAAAGACTTCTAACAACTCCCAGACTTGTGCAGTTTCCTTTACATTAACCAACTGTGGTATATGGGAGTATTAAGAACCCACATAGCAATCAGACAGCCAAAATATATTCAACTACTTATCCTATTTGAGGCCTATATGAGCTGGTCTCTTCCTATTTCTTCTATCTCATGTCATTCATTCTTCCCCTCGCTCGGTATTTTTCAGCCACCTTCTTTCCTTTCTGCAAACAGATCAGACTCGTTCCTGTCTCAAGGCTGTTGCACTTATTGCTCTTCCTACTTCTAATACTTTTCCCACAAATTTTCCTCAGATCTTCTCACCATTCAGATCTTAGCTCAAATAGCACCTCTCAGAGAAAACTTCTTGGACTATCCTAGACGAAGAGGCCAATTATCCCCATTCCCCAGCCCACCTAGCACTTGACCTGACTATATTTTATTCATAGCGCTTATCTTAAATTGTTTTACATATCTGCATACAAATTTAATATGTGTTTCCTTCCATTAGTATGTTAGACTCTTGAAGGCAGAGACAGTGTCTAACTTGTTTACTGTTTCAGCCCCTAAAGCAAACATTGTAGGCAATAAATACCTGTCACTGCTGTCTATTGAAAATGTAGGTAAGAGTAAGGAAGCTTCATGTACAATGTATTTATTTCAAAATTCTATGCTGTTGTAGCTGACTTTTAAAAAGCTAATAGTAGAGTATTCTAAGCAGGATCATCACTTTTATACACTCTAAAGTTTAACCTCTTAGTTTCAATTTATTCATCCAGACTTGCTGAGGTTTTTATTGATTCTAATTGTCACGGTTTTCTCTTGTATAGAATATTCTAATACCAACCAAATAAAATTTTTGTGAGATACTTAAAAAATATATCAAATTCTTGAAACCATACTTAAAAGCAATTACAAAGTAAATAGTGCATATTAAGTAATATATGAATGGTAGACATTATAACTACTTATAAAGAAACTAGTTATATCCTTTAACACCTCACCATTTATACGTATGGAAATGTGAAAGCATATTATCATTCGATGTAAAAAAATGTGTTTAAGTCACTATTTTATAAGCACACTTATACTTTCCCAGAGTTGAGAGAAAAAAAACAAAAACAAACAAAAAAAACACTGCAAATAAATATGGTACTAGGATTCATAATACAAATCTATTTGTTCCCACAATATTCAGAGAGGCAATGGAGATACAAGTTCCTGTTTTCCATTACTGGGTCTCATGTTTGCCCTACAACTAGCATCTTTGGGAATATGGGTAGTTAAATATCCATGGACCATTAACTGTTGGCCTCCTGTCTGACACTGCCAGCAAGGATACTATTCGTGATAATTCACATCATGAATTATACACACAGCTCCTATGAACAGGAATTATGTTTTCAACAGCTCATTTTATTGGGTCACTGATCAGCCATCATGTGAGAGTCTTGGACATTACTCTGTTTGAACTTGGAGCCTAAGAATAATGAGATGTGAACTCCAGTGCTGGCCACCTATCATTTTCCTAGGGTATTAGATGGCATATAAAATATGGTTATTACTAGCTTTATAAAATATATCTAATTCAAAGAGTAAAGACAACATAAAAATTATGGTATGATTTCTTAATAAAAATTCAATAATTGTATAATGATAAATTATTAATAATAAATAATAATAATTACTTATTAGAAATAATAATAAATAGTTTTAAATTTAGCTATTAGAAATCATAGCAACAATGGCAATGTGTCTCTTTGTCCTTTCATAAGAAGCTATAAGTGTGAGCTATTTGAGACCCGAATATATGATCATGGGATATATTTCAACCTCTTAACATAATACTATGATTTCAAAGAAGTGCATTCCTATGGGGCTGAGATGGAATGGGGGACCAAAGTTTTCAGCAGAGAACTATAGAAATGAACTAACGAGTACATGGGAAGCCCATAAACACCCACTAAATTACTTGTAATGAGTGTCTATGGTTGAACTAAAGCACCTACTATGTATTTTCCATGCATGTCAACAGCCACACATGTCCCATTAAGAAACTTCTGAGGTCAGGCTAATAGCATTCAATATCACACCAAGGAGAAGTGGAAGTAGGGTGGAACTGGTACACAAATTTTTATCTAAGGTACTTCTTCATTTTTAAGGATATATTTACTGAGGTAAACTACTTTCTCAATAACCTCTGTACTCTCTCTGTTAGCAAAGTTTTCTGGAAGAGCAAACATTAAAGCCATTAGCAAAAAGAGCATATGCATAATAGATTGAAATGACATGTAAGGTTCATATTGTGTTTTGTGTTATCAAATGTCAGTAAAATGTTTAAAGCAGTAGAAGAAACCAAAGGCAATATTGGTCTTATCTTGGTGCTGGTGTTAGAATTTCATCCTAATTAAAACAAACAAACAAAACTGTACTCTCGGGAGTAAGAAGTATTTGACTTATCTGATTGCATTTCAAAAATATATGTGGTAAAAGAATCACCAATAATTTTCAAATAGAAATAGAAATTTGACATAGGAGAGGAGGAAAGTTGTATTTCAGAAATGAGAAATGCATAGAGGCATAAAGGCATCTCATAAAAAGAGACTAATTTAAACTTAAATCTAAGTGGATAAAAAATAATTATTAAAATAAGTGGATTATCATTATGATTTTAAAAAGTTCCTGGAATTCAAGGTGAAAAAAGACTGATGGAAGAACCAATAAATACATGAAGAGTGATCTACCAGTTTGATGTACACATATAACTTCCCAAACAAATCACCTTGCGGGAGCCTGCATAATACAAGAACTCTCTTTTTTGTCAACATTTAAATGCAAACCAATCCAATTTAGCAAGTAAAGACATATACTCCTAGTAAGGGAAACATTGTGAATAATTTGAATAGGGTTCTTTACTTGGAGACCACTTTCATTGTATTATCAGAAAAGCGACTTTAATTTGTTTCCAGCTGTGAGTTGGTGCAGCATCCTGTAATGGAATCGAAGGAAAAGAAGCATTCACTTTTTACTCTATATTTCTAGTGTCAGGGCACAGCTGATGAATCACATACCCATCCACAGTTGCTTACAGCAGGGAAGCAGCAGTATTCTTGGTTAAAAGGTATTTTGTAGCAGTATTGGGAACAGCTGCAACCACTCTGAAAATGGCAACTATCAGAAAAACCGTGCACATGTATATCAAGTTAAGATCTGTTTACACCAGCCACAAGCAGAAGAGCAATGCTAATATAGC
>NW_006439192.1:16581883-16628984 GCF_000325575.1 Pteropus alecto | reverse complement strand
GAGAAGACCTTTTAATGAGACACCACGGTGCTTCCACTACTCAAGGCCAGATGAGGCAGATTGCTCTTATTCCCAGAATCCCTGTTATCTCCCACTGCTGACTACACATTCTGTGTGTGCATAGCTGACAAGAGAACATGACAAGTTGAAAATGTGTGCCTCTTGCTCGAAATGAATAATGCCTCATCTTCCTATGCCCGAACCTAGGGTAGAAAATAATCAACCCCTCCAGTTTTCATCTTCTCCAGAGTAAGGAGCAGAAAAGTTGAGCAAGTTCTTTTGTATTATAGCAACATATAAATAGAAGAGCTGCGCAAGGTCTCCCAATTTCTGCCTGATAGTCGATGTGTGTCTGCAATGGCATCAATCCACTGTGGACCTCAGTAATTATGACTGAGAGTAACAGGACAAAAAGGGATAGATCCCAAGGTATCCGTCAAATCTTTTGCAGATGATTCAGGAACCAGAAGTCAATCATTTAAATTAAAAAAAAAAAAAAAATCCCAGAAAGGGCTAGTGAAACAGATGGAGTCATAGCATCCATATGACAAGAAGTAGGGAGCAGATTTCAAGAAATACAAAGCTAATGTTGCATTGTGTTGGAATAGTCTCTCGGAAAAGAGGAACACGTTCACCAAATTACTGATGAGGAAAGGGTTGATTTTAAGATGTTTGGTTAATTAAATCGGCAAAGCATAATAGCAACATAATTCGAAGACAATAGAATAAAAGAGATACCCATAGTATTCTGAAGTGCACTATCTCTCTGCCTCTGTACTTAGAGATAAAACTACCCAAGAGATTCTCAGATGGTTGGTGGGATTCATAATCCCAAAAATTTACCTTATGAGACAAACATGGCAAAAAAATGTTATGACCCCAATGCAATGGCCAAGTTTTCACTGGATTACTTCTATTCACATACATTTCTTTCTCTTGACATAGATCTTACAGAAATAATTTAACTCATGTGCTCAATATGAAATTAGGGAAAAGACCCCAATACTGACACTTTTAAACGGTTGAAACTTTAATATGCAAATTTGTAAGACTCCTATTACTAAGCTTGAAGCCTGAAAACATCAAGTACAAAGTGCTAAAACACCTTGAAGGGAAAATCAAAGAAGTCTTTTTTCATCACAATAATAAATGTTTTAAAAGGTTTATTATTTCAGTAACAACCCCCCACCTCCACCCCACTTCCTGCAACATACTTTTCATTTTATAAAGGTGTCTGTATCTTACTCAAATATAAACATACTTGTTTATAAGAAGAAACATGGAAGGAGCCAGAGTATGAAATCTCTTGGCTTAATGAGGGGAAACAAAAAGTAAACAACTAAGGTACAGACATGTACACTGACGAATTTCCCATAAAGAAAGCTAACCAAGTTGTGTAAGGAATCCTAACAGCTTCCCTCCGCCCTGTTTCTGCCCAAATCTATTTAGAATACAGTGGTTACCTTTGTAAGAGAAACACATTAGCTAACAGAGGTGACATTAGTTTCTCTTAATGTATTTGGAATAATTCACGAGCTAAGCGTTCACCAGTGGCAGTTCTCAAAAGACACCATTGTCCCTCCCCTCCAGCAGTGCATCTGCTATAAGATGTCATGCATGCAGGCTTATTCTGCTGCCCAGAAGTTATCAGCCTGGTAAAGACATTAGAGGTCATGATCCTGCAGGCAAATGTTAAGGAACAATTTTTGTGGCACATATCTAGCAGTATGTTCCATTAAAATCAAATTTAAAAGAGGATTTTTAAAAAGACTTCAGCAACGCTCACACCTGGACCACTGCCCAGTAATGAGAAGCTGAATCATGCCATCTTTTTGACCCTGATTATTACAGATAGAGAATGAATATAATTTTTCCTATGTAAAATCAGATGCTTTAATAAATTTGGTAAATTCATTTCATCTGGTGTTATTTCTAATAGCTTTGGGGTGCACGAAGGCATAATAGATGGTTTAGCTTTATGAAGAGGCAGAAAATAATATAGTTAGTGTTCAAATTCAACTGATCAGAACTAAGAACAGATGCGATCATTATTTACAAGTGACTTTAAAGAGACAGTTTCTGTTAGAAGGAGCAATTAGACTGTGGAATGTGTCTTCTAGAAAGGTGAAAAGGATGTGGTAATGGGTTTCAAAGTATATTTATGTGGAGTAAACATCTGATAAAAGTTTCTGAGGGCTTGTTTCAGCTAATTCTGCTTTCCTACTCACTCTTCTGAAGCTTTCCTTCAAAGTATAAATTATGCAATGTGGCTTTCTTAATTTCTCGAGGATAGTTTTCTTACTCTGATACTTCAAAAAGAACTTGATGAAATATTCTCCATCTGTTAGTATTAAACATATATATAGTACAGATAGATTCTGATATCAATGAAGGGCTATGGTATCCACTTGGGTAAACTAAGGCATGTATCATCAGATACTCTGTAGAAAACAGGAACTGGTGTTACATCATAATTATTTTTAAAACGAGAAGCTGGCTGGTATAAAAATCTCTGGGAACTTTGACCCACTATTGACTTTGTTATCCTTTCATAGCAGGTTAAATGAAAATCTTTCTTTCTAGTCTGAGTGTGATTTTCTTTCTTTTTTTCTTTTTAGTTGATAACAGGAAAAGAAATTTACTCATGCCATTAGCAGATTACTGTATGTTATTTCTATTACTGTCAAGATAATATATGTGAATGGTCCTTACATCCCTTCATATGTGGGAGCTATCAATTGCTAAGTGAGATCACTCTAAAAATTATTTTGTAGAATTAATATTAACTTATAATATTGTATATCTTTTACCCATGTACAATTTTAACAGCTAAATTTGCAATTCTATACTTTCCTAAGTCACTTCGGAAATTGCTTTGAATGTCTAATATACAAAAGTAATTATCTTTATAAAAGTTAAGGGAAATAGCTATTACATAGTCACTAATTTTTGCACTTGAAGGTTAGCAACGCCTCCACAGAATGGGGCAGATGAGGACTTTCACTAATTTTCACTGGAAAATCCCAACCCTGCAGGATCTTTGCCAAACTGTAATCATTGTAAGTGCCTGCTGGATCATTTAGATGCCCGGAGCAGGATGTCAGGTAAAGAAGTCCTGTTTTTCTCTCTCGCTCTTGCTCGCTCACTCGCACGCTCTCGCGCGCTCTCTCTCTCTCTCTCTCTCTCCCCCGCCCCCCACACTTAATTCTCTCAGCCCACAGAAGAGGGAATTCTTGTTGTTTGTCACATTGGAGGGACCAACTTCTCCAAGTATATGATAGCCTCAAAATGTCATTTTTTACATAGCAAGACCACTTAGGTATGAAAACAGCAGTTTGACTGTGTCAATGTGAAATATTTGAAAGCATCTACTGTATGGCTTTCAAACATCTAGAAGTTTGAAATAATTTACAAATGGAATTTGGGTTTCCAAGAAAGAAATTTTAACCAAATATCAAGTAAGACATTGTTTCAGTTATTTTTAAATATATATGTAAAGAGACGAGAGAACAGTTGGGTTAGACAAGACACACGGGAAAAAAAAGATGGGTAAATGAGGGAAAGCTCAGTAAATGACAAGGAGAAATACATAATTAGCCATTTATACCACCAAAATGACATAATTTTAATAGGCATGGAAGAACATATAATTAGTATGCTTTTCTGAGAAAATTTTTATTTCTAGTTTTCTCCATGCCTTCTTTCCTACATTATTAGTACCGTTAGGTAGCTAGTCAGACATGTGCAACAGGGGGTAACAAAAGAATAGGGGTGCAGCCTAGAGACCACTCAAAGAACACCCCAATGGTAGTAGAATTCTGGGTAAGCACATGTGCACTAGAGAAAGAGTTATATAGCAGCCAGGCGTCAATCAAAATGACCTCACTTGCCAATTACCTACTAATGCCTTTGGAACCGCCCATCGTGACCCAAATATAATGCAGATATTCCCACTGCTGGGCCCTTTTTTAATCCTCTTGTTGTCGTTGTGGTTGTTATTACAGTACTCTGTTACAGCGCTCATCGCTGGAACCATGTGCCTCCTTGGGGCATATTTTGTCTTTCTAAAATATACTTTTAATGAAACTATTAAATTTCAGTGACCTGTGATTCTTCACTGCCGTCATCTGAGGAAGAACCAAGAGAAAATGCTGACTACACGTCTGCACCGCTGTTATCCCTTTCCCTCCCACTGCTGTTGGGGTATCACCAAACATGTATCAGCCCCAATGGAGACAGTACCCATGCCTTGAAAAGATGAATATTCATCCATCTACTATAAGAAATACACCTAAACCTGCACAAATCATCTCCTTGGTTATATACTGAGTACTGAAAGGGAAATTCTTCTAAACTAAAACTGAAAATAATATGTTCAGTGAGTACCTACTATAAGTTAATGACTCTTTGACACATATTCACATACATTAGCTTTTTCTACGGTATTTTTATTTAAAAATTGTCCTGTTTCAAATATCCTAGAATTTGAGAAATAAGTAATTTAGAGAAATGTTTAAAATTTTCTGCAAAAAGCTAACAGATGATTTTTCCTTCTTCATCCCTTCACCTTTTTCACCCAGTTCCCCAACCCCCAAATTAGTAGTTACAAAACAGTCACAGGGATGTAGGGTACAATATTAAAAAATAAAAAAAGAAAAAAAGAAAGAAAGAAATGAATAGATGAACTTTCTATATGGTATTTGAGATTACTGAGATTACTGTCTTACTTGAGTATTATTATATTATGGAATTTCAGAATATTAAATGTTCATAGTTTAGAGATTTTTAGGAAGTTGAATAAAATAGGTAAAAAGCATTTCTCCAATGGAATACAGTATTTCTCTGATAAAGAAGTATATTTTATATTTCTATCTCTGAACATGCTAAAACTTAAGATCAAATTTCAATGTTGACATTTAAAAAAATTCTCCATTAATCATCCATAGGAATTAATGGCCTAATGCCTCAAAGTATCATATTTTATTAACTTGTGTTTTACTGTGGTTCCATGGTCAATGCCCAGGTGTATTTATCCCTTATGACATTAAATATTTATTATGTGCCTGTAATTACCTCAAGATCTCATAGATTTATTTGCTTTCCCTAGTTCTTTTTGAGTCCATGTAGCAAGTCCTTTGAGAAATAAGCAACATTGTTCCCGAGATAAGATTTGGGTGCTGTTATAGAAATGCATATAAATTAAGGGGTTCGTTATAGGATAATGCCCCAACAGTTCTATCAGTCAGAAAAAGGTTTTTCAAGAAATACCTTATGGTGTCCACCAATGTATATTTACCATCTGAGAGTGAGCAAAAAATTAAGAGAAAGAGAGAGACTTCTTTATAGATCAGGAAAAAGACACTCAAGTCATTTCTTGCCCTTCCTCAGCAAAGAGCCCCTTTGCAGAGTGTTCATGGCAGCTCAGTAGAAAAAGGTCAGTAATTTCCTCACCCCTGATTCTATTTGACTGGACTCCAGGGAAAGCTGCTTGAGTTATAAACCTTTTGCCAAAATGCAATGAACGCAAAACCTTTACTGTCTACTCCTGTGGTTACAATTCATAAAGCCAATCTTTGAGACAAGCTGTAGTCTGTTGTCTGTAGTAAGAATTGTAAATGAGCTGCTGAGACATCCTGCTTGGGGAATTCCGTTAAAAAAGGTTAAGTGGAAATTGCCCTTTCGATTAGTCTAAACATTCCCATTATAAAAGTAGATGAAACTATTAGGTAGAAATAAAAGTTTCAAAAAAAAATGATAAGAATGCATTCTTGGAAGGCAATGCAGAAATGTAAAATCGGGCTTATGTTCTCTGTAAATTCTTATAAAATTATATCTATTAATAGGTTAAGTAATAACATTTTATTACTATTGTAGAAAGGACGTGAACCAAAAGTTCATTTTAGAAAGTAAATTCTAAATTATGACTATCTAAAGAAATGTATTAGACTACTCTAAGCATACAGTTCACATACTATAAACTACACATTGACTCTTTTAAATATATTAAAGCATTTCTCAAGAAAAGGAAAATGATATTCAAATTAAAATATAAATGCGGTTTTTAAAATGTCTGAGTTATTATGATTCTGATTTTTAAAGCATGATCTCATTCCAACACATAAGGGAAATACTATACTTAAGACTGCCTGCCTTTTAAAAAATTTTATACAGAATGAATAATTTTGCAAAGCTAATATATTGCTACACAAAGGAACTTTAATAATAGTACAGAAGTATAATGAAAAATAATGGTCTCTGCTGTATTTTTACCCATATCCAGTGCTACTTCCTAGAGGCAACCACTTTTAACTATTTTTGTTTTAATTCCTCTGGTACTTCCATATCTCTAGGTAATTTCTTGATTTATAAATATTAATTTTATATATATACATATATATATGATGTGAATTAGCTGATTACTGTCTGGCTGCCTACTCATTTTTATGTTGCTATTTTAATTCCTTTGCTGTTTACTGTTGGGCCTTTAATAATATATTTAAAACTTTGTCTTAGGTAATCAAGCTTATACTTTGTAAGATAATGAAATCAGGCATCCAGCTTTTCTTTCCTCCTTTTCTCTCCACTTGTGACAGCCACACTTAATTTTACAATTTTATGTGGTAATGATTGATACCATTTGCACTGTTTTGTACCATTATAGTCACACTATTTGTTTAAAAATTGATACAAAATATTGAAAATCTTTTTTGCAGCATTTATATCATTTGACTGGGAGAATATCATTAACCACAAAGGCAAGTCAAGGTGTAAGGTAACAGGTTCTTCTCTATGGTAAAATAATCTTAACCTTTCCGCCACACCAAGGAGAAGGTTCAGATGGATTCTGCTCACTTCTCTGTAAGTTAATCAAAATGAATGGTTGTTCCTCATGCTTGGACCATGAACTATTGGCATGGTTTTATAATTGCTGTACTTATCACATATATATTATTTTCAAAAGTGTAAAAATTCTCTTTTTTTTTCTTGTTGATATAAAAAACATCACACTATATTTTGGATTCTCATTCATTCTGTTTGATATCCATTTCATTATATTACGTTAAACCCAGTGATTTCTTTTTCTAATTTGATCTGATTTATTTCGTTTGAACATATTTGAATAGATTTTCTTCTTCCTGAAATTTCCAAGTTCTTTGTTTTATTCTTACACTCTACACTTCTCTTTATGTTCTGAAATACACCATCACTCATGTCAGGCAGGAAGTTTTTATTCTATTTGGCAGGAGAATTTAAAGACATACACCTTTCTTTAGCTCTGGAAAAGCTTTCTTGTATAAATAATATTTCTTGTATAACTAATATTTCTCTGATATTATTTGTACCTTTGTTATCTCTGTAGTTTCTTTCTGGAACCACTATTAGTTGAATGTTGCGTTTACTAGATTGATCCTCCTATTTCTTATAGTTTCATATTTAGTTCGTGTTTTTTTAAAAGATGCTAAATTCTGGAAAACTCTCCCAATTTTATTTTCTATCATTTGTGCATTTTTTAAATTGATTTTTTTAGTTATAAAACATTTTCTTCTTTTCTGACTGTCCACTTTTCATAGCATTCCTTTTAGTCATGTGCATACATCAACTTTTCAAATTTTTCTTAGGTCACATAGTGCTTAGGAACATTTTCAAAGGGTCTTACAATTCTACACATCTTGTAAGTAAAGTCATGGACTTTCTTTAGTCCAGATTATCTTTTCGAAGATGTTTTTATAGAAAAAAAAAAAGCTGTCGTAGATCTAGCATCTCCTTTTGGGAAAAAAAAGGCAGGGTTATTTACTTGTCTCTTTTAATATAGATAATGTTAACTCATTCTGATGCAAATATCTGGCAGGCTTATTGCCATTATAAAGATTTCCTAAGATCAAAGTTTCTCTTCTGTAATTCAATCTGTTGTATGGGCAGGTGTCACTTGTCCCTCTTTGTTCAATCTCAGGGAAGAACAGCTTGAGGAATTGGCGAACCAATGCTGATATTCTGTCCACAGTTACTGTTGTAATAGTCTTTTATCTCTGGCCAGAAGCCTCAAGTCTCTTTCAACAACATAAAACTATGGCAGGCTGGCTAGTCAAGTCAAGTAGTGTAAAATCTCAGACACTTCACAGTTCTTGACACATGTATTATCCTCTATCTTCTGCTCCTTTTATTATTTCTCTTTTCTCTGGAGTCATTTTGTGTGTGTGTGTGGTTAATCATTGTCTTTCCATCTACTGTTATACTTCAGAGTTCCTTCAAATGTCTGTTTTTTATATATCTGTTTATATTTAAGAACAGGAATAATAGAAGAGAAGTTGGAATCTCACTATGTACATTAGGGGTTTGATACTGGTAAGCATTTGAGAAAGGAAAACAGAGCAGTTAGATATTTTGCTATGGCTACTGTAAAAAGAATATCAGAAGCCTTATTGTGGAATGTACTGAGCTGCACTCTGGGGCATTAATACTCCTGCTGGCCTAGTTTTCAAAACTTAGTCTAGAAAAATTTTTTTGCTTTCTTCTTACTCTCCTAAATGGTAAAAATTTGGCTCCTGGGTCTTTTGTAAAGAGGGTTGGAGAGTAATGCAAGTTACATAAGTGTACATACACACATATATATGACATTTTTTTAATGCTCAAATGTTATTAGCATGGCTATAATTAATATAATATTCACATTATAATTATACGGCATGATGTATGAAAAACTGGCCCAATATCCCGTAGCATAGTGTTTCTAATTTTCTTCTACAGAGAACCAAGTACTTCAGACTAATCTTTTCTTTTCTGACATCTATTCATCTAGTCACTCACATACCAATCTCCAAATGAAATGAGAGACTGGACAAAGTTAATGAGATACATTAGAAACTCCAAAATCAAATGTCCATTTCATTATTTTTCCATCTGTTCAGTAACTTGTTTTGCTTGGATTTCTTTCTTATGAAAAGAATGATTTGAGCTATATTTAAACCCTATGTTTATAGCAAAACTTGATTTCCTGAGCATTTTAAACTCTTATCCCAATAATTTAGCTTGTCTTGCTGATGAACTACTAAAGGAAAATATTCCTTATTATAATAGGATTTTTCTGTATTAATTTACCTGGAAGGATCATTTAAAAATTTGAATATTATGTCAACTATAATTGAAAAATAAAACTAAATAAAAATAAAATATGTCCATTATTTTATATCATAAAGAATTTTCCCCCTGGAATATTCAGTAGTATATTTTTATACTTAAATTCTCCAAAGAAATAGTAGTTTTAATACTGTCATTTGTATGTTTGATGATCCACAAACTCTAGGGTCAGCCTGATTTACTTAATTTCATGCCATTATCTTTCATTTTATTCACATTAATCTAATTCTTCTATCACCTCAAGCCAGTCCTAGAAGTGTTCTCATTTCAATTAAGACTTTTAAGTGTTTTTAAACTGTCATTTAGCCATATTACACCTTAATTGTTTGTGTTACTCTTCCATGAAATGTTTCCAAATGGTTTTTACTCTGCCTGAGGGGATGGAAAAGGCCTTGTATAAAATCATCAAATTATGTAGAAATATTTGATGAATTATAATGACCATGAGGGCTTCTTCCAACATTTTAATTATCATTATGGTTGCTCCAACTAACCAAAACTTTATTTCCTCTTGAACAACACTGATCACTGTCATAATTCTTCTGCTTCACGACAATAAAAATGTCATTATATCCATTTACTGTCAATTTGAACCAATTTGGGCAGAACTGTCACCTAATATACTCTTTCTCAATGTTTTAGAATATTTTCTTCATCTATTAATATTTATATATTTTATCAAAAATTTTATGTTTCCTACTACTATAATTTTTATTTATTATTATATGAGTTTCTCCATTTTTATTTTTATGTAATACAAATTTCAAATTAAACCAGATTTTTTACCAGTATGTGAGGCACTGATATTGAAGTCACCGATAAAGTGATTCATGTTTTTTGCCTCGTAGGACGTTACAGTATGGTTTCACTGATCAGAAGAATACACTGTTTAACACTGTTTAATGTCATCTTTCTGTTCCAATTCTGACCACTTGTTTATTTTACTAGCTGGTTTCCGGCCTCCAGTCTTGCCCTTCTCCAACTGGTTCTCCACTCTGCTAACAGTGATCCTAATAAAATTCAAATGTGGCACTTCCTACTCCAACTCAAACACTTCTCATAGCTCCTCCTTTAAAGCTGCTTAAAATCTGCACATTGCTACTTCTTAATCCTTTCCCATTTATAAAATGCAACACAATTATAGTGAATTCCTAGAAATTTTAGGAATATACCATTCTTCTTCCAGCTTAGGAGTCTTCTTATATCTTAGCTTTTCTGCTTAAAGCATCCTTCACCACTAATTTTCTCTAACAAGGCTCTACATGGCTAGAGTCTTATTACATTTCTGACTACATTTCCTACCATTTCCTCCCTTATTCATTGCACCATAGTTTACTGACCTTCCTAATATTCTTCAAAAATATCAAGCACATTCCTGTCCCATGGTCTTTACCTTTGTAGTTTTCTTTGCCCAGGATGTGCATTCTCCATTTCTATGATTTCCTCTTTCTTATCTAAAATACCATTTTGTCCATCATTTTTTATGTGAGTAGTAGGTATTGTTCTGTTCATAGTTCCTATGAATGTCTAACATTGTATTATAAATAACTTATTTATTCTCTGTCTTGCTCAAGAACAAAGCTTTATGAAGACAGGGCCTGTGCCTATTTAACTGTCAGTGGCATTCCTATTAATTCAACCAACACTTGGTATTTCAAAGGATTCAGCAAATTTTTGATGAATGAATAAAATAAATGTCAATTTTTATTTACCATTCAAAATCCACTTTCAGTATTACTTAATTTATCAAAACTCACTTGACTTACCACCTCATAAATCAAATTACATTTTTTACTACTTTACTTCTGTAATGCCTTCCTTAACAATACTTTCCATAATTTATGTGGAGTTCTTGTGTTGAATCCTATTTATCCTCTTAAGTAGCAAAATGCAATGACAAATATTTAACAGCAGGAAATTAAGGACTAGTTTTCTAACAAATATTTGGATGGAACACAATAGAGAGCTTAGAAATATACTCACATAAATAAAATCAAATGATTTTTGATAAAGAAATAAGGATAATCTTTTCAATAAATAGTGCTGAAACAACTGAACATTCACATGCAAAAAAATGAATCAAGACACAGACCTTAAATCTTTCTCAAAAATGAACTCAAAGTGAATTACAGATCTAAATGTAAAATGCAAAGCTATAAAATTCCTGGAAAATAAAACTGGAGAAAACCTAGATGACCTTGGATATAACAATGGCTTTTTTAGATATAACACCAAAGATGGAATCCACAAAATAAATAATCAATTAGATTTCATTAAAATTAAAAACTCTGCAAAATTCATATCAAGAGAATAAAAAGACAATATATATCATCAAGAAAATGAAAAATAAAACAATGAGAAACCACTACACACCTATTAAAATGGCCAAACTCCAAAATACTGACATCATCAATTACTGACGTGGAGTAAAAGAAACTCTCATGCATTGCTGGCAAAAATGCAAAATGGTACAGGCATTTTGGAAGACAGTTTGGTGGCTTCTTACAAAACTAAACATATTCTTACCATATGGTCTACCAAATGACACTCCTTGGAATTTACTCAAAGGAGCTGAAAAATTACATCCACATAAAAACCTACACACAGATATTTATAGCAACTTTACTCATAATTTCCAAAACTTAGAAGCAACTAAAATGTCCTTTAGTAGGTGAACAAATAAATAAATTGTGGTACATTCAGACAATGGAATTTTAGTCAGTGATAAAAAATTTTTAAAAAAGCATGAACTATCAAGCCATGAAAAGACATGGATGTTGGAACCTTAAGAGAATGTGGCAAAGTGAAAGAAGCCAATCTGAAAAGACTGCATACTATATGATTTCAACTGTGTGACATTCTGAGAAAGGCAAAACTATGGAGACAATAAAAAGATCAGTGTTTGGCAGGGGTTGGGAGAAGAAGCAGGGATAACTAGGCAGAATACAAAAGGTTTTTAGGGCAGTGTAACTATTCTGTACATAACTTTAACAACGAAGACATGTCACTATCCATTTGCCCAAACCAATAGAATGTAAAACACCAAGAATTAACCCTAACAGAAACTATGGACTCTGGGTGATAATGATGTCAGTATAGGTTCATCAATTGTCATACATGTGTCACACTGGCAGAGTCTTGATAATTGGTGGGGGGAGGCTGTGCATGTGTGGGAGCAGGGGATATATGGAAAATATGTATACCTTTCTCTCAATTTTGTTGTGATACTAAAACTCCTCTGAGAAAAAAAGCCTTAAAAAGGAAAAAAATATTGGGATATCACAGCAAAATTAAATAGTTAACTAAAGTTCCCTTTTTCTTTGGCAGTCTTATCCACCTGCCACCAATAACTTCTAGTGATAACAAGAAATGCTGCAAGTAGCAGTAACTGAACACAAAATGTTGATGCTCCATGGTTTAAAATAATTTACATTTTGGCACTACAGGCCTTTCTTTTGAATTCCCTAATCACAAATAATTGGAATATTCAAATACAGGTTTTGTTTTAGATTGTGGGTATATCTAGAAATCCTGATAGTCTTTAAAATCATTATCAGTAAATAATTTTTTCTAAACTCCAGTGGATAAAAGGGTAGAATAAAGAGAAAGAGAAGGAGAAAGTGTTCATTTCTTGAAGCAAAAATGCTTATTTGTCTTCAAAACCCTTTTCTTTCACAAGTGTTCAAAGGCAGACTATAGAAGAAAAAAGGTTATTTTTTTCCTTTAAACCCTTTGTTGGTTCGTCGATCCATATGAACTATTAAAAAATCTGAAGAAAATATTCAACAAGAATCTAACAATTTTCCTGGAATCTCTATTTAAATGGTTTTAATCATATTCCAATTTTATAATATATTTGAAGTTTAAATTCTGTTCATATATTAATAAAATTAATCTTTAAAAAATATTAAATATTTATCTTGAGAGAAAAAGAAGAGTCAAGAAAAAAACTTTCAGCTTTTTAAAAGGTTGACAATTTGAGTTTGAGCAAAAGTTTTGATTAAAAAATACGCTATATTCCACAGCCAAATAAGATTCTCAGTGTGCAGATTTGAAAATGTGTAAAAATGTAAAACCTTATTATGATTTTCTATTCCTTCTCATACCTTGTAGCTTTTATTTAGTATAATCACATAGGGGAAAATTTAAATGACTGTATGCAAAAATGGTGATTAATATTTAATAGCTTGAAGAGTAACCACAATTTTGATTACCCCCCAACCTCTCTTATTCTTATTAGAAGGTAGTACATTCCAAGACACCCAGTAGATGCCTGAAACTAAGGATAGAATGGAATTCTATATATATTATGTTTCTTCCTTATATAGTTAGTCCTCATTTAATGTACTCAGTAGATTCTTGGAAGCTGTGACTTTAAGTGAAATGATGTGTAAGGAAACCAATTTTACTCTAAGCTTACTGATGTAAACAAGAGTTAAGTTCCTATAGCAACTATCTGGTCACAAAAACATTACCAAATAAAGACACAAAACATTTCTAAAATTAAATATTGGAGTAAATGTGAGCTATACATATGTTTAAGAAAGATTAATAAAAACAAGTAATATCATTTTTTCCCAACTTAATTATTCCAATTAAGGGTCGAGGGTGGCTCAAGCCTCTCCCAGCAGCTCAGGGCACCAGGTAGGACCTAACCTGGACAAGACACCCTTCCGTCACAGGGCCACTCAACACTCACCCATACTCAGACTGGAATAGTTCAAACACGCCAATTCACCTCACGTGTACATCTTTGGAATGTGGGAGGAACAGAGAGTACCCAGAGAAAACCCACCCAGACATGGGGAGAATGTGCAAACTACACGCAGTGGTCCCAGCCCTAAATTCATTTTTTTCCTCATTGAATTTATAAAGAAATGACATTATTCGAGGACTAGCTGTAATATATATAGATGATAAAGTTTAATTTATAAATTCGTCACAGTAAGAGATTAATGACCATAATAAAATAGAACAATTATAGCAATATATTTTAACAAAAGTTATGTGAATGTGGTCTCTCTCTCACACACAATATTTTATTGCACTGTACTCACCTTTTCACTTAAAGGCAGCACTGTATGGCTTCTCTTTGGCATAACCATACTATCATCATCACTACTCTTGCACTTTGAGGTCATTATTAAGTAAAATAAGCGTTACTTGAACACAAGCATTGTGTTACCTTGACCATCAAGCTGATCACTAAGATGGCTACCTAGTGACTAATGGGCGGAGCTTCTACAGCACGGAGATGCTGAACAAAGGGATGAGTCATGTCCAGAGTGGTATGGAGCAGGACTCCAGAGATTTCATTACGCTACTCAGAATGGTGCCCAATTTAAAACTTATGAATTGTTTATTTCTGGAATTTTCCATACATTATTTTTGAACTGAGTATTTTTGACATGCTTGTCCTGAACTACGTATTAGTAAACAACCAATGCCCTACAATTTATATTCTCTGTATATGCTTTCTCCCTTGTTTTTATCCTCCTATCTATAGTTTCAAGTCTAATCTCCATACTTATGTTACTTAATTATATTTCTTTAGGTATTTATCTTTTTCCAAGAGCTTTGAATACATTTCCAATGGCCTATTTGCCATTTCCATTTGACTTTTTAATCAATATACTTAAAAATAGACTTCCAAGCAGCTCTTCCACAAATGTCATTTTTTCTGTTCCTCATACAGTATTTCTTAGGTTGAAGTATTTAAATCAGGGGTCAAAACTGACAGCCCATGGTTTGTAACAGAACAGAAAACATGTTTGCTTGTTTAACATTTAGCCCTCATGATGTTGACTCTACATACTATTAACAAATAAACAAAATTGGAAAGGACTTCAGCACTGGAGTAACAGAGCAGTCTTGGAGTACAGGCAATTACACAGCTAGTCCATACAGCAACTTGTATGA
This sequence comes from Pteropus alecto, assembly GCF_000325575.1. NCBI lineage: Eukaryota > Metazoa > Chordata > Mammalia > Chiroptera > Pteropodidae > Pteropus > Pteropus alecto. The sequence goes on along the minus strand of NW_006439192.1, from coordinate 16,613,930 downwards.
TTCACAGACTTCTTCCCTGCTAACAGGTCATGACCCTGTGTCAGCAGTCAAGGTACAGGTGAGTGGACTATGGGTTACATTTCAGTTACCACTTACTTCCTTGGATGAAAGAATCATGTTGTAAGTCAGCTGACCATCATACATGGTGAACCTAAATAAAGACACTGAGCACAAAATCATAGACTCAGGGCAAAGCTATAGAGATGGCTAATGCTGACAGGTATACTGAAGGTGCAGATTGTGAGGCATCAGCAAGTGCTACTAGTGAGCCACTGGAACTCTGTAAGCATTAATTTGCAAATTCTGCACTGAATTATTCTGAAGGACAACCAGGAGTAATGTAACCCATTATTGCCACCCTCTACTTAGAGTACCAATCTCTTTCATGATTTTTTTCTTTTTTAGCCTCCTGATGAGTTCATGAAAATTATTGTTTCGGACACACTTTCTTTATATTAGAAAATCTTTAATGGTCCCATATGGTCTACTTCCCTAGGGCATTTAGGGTCCTTCACAAAGGACCCCAAATGACAATTAAAACCTCATTATTCAGGACTTACCTATATGATCCTACATTCTAGTACCATTAAGACATCTGGTATTTCCTGAGTAACCATGAACATTTGACTATACTAGAATATTTATTTCATTGAAATTACTTCTATTCTTCAGAGAATCTATACTTTCTACTTTTTCAGGAAGCTTTTCTTATTATTCCAAATGATTATTACTTCTTCCTACTTGTACTACAATAAAATTTAGTTTATACTTCAGATAGGTTATGATATTTAACACACATTTTCTATATTTTAGATTATGTGAGATTTTGGAAGTTATTAAATGCTACATATTTTTGATGCACTTGGCTTATTTTGAACAAGTCAATTGAAAATTCACTGAAGATAAGAATTTTCTATCTTACTACTTAAACTCCCATAATGCCTATCTTGATACTACTTTCCATAATTGATGTGCGATTCTTGTATTAAATTATCTGTTAGGTTAACTTCATGTAAATGTAAAACAAAGTTTAGTAACTGAGATATTTTAGATTATATTTCTACCTTCAATGTTCTTAGATTACATCTATATATAATACAATTATATATAATACAATTAAATAAATTTAATTTATTCAATAATATATCCAACAAATATTTACTAATACACTATTCCAGAAACCAGGAGAGACACTAGAGATGTTTTTCATGGAACACAGACCAGATTGTTGTCTAATTAAATTAATTTCTCACTTTTTTATTGATCGTTTTACCATTATGCTTACGACAATAAGTATATGCTAAAAATGTAATAAACTATGTCAAAATGTCCTTGTTTTATAGATCACATATGGCATATAACCATACTGCTCTAGGCCCCTGTGAAACAATATAATATTATTATAATTTTACACTGTTTTGTAGACTACAGTTGGTATGTAATCCAACTGCTCTATGTCTCTGGGAAACAAGTTCTACAATAATGAGCTTCATTATCATATGATTGCAGTTTCCTTGGGAGTAAGGAAGAAGCCTTATTTTTCTTTTTATATGTAGTGCTAAGCACAGTTCCTGACACAAAATAAAACCCAATACTTGATGTTGAATGAATACATGAATTATACGAAAGGAAACTTTTTGATTTCTCTTTCTTGTCAAATATAGGCTTTGATTAAGTGAATAGCCAAGTTACTTTTCCGAAGATGGAAAGAGGAATATTTTATTTACATTTACAGACACACACATGTACACACACATACTTTTTTTCATTTCTTATTATTGTAAGTTATATTGCCATAGGTACATGTGACCATAAACATTTATTTATTACTGGTTGGAATTTATGAATTTGATTCTAAGATGACAGATACTATCTCTGAATAAAATATTATTCAGTTTTCAAAATATAAAGTTATTATTGACAAAAAAAATCAACCTTAAGTTCAATCTAGACTGCAGAGCTGTTTTCCAGTTTATAAGAAATAAGAGCAAAATAAGTTAAATAGCAGTACCAGGAAACAAACACAAATTCAAATTGTGTGAAATTTAACAGAAAAACTGATCCGGTTTTCTCAATAAGTCAATGGCATGAGAAAAAAAAAAAAGAGAGAACACTTCTTTATATTAAAAAGGACTTAAGAAACATAATGATCAAATGTAATGTACGGACCTTATTGGGATTATGTCAACAGATGAACTGTAAAAATATATTTTTAAAACAACTAGGAAAATTGAATATAAGCCTTATATTATAGAATACTAAGGATAATATAAAGTTAGTTAAATGTGGTTATTTAAGAAAATATCTCTATTCATTAGAACTTGCACTAAAATATACGGGAGTAAATTGACAAGAATCCTAGGATTTTCTTTAGAAGGCTTTCACAAAAAAGGAAAAAAAAAGAGTTTAGGGAAGGAGTTCATAAGAAGCAAGGGTGGCAACATCTTAATTACTGGGTCTAGTGGTAGGCTTTGTTATTCTCTTTCTTGTGTACAGTTTTGAAGTTCTTTATATTAAAACTATATTTGATGGTGCCCAATATAAACTCAAGATCTCTGTACATTTCAATTTGGAGAATTAAGTTAGAATGCTATTAAATAAATTTGTAAAACAATATGGTGAAATTGGAGGGGCCACTTGGAGTCAGAAAGATATATTAAAACAAAGACACACACAACGAGTAAAGATAGTCAGGAGAGAAGCTTGTTTCAATTGCTGAGAGCCTCACAGGGAGAAATCTCAGCTATGGGACAGATTATTTTTCACTGTAGTCTCCGGATTTGGTGAAAGCTGGCATGCAGCGTGGAAAACCAGAAATGTAACAGATTTGTCTTTCTGCTGTGGCCAAATTCAAAGACAGCAGCAGAGGAAGGAGAGATGTAAGTGTAGAGTTTACTAGCTGTAAAAGGTATCAGAGGAAGACATAGCCTTGCTGTGAATGATAGAGGAAGCCGTGAGCAGCTAGAAATTTGAGAACAAACTGTAGACATTTTTTTTTTTTTTATTTTACTATCAAGCTGTTTCCTAAACTGTGGTTAGCCTAAGAGGTGTCATATTATTAAGCATCTATTTAAGATTGAGAAAAATAACATTATAATAATTATAATATCTATGATATTTTAGACTTTATTATATGCCAAATATTAAACACTTTTATTATTTTAATTAATCTTTACTCTCACTAGGTAGATATTACTAGTACCATTTTAGAGATGAGAACGCTGAGGATAACAAAATTTAAGTAATTTGCTTAAGCTAGCAATAGGCAGAGGTGGAATTCAAACTCAAGTCTATCTGACCTCTAACATTTTGTAATTGACATCTGATTATAAATAATTACCGTAATTTAGCCCAAAATTAAAATCAATGTTATGTTAACCTGTGTTTAAAAGGCATGCATGCTTTTTAAAAAATACATCAAATATACATTTGTAAGATGTTCCTGAATATGAGTCATTTTTAAGACCACGCTTAGAAGAATTAAGTTCAATTATTGTTACACAGTTATTTTGATATAATTTAATTTCATTAATTTTTTTAAAAAATGACAACATTTTTAGGGAAAACTGTTTTTTCTCTCTTAAACACAATATGTTGTAATCCAAAAAATTCAAACCATGAACCAAGTGGTCCTTCTACTAAGACAGTTTTAGATTCAATAATTTAAAAGACGCCTAAGAATCTTAAAAGTCAAACTGGAAATCGAAAGTGAAAAAGGGAGAGAACAGCAAACATGCTACTGACCTATTGCAGGAGTGATCTTACTTCTTTACTGGATGTCTCTCATTCAGAGCCCCGTGCTCTCTCCTGAAACTTAAGCCTGCAGCAGTTAAGGAAACCACTGACTGATGCAGCTGTGAAAGGTTCCACTCAATCAATTCTCCCAGAGTCTCTCTTTGCAGGTAAGAAGAGGTCTGCTTTACTGAACCACTTTGTCGTCAATTAGACAGTCATTAGGGTCAACAACAATTGCACTTAAAGGCAGAGTAATAACTTTAGTGTTAAATGCAGATTAGAAACTGTTTTCCCATGAGAGGTCTCTCACAGAAACACTTTTCCAGTCAAATTCTGCTAAAGGTCGCTATTCAGGCCCCTAAGAGTGTAAATACTTACGTATTTACAGAAAGAGTTAATGAGCCCTGATGGGTGCATAGTTAACTGCACCTGCACAAATCTGTTTAATTTACATGTCCTTTTAGGTCACCTGCAAAATCTTCCCTCGAAAAGGACAGACTGACCATTTTCTCACTTCTCACTGTAGTGACTGTGGAAAAGTATTCCTTAAAGTAAATGCTGGGTTCTTAAGTGCAGTTTTTATAATGTGGTAGGGTAGCACATAAAATTCAGGTAACCTTTTTTTTTTCTGGTTCATGAATTTAGAAAAGGTATCTGAAGTGTTTAAAGGAGGGTTGACTTAAGAACGGAAGTGTAGCAGATACCATCCTCTTCACAAGGTAATTAAAATGCCTGTCTAGGGGCCAATGGAAAAAAAAAAATGGAAAATTTTGCATTTTCAGTTTTCAAAGTGGATCCTCCGTTATCTCCCAGTCTTGAAATTCATCATACATCCTGGGAACTGGCACTATCTACTAGTTCCGCCTTTCAAAACAGCCTCATCCTGCCACAATATCTTCTGTAAAAATAGTTGAACATCATAGTCAAGCACATTCCTCAGCCTACATGCATATACTTTCCCAAGCCTTAAAATAATCAGTCTCTGATTCTCATTGTTCTTCTTTTAATTTAGATGAATGATAAACACGATATTTTACATTTTAGGGAAGTCCATGTGCTATGATAATGCCATTGCCCAAGGATGATGGTTTATACTTATTGATTGCATATTTTATCCTCGCTCAAATCCTTTGTTATTTTTATCCTTATTAAAATCCTTTAAGTTAGAGAGAGGAAACATACCTTCCCAAATTTACAGCTGGAAACTAATCTAGAATACTTATTTTTGTCTCAGAGCTCAATAATAGTTCTAGTAGCTAACCTTCACTGTGCACTTACTATGCGCTTTATGCAGATTAACTCAATCATTACTAAGGAGTAATTAGTTAGAAATCATCTTTGAGTATAAAGTTAGAGGTTTAGTATGTAGGCGTGTCAGAAAATACCGGTCCAAATTGAAGCTCTTGGGCAGATTAAATGCCTGCTCCTTCATGTGCTATCTGGGCAATTCTGGGAAATGTAATTTAGCTTTTCTGTGCTGCAGTTTCCTCCTGAATATGTGTAAATGTTTAACCTGGGAATAATGATAGTTCTACTTCATAGGTTAGATGAGAAAATTATATCTATTTCTTAGCATAGCACCTGACTTATCCTAGTTGCTCAATACCTGTTAGATGCTATTATCAACATTATTACTTGTTTCCTCTACATGTATCCATGTCTTTAACTAAGAATACACAAGATACCAGTATTTAGAGGTAAATTAAGAATTCATAGGATACTAGTACTTAGAAATAGATTGTATCTTTTAACATTTACATTCCATAATCTGAACCCATTTAAACAAATATTAGTAAAGAGAAACAAATAAACTTCATTTCATGATTATTCAGAAATTGTAGATAATTCTAAAATTACTCTACAAATAAATTAAGGCACATTATTTAATTTAGACCGATTTAATTATTCATTTGTAACAGTGAAATAACAAATCCAGATACTTGGTCACCTTACATTGATTAAGAGACAAACATCTTCTGGGCCCTTAGCTAGGAAGTTAGGGACACAGGATAAATGGGACTTAGGCCACAACTTCATGGAATCCAGAGGCAAACCCAACAGGCTGCTTTTAAAACAACCTGGGAAGCACAATGATAGAAATATAGACAGACCTTTATAAGAGTGACCCTAACTGGGAAGGTGACAGAAATGTCTTAGAGGAAGTGGTAAACAAGCCGGGTGGAAATTAGAGAGTTGACAAGGGTGAAGCGTGAACCTGTAAACATAGAAGCAGGTTGGCTTCTAAACATAGAGACAGCATGGCTTATACACAGAATTCAAGAAATCCAATGTTGATAGAGTGGTAATGTCTTACTAAAAAAACAAGGGATTAATCTGGGGAAGGATGCAAGGGTCAGGTGACAGACACAGAGTTTGCTCTCTTATGCTAACGGGGATGGCTTGCTTTTTATCAGGATGACAATGAGTAGCCATTTGAGTTTTGCTAGCAGGAGAACAACAAGGTGAAATCTATGTTTTAGATTATTTTGACAGGTGTAAAAAGGTGAACTACTGGGCTGGTGGTATGTGAGAGAGGAACAGGAGGCAGAGGGAGGAGTTAGGAGTTATCGCACTACTTAGCTAAAAATTTTTGAGCTAAACTCGGGGAATCTCACCAGTAATGTGAAGCAGAAATAACATAATTCATGATGATCTAGGAGCAAAACACAAAACTGTGACTACTAATTAAATAACAGTAAACCACCCAAATAAGAAAGTAATTCAGGCGCAAATGTGTCTTGTTAATTAATGAAGCCTTCTTCAACTATCCTACAGCTACTGAAAGAACACAGTCTGACTCACAACAGGATTTGTTCTAAGAGCATCATAGTCAGCTGGTGCCCTTTGAATCGACTCTAGTGTGAGCCAATCCAATACGCCAGCTGAGGGGCTTATTCAGCGTCTCATTCAGAGTTTCTGAACCTCAGCACTGTCGACATTTCAGGCCAGATAATTCTTTGTTGTGGGGGACTTTCCTGGGCATTGTGGGATGTTTAGTGGCAACCCAGGTCACGACCAACTCGAGGACAGTAGCGTTTCTCCAGTTGTGACAACCAAAAATGTCTTCAGACTTTGTCAAATGTCCCCTGGTGGACAAAGTAATCCTTAGTTGAGAACCCTTGGTTTAATTCATCTTGAAAAGTGCTTAAATAGTCTCCCTACCACAATGTACACTGGACTCAGTTTACTCTAAAAATTTTATGGGATGTACTTGTGTGTGTGTGTGTGTGTGTGTGTCTGTATAGGCATCAGAGAACATGAGGATAATGGAAGATCGCCTCTGGGTCTTACAAAGAACCTGTTCCAATACTATAAATGTCTGCTGCTATTTTAGCTCCTCTCCATCTGATAAGCTTATTTATAACTGAACAAATCACATCAAGAAAATCTTCTGATTTATATTTGATTTCGCTCTTTAAACAATCAAAGATATTATTTTCTGGAAATTAAAAGAATGCATGACTTGTTACTATCAACCCATTTAGAAATTGTTTCTAAAATTTCATGTGAGTAGAAATTACTGGGTTGCCTATTCAGTGTTCATGTTCTTAAAGCAGATTCTCTAAGCTCAGAGATTTTTTTTATTGGAATGGTATATAATGATGTGGTTTTCTGATATTTCTGTTAATGTTACTCTGACTAAGCAGTGCATGTCCTAGAAAATTCCCAGGAGAGAAATCTGAATTGCTCTTACTGACCTTCTGACACTTCCAGCTCTACTGGCGGTTCCCGTGGTCACAGCCATGGTAACTCTGATAGATGCATTCAGCACTGAAGTTGATTATTAAATTCCCAGGAGAGTGTACTAAACTCCTAGGAAATGACCACATATTCCATATACCAATAGCAAGATATAACTGCTAAATAGGTTAGAGCTTTATGCAACCTTAATAGCTTCATCATATACAGAATACAAAAAAGAAAAAAAAAAAAGATTTTCTACCAATTTCTGCATTTGTCAATGCCTATCTAGAAAAAACTAGTTGCTTCTGATGACGTGTTTTTAAGAAGAAATTTGACAAATTAGAGTGTGTCCAGAGAACCACCAGAATGGTAAGTGTCCTAGAAAGCATACTTTCTGCTCATCCTGTTTCACTTGTTAATACTGACATATTAATAATCTGGAAAACCCTATTCCACAACATAGATAGAGAACTCATTATCGCTAGGAATATTGTCATATGGTTCCTCAAAATATAGTTGGTAAAATCCCAACCATAAAAAAGATACAGTTTGTGCAAAATGTGGCAGGGTTGTGCACAGTGTAAATACAGTTGTTGGTGAATGTCAGCCACTTTGATGATATTTTATATGTGGGTGGTGTGAGTATGCTCTATGTATTTAAACCAGATTATTAACATGTATTTTGCAACCCCACAAACATGCTTGCTACTGATTGTTGCTCATTTAACTCCAAGCTCACCTCATTGTTATTGCTGTTAACAAAACTGAATACCAACTGAGAACAACTAGGCCACATAAACGTCAGAAAAGAGCCCTGCCTGCTGAGCTTACATTCTACATCCTGAACTGGGATAAAATTGACATAATGCAATAGAAGGCTACAGGAAATTAACATCATCATGTAGATTTTGCTGGTTCTAAATTTAATTTAAATATAACATTTAAGTGTGTGTAGCAGCCCTCTTGTATTATACATTTCTGCATTGTTTTACAGGGAAATTTATTTTTGTTTAGAAACAAAAGCCTTTTCTAGTTACATTGCGAAGTTACCTAAACTCGAAACTCTATAAGTACTTTATGTGAAGTAAACAAAAAAAAAATGTGTAACAATCATAATGTAATAGTTTTATTTAAGAAACCTATAAGCACAATCACATCTAAACATGAGAATAGATTACATTTATATAGAAACTATTATCTCTATTTAGTATTTGCCAGATGAGTCTCATCAAACATATTAATCCACTAAAATGTCTCTAAGTACTGTGGCTTTTAATTTTTCTCCTCTTAGGCTTGTGTCATTTTGATATACATTGCACATTTTTATAGTCTCCAAGAAGATTTTAAATATTATTCTTCTCCTCCTCCTTTTGAATTTAAAACTATTTAAAATCTATTTGAGTATGTTAAAAGAAAAAGTACTTTACATTATAAATCTTGTGTGATTATCTCAAAGATTTTTATTTAATATAAATTCAAGCCAGAGGGAAATAAGAAATACCAAAATACTGTATTATCAAAAATGCAATTTGCAATAGAGTTTCTTTATTAAAATCACCAATTATTATTTCACATAAAATTTAATTGAGGTCAATACCCTCTTGGCAAGTTATTTCAAAATTCTTTCTCATAATAAAATTTGTTATTGTCGCATCTTCCACATCAATACTTCTTTCCCATATACGTGCTGTTTATATCTATTTATAAAGATAATAGGCATCACCCATAATTTGATTGAATTATTAATCAAGTTATATATTTAAATGCATGTCTAGGTAATGTGTTTCTCTTGTTTCCTCTCTGTTAACACAGTCGACAACATGTGAAAGCCCTTGCCTATCCTGGGAAGTGACTCTTGACAAGCCAAAATTTCCGCTCATTCTGAACAAATGAAACAGGTATTCTAATTATGTTCCTGGAGAAACGAATGTCTCAGAATATGTGAAATTTTGACACTCTGACATGAGTTATGCATCATTACTCACTTCACTACAAACACAAACCTTATGCTTGTTTAGGGAGAAGTCATTTCCCTGCCGAGGACCACTTGCCTGTGGGAAACACTGGTTTCACTGACCTTGAACATCTGTTGATGAAGACCATTTCCATTGAAATATAAATAGTTTATATGGTCCATGATCAAAATACATAATGTGCTGGGGTTGTGCAGCAATTTGAATTGACAACAGTCTAACTATTATGGTATTTGGAGGTCAACTACCAACTTTTTTCCTCCCTTTTCTTTTCCTTTCTATAAACACTGATTAATTTTATGCCAGTTGCTGTACTCTATATAGAGAATTAAACAATAGATACAATGCATTCCTCACCCTAAGAGTGCATTACAAAAGACTGTCTTGTAAATAGGCAGTTATATTAATGTGTTTAGCATTATTGTTGAGAGACAAAGCACGCAGAAGACCAAGGAATACTCATGAATGTGGTCCAAGAGCTAGAAATACAGATTGTTTGAAGAGAAATGTCAACATCGAATAAATAGCAAGTCATAAAAAAATATATACATTTCACTTTTCAACTGTGAGATTTGTTTCAGAAAGGTTGATAGTAATGTGAAGTTTTGTAACAAGAATTCTGTTTTTCAATGAATATCTATTTTAAACTGGCAAATTTATTTCTATAATAGGAAACATCATAAGTGATAAAATAAATGCATTTAAAGAAATAAAACATCATTAGGCATGAGCATGGTAAAGTCTGTAATTGATATTGTTTTGGGGGCACAAATATTTTCAGAAATGTCTCAGTTCTGGACTCATCGTGTGTCTCTGTGCTCTATTTCTTTTATCTTTCAACTCGATTGCTCCACGTGCGTATCCAGTGAGAACTGCTCACATTTTGCCTGACTCACAGAAAAGCAATAAATGTTAATTATTATATTGTTACTATTATTGTTGTTACTATTATTATGATGATTATGCTTAAAAATCGAGGCTCAATTTGATATGATATGAGTGGATAGAAATTTCTAACAAAAGGTCTGTGAACTTATAGCTAATCTTGATCATAGGCATCTATTCATTGTATTAGTCTTATAGATAAAACAATTTAGCCATAGAATTAATTAGTGAAACGACTGAATTAAGGTCAACCAGCTAATTGTTGCATTCAGCTCAGTTTTCCTGAACAGTGTGACATTGATAGAGAGTATCAGCTTTGGGGTAAAAGAAAGATGTGGTCAAAACCCAGATTAATCACTTCCTACCTTTATGAACTTAATTTCCTTTATGCCTAAATCCTGTTGTCTGTAAAATAGTTATAATTATATGTTAGTCAAAAAGATTCATTAAAATCGTACATATAAAATGTTTCATACTGTATATCATAGTGTGTACTCAGTAAATTATACTTCATTTTTTTATTCTTATCAATGAATAACATTACCTCACTATGTTCTTTGCTAGCCTTAATATTTTTAAATTTAAAATTTCAAATTCAGTATATGATTTTGTCTATTATCCAGCCAAACCTATGAATTCAAAATCTTATCACAAATAAATCATCCCATGTTTTATTAGTTTCAGGATCCTAAGAATTAAGCTTTCAAATGGTTGAAGAGGTATGGCTTTGTGAATAGAGTTTAACAGTTGAATGAAGTAAACCTTATATATAAAAACTTCTTAAGTTTATTTTAATATATTTTTATTTTGAACTATTAACATAATTAATGTTAAGTTGAGTAACCTCTATTGGCTATAAGATTTTTAACTCAAATAGGTATCTCACTGATTCTTGGTAACTGACTTAGAAAATTAGCAAGTTAAGAAGGATTCTGCAGGTTAGTATAAAAGAATATAATGAACACTTAATGGGTACAGGAGAAAGAACGTTAGCATAAATTTCATGATTTGTCATTTTTAGTTAATAAAATATGAGAATGAAATTCTTATTACAATGTTTTCAGTACATTAACCAAATCTTATTATCCTAAACTCACATGGGCCTTTTATATAACTTAGCTTCTTCAGCTCATGACTGCATTTATTAATTTATTAATTTTGGAAGTAGTAAAAAGTAATACATTCCTCAGACTTTATTTGAAATTATAGAGCATGGCAGAAAGTAATTTATATTTATTTAGTATCTACTATATGCAGATTTTCATTTATATACAATTTAATTCAATCCTCAATTAATCCAATTAAGAAAGTATTATTTTGTCTATTTTATACAAGGGAGAACAACTTTTGATATAGTTAATGTCCATAACATTTTAGATTACTAGGGGAAGAACCAGAAATCAAATTCGATTTATTTGATTGGAAGCTAGTGCCTTTTACACTCTATATCTTTCTGCAGCATGTGAATTGATATTAAAATATTTACCATGTTTAAAGCAATGACCTAGCTAAAATCAAAGTTATACATTGGGTTTATGCATTAACGAATACATAAATTCATTCAATACATATTTATAGTTTGGGCATGGAACTCCTGACTAGTGTATCTCAGTGCTTAATCGAGATCTCCCCTCAGATATCTAGTAAGTCCTGATATTTGACCAAAACTCAACACCTACTGCCCCCATCTCCCAAATCCCCAGCTACCCCTGCAGCCTCTCATCTCAATAAACGAAAATTCCACCCTTCTAGCTCTTCAGGTGAAAGAATTAGCTTCTTCGTCAAGTCTTTCTCTTATACACTACAACCAATCAATCAAGAAATCTTTTTAATTATTCTTCCAAACTACCTTCTTCATGTCGTATAACCTTCAACACCACAGTGCTGATCTAAGACACCATCACCTCTCACTTTGTTCATCTGTGTTTGTTTGTTTATTTATTTATTTATTTATTTAATCTGTTTCCCTGCTTCTTCTGCAATAAAAGACTCCTCTACAGTCTATTCTCAACCCAGTTGGTCAGAAAGAGACAGATTCTTTCATGTGGATGGCCCAAACTCTAGTGACTTCCCATTTTACTCAGAATTAAAGTTGAAGTTCTTACCATTGCCCATGATCTGACTCTCTACTTATTCTCCAACCTCCTTCCCTGGGCTCTGCCCTCACTCACCCACTGTAGCCACACTGGCTACAGTTCTTAAAACATTTCAGACACTCTGTGGCATCATGGCCATCATCCTTTCTGTTCAGAATGCATTCCTCTTTGCTATCTGAGTGACTCTCCCACCTCTTTCAGGCTTTTGTACAGCTGCCTCCACTTCAGAGAGGCTTTCTCAGAGGTTCACATTCCCAGCAGATGGTAAACAAGATGACACAGCCTTCTTGTTTCAGCTCTCATACTGTAAACAAGAAAGTATTTTGTGGTTTATAGACCACCGGTTTTTTCACATTTTTTGTGCCTTTTGTTGGCGATTTTGCTGTTTAACCCATTTCCCATTTGCCCCAAGGATACTCTCCTGGGGCACTTGCAGCTGCATAGTTTACTCCGGGATAACTCGCAGATTACAGTTCTAACCTTACCCACAAAGTTTGCCACAAAATAGCTTGCTTTTATTATTATTTTTGCATTACTCTAGTATATTGCTCATCTTTGGAAACAAATGACATCTCTCAATTTATAGCATTCTGTTTTTAGTAGTGGTATTTCCATTTACAAAATATAGTAATTCTCGATTGCTGAAAATGTCAAATCCTAGAAAACCTAGCATTCCTATGTATGATGTTAAATTAACACTGGCAGCGAGCTGAGCTTTTTTTTTTTCTAAGTGGAAATAGAGTTAAAATGACCTCCAAGCATAGTACTGAGGAGTGTCTAGTGTTCCTAAGAGCAAGAAGGCTACAATATGTCTTATGGAGAAAATAAATGCTTTAGATAAGCTTCCTTCCGGCATGAATTATAGCACTGTTGGCCATGAATTCAATGTTAGTGAACTAACGATATATAAAAAATAAAGTCTCTTTGAAAAGAAGCACACGTAAAACAAGGTTATACATCGAAAAATTGATGAAAATGGTATGATCAGATGCTCTCAGGAACTTAACCCACTACTTATCCTAGGATCAAGGGTTCAGTAGTCACAATGCAATATTCACAGCAACTTCAGAGAATATAACTACCACAAATAATAAGAATTGACTGAATTTTTATCTGTATATCATGTATTGCTTGCCTATTCCCAGAAGAATGCATGAGGGCAGGAACATTTTTGTCTCATTCATTGCTGTATCCTCAGTTTTGAGAAATAATAGATCAATGAATATTTGTTTAATACAAATATGAATGAATACCTGGACCAATTATCATGAATGATGAATAAATTATAAATAAATGTAAGTAAAATAAATATCTAAATATAAAATAAATATAAATAATAAATAAACAAATAAGCCAATTATGACTGATACACTATTCATTATGACAGGATCATAGAATTAATAGATAAATAAGATATGAGCTTTTCACAAGGTAGATTAAATTCTTTGAGTAAATGACAAGCTGCCATTCCCTTTCCAATCTAGCAGGTGTATTTCATACCAATTTAAAAGACTGATTGCTGATTCTTTCTGTGAATCTACCTCAAGTAAGAGACAAGGTGATCTTTAGCATTTACCTTTGGTACCAGAACATAAACTTTAACTTGAAGCATCTGACTGCATTTCCTCATTACGTTTATAAAGCTACACATTACTCCTGTTACTGTTGTAAGAGCAGTAATGTGTAGCTTTACAAATACACAGCTTTTTAAACTCTTATGTGCTCTTAACTCACTACTTGAGCAATATCACCTTGATGTTATTAGTCGTGTGATCTTAAGCAGGTGACCCAACCTCTTTGGGTTTCAGGTTGCTTATTTGTTAAATGGAGAAAATAACAACACCTCACTTACAGGATTTAATTAGTATATGTAAACCACTTAGAATAAAGTATTAACAATTAGAATCTTTCCTGCATGGAAAAAGCCATACATTTATGAAGCTAAAAGTAAAAAGAAAACAAATAAACAAAACAAATGATAGCATAAGTAAAAGCTATATGTATATAAATTTAATTTACTACAATAGGATAGTTTACTGTATAGATTTAAATTTTTTTTGTATTTAGTTTAGAGTTTTATTAGAACTTCAAAATTTTGTAGCGACATATGCAAATGTGCTCAGATGTTCCATTTCAGTGGTTACAGCATTGTAAATTAAAACGATTACTGTGAATATCCATTTTCTTTCAAAAGCTAGCATTGCAAATTTTATATTTTTCAGCAAAAGTGGATTATGTTAATGTGTTAACTCTTGAGGCACTCTCCATTCCTTTAATTTTCCTTATTCAAAATTATTTAATGTTAACATAATACAAGGTTCTTACTAATTTAAATGTGCACCTGTTTTGCTTTGTCTGTGTCACAATTCAGTAGAAGGAAGACACCCAGAATCCCTAAAGACCTCCTCCACCCTTACTGCAGTGGATGGTTCACTGTCTTGATGTGTTCTGGGTGGGTGCTATTTTGTTAAACAACATACACTGGGTGGCTTAAACAACAAAAATGTATTTCTCACAATTTTGGAGGCCGAAAAGTCCAAGATCAAGATGCAAGAAGATTCAATGTCTTGTAAGAACCCTCTTCCTGGTTTGAAGATGGCTCCTTTCTTGCCATATCTTCACATGAGGGAGAGAGATCATCAGTCTTGTACTTCTAAGGTCACTAATCTTATGAGGGCTCTACCCTTGTGACCTAATTATCTCCCAAAGGCCCCACGTCCAAATACCATCATAATAAAGATTAGGGCTTTGAAAGGTGCATTTGGAGAGGACACAATATTCAATCTATAGCATACACTCTGATGATATAAAAATCAGATTTCTATGACTGATGTTTCCTACATTTAAGGCTCCATTCCTATCTACTTCAGCAAGGTTTACAGATAATCAAAAGAAATAATGCTCTTACAATCTAGTGCAAGAGTTCTGACACTTCCAAAATGATATTCATGAAAACTGCATATTGGAGTAGAACTAATCTGGTATATAAGATAAAAACACTCTGCTTTATTCTACAAAATTGAAGCTATATCATTAAATATATACTGACATTTTGAGTATTCTCACTTCCTCCTAAGGCTCTTTCTTTTTTGTGGGCAGCAGTAGTGGTGATAGTAGAGTGATTATGCTAATTAAGGAACTTCTTTCCCTGTTCTCGGCACTAATTTGAATGAAGTCATATAGAGAAAGACAAATGCCACATGATTTCACATACATGCGGAATCTAAAGAACAAAATAAACAACAATAACAACAAAAATGGAAACAAACTCATAGATACAGAGAATATTTTGAGGGCTACTAGGTGGGAGGGGGGTTGGGAGGAACTCGTGAAAAAAGATAAAAGGATCAAGAAATGCAAATGAATGGTTACAAAATAGTCATGGAGATATAAAGTGTAGCATAAGGAAAATAGTCAACAATTTTGTAATAAATATATAAGGGGGAAGAGGGGTGCTAGACTTAGTGGGGTAATCACTTGAACTCTAATCACTATGCTGTACAATTAAAACTAATAGATTATTGTATGCCAACTATAATCGAAAAAAATTATTGAATTGTACAATGTAAATATAGTCAATTAATTGCCTATTATATTTCAATAAAGCTGGGGGAAAAATATTGTGTAAGGCTTTGAATAACTGTTTAGAGAACTTGCTTGTAAAACTGTTTAGAGCCTTTTGAATGCCATGAGGATAGTCATTTTCAACAAACATTCAATTACTTTAATAATTATCGATCTATTCAGATTTTCTATTTATTTGTGAATCAATTTTAGAAATTCATATATTTCTAAAACATAATTTCAATGAAGATTCAAATATATTGACATAATGTAGTTATTATATTTTTTCTTTATTTAAAGAAAATTACTTCATCCATTTTTTTTGTTTATTAGAGCTTTTTATTTATTTTTCTCCTCTCATCCAGATTTTTAAAATTAGTCTATTAACATATGCTCTTATTTTTGTTCTTTTTTACTTTTATTGAGCCAGGTTCAGTTTACTGTATTTAACTTCTTGAGTTTACTGTTTTAACTCTCAAACCTGCTTGGTACAGATTTAGTAGCATGCAATATTTCTAAATATATAACAGTCTTTCATTTTAAAATATTTCACAATTTCTATTATGATTTCTCTTATTGAAAAGTTTACTTTTGTGTTCCTAAATATATGTTTCATTTTTTACAACAATTTCTAATTCTATTGAATTATAGTGTGAGGATATGGTCTGCATGTTATTTACTTCCTGTGGCCTAGCAGGTGTTCAATTTTCTTTGAATCCACATACAATCAGCCAATCATATCCATGGGTTCTGCATCTGTGGATTCAACCAACGAAGGATTTAAAAATGTTTTGTTGTTGCTGACATGTACTAGGTAGTTAGACTTAAGATGGTTGCTTCTGTACTAAACATTAACAGACTTTTTTCCCCGTGATTATTTTTTAAGAAATAGAATATAACAACTATTTATGTAGCATTTACATTTATTAGGTATTATAAATAATCTAGAGATAATTTAAAATATGCATAGGATGTGTGTAGGTTATATGCAAATGCAATCTCACTTTCTATATAGGACTTGAGCATCTTCATAGATATTAGTTCCTAAGGGGGTCCTGGAACCAATTCCCCAAGGATATCAAGGGATGCTGCATGATTGAAACACTGTGTTTATCTAATCTGGGGAACATGAGTGGAGCGTTCTAGATATGTCATTTAAAATAAGCTAGTCATTTGTAGCATTTAAAACTTCTTTTTTTAAAATTTATTTTCCTTTATCTGCTGATATATCAGTTTCTGAGAGATGACAAGATCTCCTACTGTGATTGTAGATTTATCGATTTCTCAGTTCTGTCTGTTTTCTTTTTAAATAAATGAATATACATCTGATATCAGATAAAAACATAAGTGTTATATTTTTTCTAGTCGACGTTTTTATAATTGAATATAGATCTATTTGCCTTAATGTATTTTGCCTTAAATGCAACATTTAATATTAAAATGACTAAGCCAGATATCTTTATTTTAGCAAATTGTTGGCATTTTCCCCAGAAATTTACTGAGTGATATATGTTTTTGGGAGTAACTTTTAAATAACACTTATATTAATATTTAATTTTAAAATAAATCTCTTTTAATGAGAAAGTTTGGACCATTTATATTAATGTGATTACCGATTTATTTTGAATTTTTCTACCATCTCATTTTATGTTTTCATCTTGCCATAAAATTATCTTACCTTTTTCTTCTTTACATTTTATTAATGAATTGATTCAAGGTTTTTTTAGTTCCTTCTTCTCTTCTATTTATTTCAAATTTATCAATTAGATTTCTCTTCTTTAAACCTGGTTCATATATATTATTGATTTAATAATATCTAAATTTAATCGATATTAATATCTTCTGATTTTTTAAAAAACCTTTTGAAATTTTAACTCTCATCTTTTAACTTAATCAATTTTCATTATATTACTATTATTTTACTTCCAGCTTTTTAATTCCCCGTGGTTTCATTTTTTTTCTGATTTGCTGTTATTAATAGTCAATGATTATTTAGGTTTAACAATATATTTAAACAACTACTTTACATGTTATTAAGTCATCAATCCCTTTCTGCCTCCTGGCTTCAATTTCTCTCTTATTGAAATATATCCTTTATTATTTCTTTCAGCCACTATCTATAACTAGCATGTGGTTATCTACTGCCATGACTAGCTAACCCAAAACTTAGGGGCTTAATACAATCACCATTTCATTCTATCTCATGTTTTATGGTTAAGAATTTCTGTCAGGGCTTGGCTAGCTGATCTTGCTATTCTGCGTGGTGTTTGTTGGATTACTGATACTATTCAGCTTGTAGCTGAGCTAGCTTGAAAGTTCCAAGACAGCCTCACTCACAAGGCTGGCACTTGGCCATGGAAAGCTATGCAGCTGAGTTCAACTGGAGGGACTTCCTCTTTCCACGTCGCCCCATAATCTGTCCATGTGGTCTGTCCAGCTTGATTGTCAGACCTCTTACATTGAGACTCAAGGCCTGATAAAAATGTATTGGAAGCTTCAAAATCTCCTAAATGCTTAGCTCAGTACTGGCATAGTATCACTTCTATCATATTCTATTTTTCAAGCAGTCGCAAGCCAGCCCTGATTCAATGGGGTGGGGCAATAGACTACCTCACCATAAGGAAATGGCTTATGTACTCCGTGAGGGAAGAAATAATGGGGATTCAAGAGACAGTCTTCACAACCAGAAAACTCTTAGTCTTTGTTAGAAAGAATTTTATTTTGTCCTTGCTCTTGAAATAATTCCTTATCTATATCTATGTATAGAATTTTAGGTTGATCATTGGTCTCCATTGATAATTTGAAGCTATCATTCCATTGCCTTCAGAACCTTATTATAAATTATGGAAAGTATCTTAGCAGAGTACTTTCTGTTTCTTTTAGGTAGTTTCTCATTTTTTTTCTTACAAATTTATGACTTTCCATTTTCCATTGAGCATTTTCACATTATGATATATTAAGTGTGGATTGCCTTTTCTTTACATTGTTTAGGAGTCAAGGAGCTATTTTAATCTGAGAACTCATTTTTTATTTTTTAAATTCTAGAAAATAATCTAGTATCATCTAATGGAAAATGTCACTCCCTCATTCTTGAAATGTTATTCTTTAGAACTTCTCGTAAATGTGTGCTGGAACTTCACATTATATCTTTCATTCTAGCTACTTCTTTATATTCTCCATCCATTGATTTTAATGTTTTTTTTAATCGATTTCTATAAATCTTTCAATGTACTGATTCTCTCGTTAGCTATGTCTACTTTACTGTTTAATCCACCCCAGAAGATTTTTATTTCAATATCTATTATTTCATTTATAAAATTTCTTTTTGCTCCTTTTACAAATGTAATCATTTTTATTGTATATTGTTCTTGTTTTATAGCTGATGTAGTTTATTTCATATATTTGAACATTGTAAAGATACTATAACCATTTTCAGATAATTATCTCATTATATAAAGTTCTAGTATTAATTGCCCTACTTATTGTGATTATTGAATATTCTTCATAATACATTCAGATAGAATTATTTGATATTTGCCTCTGCCAGGGCTATCTTGATTTCATTCTTTTCACATAATTTTTCCTCATGTTTTGGTGTGAAGTCTTAAAACAAGGGGAAATGTAATTTTGATCTACACTTGGGCAGAGACCAGACTGCAAATTTGTGTGCTGCTTCCCAAGGTTGGACAACAAAACATTCTCATCCTTGTTTTAAGAATAAATTAGCACTCTGAGGCTCTTGGCTCTCTAGAAGAAGCCTCGTTTCCAAAGAACCACCTCCAGCACTTCTGAGACCTGTATCATTTCCTTCAGATATATTAAAATTAAACCCCCTAACTACTGAGGCTTAAATCCATGGAGTTAAATCCCTAGATTATCCCTCTTTGTTGAATTCCATTTTTTTTTTTCTGGCTCCCTGATACTAACATTTCTTTCTTTTAAGTACATGTTTATGTTTATGTGTGCACATGCACACTGGTGTATGTATATGTTTATAATGTTATGTGTTTGAAATGGGAAGGAGGCTGATTCATTTTATCTCAGACTATTATATTTACTCAATCTTCACTAATTTTGTGTCTCCCATTCTTAAATTAATAATATCCATCTGATGGAAGGGGAGATATTAAATGAAAGAAAATGTCTACTTTTTCCTCTTCACTATGTAATTCATCTCACAGATTAATGGTTCTTGTATATAAAATATTTAATCAATCAAAATTAAAAATCTATCTGTTTAATAAAAATGTATTGAATGGAAAGTATAAGAGATATGAAGCAGGAGATCAAATATTTAAAATTTGATAATTAGAAGATTGTAAGGAGAATGAGCTCTCATATTTATCACAGTTAGATAATCTGTTACATAAAAAGTCTTTTGATTAGAGAAATATCTTGTTAGAATTAAGGGCAGGAGAACATTTTAACATATTTGAAAGAAACCTAAACTAAAGGCATATTTTGTTCATTTTCCTCAATTCAATCATGTTCCTGTCTTTGTCCTTAGTTTATAGCAATATCAGTCAGGGCTCACAACCAGCTGTAGCTGTCAATTCACCTCCACTCAACATGTTATGAAAACAGAAATCTATGCCCACCCAGAACGAAAAAAAAAGACACAACCTAGTAACAGAAATGTATTTCCAATTCCATTTGTACCCCTCTAATCAGAATGCCTGTTTTATTTTGTAGAGGAATGAGTAACATTTAGATTTAACTATTATAATCCTTTTATTTTTCAAATGAGAAAGTGGCAGAATAGAAAAAAAACAGTAATAAAAAATATTCCTTAAGATACATCTCTTATACTTGCATTTTCTATAACACAAGATAAACACGTCCCTTTTAAAAACTATGTTGTGGGGGGGCCACAGAAAACTCATTTATTTTTCTGGCTCCTGGTGTCACCCTGATCAGAATTTCTACCAAAAATATTGAGTCCAATATCAAAATCATAGAAAATAACTGTCTTTATTCGAAGACTTTGGTGTTTAATCCTTTGAAGCATATGAGAAGCAAAGATATGTTATATGCAAAGTAAAATCCTCTGCTGTCTTTGAAAATACCAAAGGTAACTTTTAAGTGCACTTAACCATTTTCATCTTTACAGATAAAATGTCTAATAGACAGGCTTATTGATGTTCATAGGTTTCTCTACTACTTAAATATTTTTGAAATGAACAACACAAATAGTTATCATTTTTAAAAGTCATATAGCACTTTAAAAATACTTCTATGTCATATACATATTTTTGACTCTGAGTTAACAAATATTATCCGCTGAACTATATCCTTGTGTTTAAGTATACACATTTGAAGCCACAATACCTAAATTCTTTGCATAATATTTATAGTTTAGCACAAAAGATGACTAATTATATTTTGCATACTTTGTCATATAGGTATAAATATGCTACTATATGTCACAAATGAGCTAGTTTATCATTTCCAAGAACTTAAATATCTTTTATTTAAAACTTATGTTTCAAACAGAAATGTTAATATGAACACACAAAGCAAATTTTTCTGATGGTTATTTTTTGGAAAAGCAATAAATTATGTAGCAAAAGACCAAATTTAATTTCCCTGGAAAATCTTTTTATTATTAATAATGTTTATTCTTCAAATTCAAGAAAAGTTGATTTTTAGAAAATATATTTATTTGCATATGTGGACTATGACAGAAAAGGGACAGAGAGCTTGTTCTTTTATATAGAGACCATGTGGCTGATTCTTCACTTTTAAAATAGACTTTCCAAGCTGAGTAGACAGTGTTGGCAGAAACAAAGGCATTTGTCCCATCAACTGACTATTGTGGAGTTATAAAAATAGATGTGGTGAAAAAAATGAAATTCTAGTTTCCTGAATTCTACTGATGTTCAATGTTCAATAATCAAGAGGAATGTACTTCTTCTCTCACCGCCTTCTCAAAAAGACTACAGGATGCTCCTGCTCATATAATTTTTGCTTTATTCTCAGACTTTAGCAGGCACCAGAATCACCTAGATGGTTTGTTAAAATGCAAATTGTTGAGCCCCACATCCAGAGTTTCTGATTCTGTAAACCTGAGGAGGTGCCAAGAATTTGCATTTCTAAGTCCCTTTGTAAGTGTTGCTGCTGTTGCTGGTCCCAGGACCACATTTGGGAGAGTCACTAAATTATTAGCTTTTTACCCACACAGAGGAGCTATAGCTTCAACAACTTTTAAAAAGAGTAGTTATGAAGCTTTTTAAAATGATTAAAATCTGTACTATTAGATGTGTCAGAAAGAGCAGTGATCTGAGTTCTAATTATTTTGGATCTTCCTGAGGTGATTTCAAAGACAAGTGGAATAATTAAATTGATAGAAATTCTAATCAATACAGTACCCAAGAACATGTTAGTTGTTACACGGATTCATATAAATAAATCTAACCTAAGCTTTCTTTCTGCATTTATTTTTATCTGAAAATATTACCTCAATGAAAAGAAAGAAAAGATGCTATAACACTATGTCATTTATTCAAAGGTAATATTTTAATTGTCCTCCAAACTTGGCTCAACATTCCCAGTTGATATCCTAAGATAATTTGTTTCGGAAAAAAAAAAAAGCAAAGTATAAATAAATTAAAAATATATTATATTCCCAGTTCTTCACCTAACGTCTACTTTCAGTCCCTAAGCAACTTATTAGAGGATATTTGTGAAATATGTAGTCTTTGGGAACTTTGCTTCAGTGGTTCTGAACTGTTAGAGACAGCATCAGAAATGTGAGGCTTTGCAGGGAGGAGGAAAAGAAAGAGCCGTTAGCTTACAGCACAAAATCTTTTTTTTATTTATTAGAGTTAAATTTATTTTAGATGTTCATATTGATCACGTTTACTTATAAGATCTCTATAGCTATTTTGATAAAAAAAAAAGATTGAATTTTTTTTCCATATTTTAACAGTAAGGCATATATATATTTACATTATGTGTTCACCTCCCATAGTTAGATTTCTTTCTGTCATCACATATTTGACCTTTTTTATCTCATCTACCTCCCTCATATCCCCTCTACCCTCTGGTAACCACTAGTCTATTGTCCATGTCTATGAGTCTCTGTTTGTTTGTCCTGTTCGTTTGTTGCTTTTAGGTTTATGTCCCACGATCTGTTTTCTAAGTTGTCTTTGGCATTCACCAGCAGTGTCTCTTCTTGGGCAATCCTTTTAACCTCGAGCTGAACACAATTTACTTATTCCTAAAACAGGAATAGTAATTTCTTTCTACTATTAGATTGTTGAGGAAATCAAATTAGGTGGAGTCTTATTTTCTTATAAATAGAAATAACTGTGATTAACATATTCAGTGCTTTAAAAGGGTTGGGTTGGTGCCATTGTAAAAAAGAGGAGAGTATCTTTAGATCTCTTATTCTAATTCAATTATGTACTCCTAGCATTCATTGCCCTAGTTTTTAAAATGTAATAGTGGTTTATACCTTAGAAATGATTAACATATTATCTATTTTTAAATTCTGATTTTGTCATGTGTCACTCTCATTCCAGTTTTGTAAAATTTGGTCTTCTTCCTCATGAGACAATGCTAGATTTGACAGATTTCAATATCACTTTCATCACTTCTTAAAATTACTCAGTAAATATTCAGAAAATTTGTTCACTGGAAATGTTACCCTGTGGATGAATCAATGTTAATAATTTTAAAATTAACATTAAAATAATATTATTACTGAGTGAAAGCCACATTTTCAGTGAGCTACACTACCTTTATCTTCTCTCTCTCTCTCTCCCGTGAGTGTGTGTGTGTTTGTGTGTTTTCTTGGTTGTAAAATTTAGCATACATATCACATATGGATTGATTTCAAATATCCTGTGTTAAATGTAGATATGTAGGGGAGAAAGTAAGATATCTCACTAGAAAAAAAAGGAGTCATAAAAAAAAGAGACCCTCTGTCAAGAATAATGTCCTTTGTACACTCTTTGCCTCTATTGATGACAAAAAAAGTGGCAAGTCAGTGCCTCTGAAAGATGCTACTGAAAGCAAAAATATAGCTTTGCAGGTGAACTTAGAGCAATGTGTCTGTATCATTCTAGAATGAGCAGTCATATTAGAGGAAACTTATTACTACTCTTAGATGGTATTTAAAAATAAATATGAATAACTATAAATGTCAGTTAAAATCCTTGAAATATATATATATAAACATATATATAAACATATATATGTTTATATTACAACAATTCAAATTAGAGGTGAAATATCTCGTCTTTAAAAGTCTTTCTGAACTTTTGCCTTTCTCAAGCATTGGTTAAAATTCTGAGACAACATACTTTTTCCTTTGTTTTAGTTTTGAGAAAATACAAATAACATTAAATAGAGTAATATCAAAAACCAAACAGAAATGAATTGGAATTTGGTTTTGGAGTATCTTTCGAAGAAGAAAACACATTGCTATTAATGATTTCTCTGATTCTCTTCAACATATAATTTTCAAGGGCACAAATATGTTTGGTATGCATGGTTTGACATGTAAAATATGTGTTCACTTCAGTCTTTCCGTGAAACCTAATAAAATTGTGAAATCCATATAGAACACTAACAATATATTGCTGCCTCACTCCAGGCAAGAAATGACTATCAAGAACTTCTTTTATATCCTTCAAATATATATAAAATGGGGATATAGGAAAACAGAAACTGGAAACAGACTAAAAGTTAAGAGTTTTCTCTGTGAGAGAAATATTATGTAAAATATAATGTGTTAAAAATATTATGTAAAATGCACAAACATAAAGAAATTAAATCTAAATTCTAACAATTTGAACTCTTGCTTTCCCATCTTTTCTAAAGTTAAAGAAACTTGCATGGGTTATTTAAAAATTAAAGCTATGTATTCGGTGCCGGGCATGTAAAATCAAGATTGAGCACCCTGCGGCATCTATGATGCACTTTATATCTTCAGATGTCTAGTAAAATTGAGAAGGCATAATGGCAATTTCAAGACAGGATATTTGAGGGTTTATAGCATATCATTTTACTGTATAAAACTTATTCTGTTCATTAAATGATTATTCTTAAGATGTAGGTTATCTGAACCAGTAACTTACTATTAGTTGTAGATCGTCTCAAGTCATGCAAGAAAATGTAGTAATAGTGATTTCTAGACAATATACTTCTTTATAAAAAATAAATAGAAAATATTTATAATTTCTTTTCCTTATGAAGATCAAATTTATTTTAAATAAATATTCACATATGTAAATTAATATTCAGAATTTAGACCATTTTTATCAATCAGTAGGTCCATAATATAGGATGATAAAAATTTTAATAGTCCATAAAATTGCTATGATAGTCTTATATTATAATGAATATATCATCAGTGGGGTGATATTGCCAGTATAATAAAAATGTGAATTGCTACCCTACAGATCTTTATTAAACAATGGTAAAATGAATTTAAAGATAAATAATCTAGATAATACAACTACATCTATGTTTGATTCATTTTCATTTTTCACACATTTACTCTTTTTTTTTTTCTCTCTTTACCTTTCCCTAAAGCTGATGGGCTTAGGTCGCTGTTTCTTTAAAAGCTTGATGGCTTTTGTGACATTTCTTGGTAATTTTTCTTTAGATAATTCTCAGCAGGACAGAACTTTGGTATTACAGAAATATGTGTGTGTGTGTTCATACATAAACACACACATATATGTATATAAGCAAAGAATATTCTTTAGAGGAGTCCAATAGCTTTAATCTACAGGTTATCCTTTAGACATTGCTCTGTGCTTAAAAATAAAGAAAATACGTGAAATTTAAACCCTGATCTATTTAGTAAAAGGAAATCTGAGTAGAAGATGCTGATACGAAGGAATCACCGACACAATGTATGTGTCACTTCAGTTACATGTGCTGCTTCTATGAGAAAGACAGAAATTTGAAGCTTCAATTTCTGGTCTGCCACAACATCTAATTTAATATCTTGAAATCTGCTATGCTTAATAATGGTCTTATTTCAGCAATAACGGTTTTGTATTTTCACTCTTCTCTCAAGAGAAGACCTCCAGTCTCTGGTGACTTTTTACTAGACAGTAATGTGTAAAGACAACCATGAAGGTCATACAGTTTATGCTCTGGGAAATGTTCCATAATCTCAATATATAAACAGATAGCTGAAAGAGTTTTTGGTAAGAAAAAATTAGTATATTTATTTAGGTACAAGGCTTATATTCTCATATTTAAAATTGATATAATAAATCAATGGAGTTGACATTCCTAAAGGAAGGCTGTTATCAGCATAAGATCCAGAACAGAGCTTTCTAAACCTCATTTACCTGTGCAGCATTTTCACAATAATATGTAAGATATAATATCAAAGTTATTCATGGGAATTTTTAAAAGTAGATTATAATTTGGTGTGGTTGTAATTTTTTTTCAGAAAAACACGTTTAGGTCATTATATTATTAAATATCATACTATAATGCAATAGAAAGCAAACAGAAAAATGGTAGATTTAAATACAACCCTATCAATAATAACAATTGTTAATAAACTAAGCACTTCAAATAAAAAGTAGAAAATATCAAACTGGATAAATACCCACTGTGCTTCATGCAAAAGATACACTTCAAATATAAAGAAAAAAATAAGTCAAAAGTAAAAGAATGATTAAAAAATACCATGCGATACTAACTAGAAGCTAGAGAGCCTGTTTTTATATCAAGCAAAATAGACATGAACACAAATAATAATAGTACAAATAAAATATGGCAATTAGAAATGATAAAAAGTTCAAAAATGTCTATTCACCTGATAAAAGATCCTCCAAATACATGAAGAAAAACTAGAATACCAAAGAGAAAAATAAATTCATCCACACTACAATTGGAGATTTTAATGTCTCTTCAACAACTGATAGAACCAGTAGGAAAAAAAAAAAATCAGTAGGATATATAAGATTGAACAACACTATCAACCTAACTTAACTTTATAAAACTCCATACTCAATAAATACAGAATATTTGTTCTTTTTGCACGTCCTGAATTTTACAAATTGATACCATATGCTGAGCCATTAATAAGCATCAATAAAGTTAAAAATAGTGACATCATGTATGTTCTCTATGCATATGGAATTGAATGAGAAGTTAGTAAAAATAAGATACTTGAAAAATTCTCAATTACACATACTATCTTGCCAATTGATTTTCAATAAATTTTATAATGGAATTTGATGGAGGAAAAGGATATTTTTTTTACCAAGTACTTCTGGAACAACTAAATATCTATATGTAAAAAATTAAACAAACGTTGACCTCTACCTTAGACTGTACATAAAAATTAATAGATACATCATACGTAAAAACCAAAATTATAAAGCTTCTAGAAGAAAATATGGCAGAGTAGCTTTAAATATTGGAGTAATCGAAGAGTTCTCCAATACAAAAAAATAGCAAGCACTTAACTTTGAAAGTTAATAAATTAGATTTTATCAAAATTAAAAATTCTCCTCATTAAAAGACATTTTGATAAAATAAACTTGCAATCCAATGACTAGAAGAAAATATTTTCATTGTTTATCTGATAAATTATTTGTATGCAGAATGTCGAAAGAGCTTGTGCAATATAAAATATAAAATAATAAAAATTATTATGCCAATTTTAAAAATGTGCAAGAATTGAACAGATATGTTACAGTCAAGATATACAAGTGGCCAATAAGCATATGGAAAAATGTCCTACTTCACTAGTTATTAGGGTTATGTAAATTGAAAATGCAATGAGATACGAACACTTACCTATGAGAATGGCTAAGACTGGGAACCCAAAATGAAATGAGGTTGTGAAACAAATGGAACCTTGGTACCATTTGGCTAGAGTGTAAAATGGTAAAACCATTTTGGAAATTAGTTTGATAGTTTCTTATAAAGAAATTCTATTCCCAGATATTTATCTTAGAGAAATAAGAACATATGTCTACAAAAGACATACAAAAATGTTCAGAGAAGCTTTATTCATAATTGCTAACAACTATAAATCTGTGTCCATCAATAGGAAAATGGATAAGCAAATTGTGGTGTCATCATACAGCAGAGTACTGCTTAGTTAATCAAATGGGGGAAAAAAAAACATGAATAAATCTGAAAAAAAATTACACTGTTCTTTCTCTTCCTCTTCCCTTCTTAAACATTTGAGTCCTAACATCATTAAGCAGGGCCAAATAGAGTAGGTGTCTGTCTGCTTTAGAACGAAGAGAAGGGAGCTTCGGTGACCCAAAGTGGGCTGTAGAGTCCAAGCAGGATAATGTGGGTGTTTGCATAGGAAGGCTCCTTGACACTGTGTCTGAGCTCAAGTATATGGAGTTTGGCTTCAATATAGGAATGGAGATGTGAGTGGCAGCTCAGCACAGGGTGTCAGAGCCCAAGTGTGGTAAGGAGATCATCCTCAACAGTGAGCGGAACAGTTTAAGTTGTTGGAGCCTCAGTAGTTGTATAGGGTTGAATAGAACTGGAGTATGGGTAGGGTGAAGTGAATGTCTACCCAGATGGAAGGAGGATGGATGTAAGATTGATAGACTGGTTACATACAAGGATACTGATCAAATAAGTAAATATACTAAGGAAAAAAGAGACATTCCATGTCTGTGAAGGGAGCTAAAAATATAAAAAATGTAGGTATCATTGTGAACTCATGGTTTTCAACATATATAGTAGATAGATAAATATAAAAATTATATCTATCTGTCATCTATATTCCCTTTGTCTGTCTATCATGTACCTCTCTCTCTCTCTCTCTGTCTCTCTCTGTCTCTGTCTCTGTCTCTGTCTCTCTCTCTTTCTCTCTCTGAATGTATATGGGTTCTTTGGAAGCAGATGCTAAGCCACAATTTGATATGCAAGATACTTAAAAAAGATCAACACTTGTAGAAGGTGGTGGGGGGAGAGGTGGGCAAAAATGAAAATCAATCTTTTCCAAAGCCTTGGGCAAACTCAAGGGAAAGTTTGAAGCGTATATCACCTTTCAAACTTATCCTTCAGTGGGCTGAAATGCCCAGGCCTTTATACCCCTGAGATGATTAGTCATTGGTTATTGGTTTCTTCCTGAAAGACATGGACCTGGGTGAGGCACTCTCTGTAGTTGAGGAGAACCTAAAGCACTTGAGAGTTGAAGTCTACCTGCTGAGTGTACTTCCAGCAAACACATCTCCCAGTCTATCACACATACACACATGCATGCTTGCATGCTTGCATGCACGCGCGCGCGTGCACACACACACACACACACACACACACACACACACACAGTCTCTGTCAACTGGGTGGGTCTGGGAGCAAAACCATCTCAAAAACAATGAGCACACCTAGAAATCATAGCAAGGCTTCTAAATACCATTTTCCATTAAAAGAATACAGAGCTTCTTGGAATACTGGCTATGGCAGAGGAAATACAAGATTGGAAGAAAACTGAAAGAATCAGTTAGCATTTAGTTAACTTTCAGTTAGACTCAGTTTAACATTTTAATAATATAAATTTCAGAAAGAAAAAGAGGAACAAATGGAATTGACAATAATGAATATTTAGTTCCTTGTTGACATATAGCTCACTTAGTTCCAGGCAGGACTGATTAAGAAAAGTTATCTACCAAATTCCAAGGACCAATTGACCAATCGACCAATTGATAGACAAATGAATAATAAAGCAAAATAAAATTATAAGCTTTCTGTCAGAAACAGAAGTGACTGACACAAGAAAAGTGATTCGTCTAATGTACCATTAACTATACCACTGGAAACTGTAAAATGGTGGAATGATTTTTACCGACTATTGAGGAAAAAAATGATACAAGGATCCTATATCAGAAAGGATATTATTTATGTGTCAGGGTAATAGAATAATTTGCAAACACTTGCAAATACACAATGGTGATTATAGCAACTACATACTTGATCTGAAGAACATATATGAGAGAGAAATCCAATCAAACTCAATTGAATCATATTAGAAAAAGATAGACATAGTTGACTATATAAATATTAACATATTTGCAAAGAATATAAACGAAACCAGCTTACAACTAAAAACTAGGAAAATATTTGTAGGACACATGACTAATGAAAAATTAATTATATGTATACATCAATTATTTATAATAAATTGCTTATAAATTAATAACAAAAAAGAGACAGCGGAAAAGAAAAAATTAGCAAAGAGAGATTATTGAAATCATAGAGCAGAAAATACAGTGGCAGATAAAATGTACATAAATGTTTCATCTTCTTTATTGTTAAGGTAAATATAAATTAATATAATAGTAAGATATCAATAACCTATTAGACCTTAAGGATTTAAAAAAATGATAATATTTACTACTGGTGAAGATTAAAGGGGGAAATATTCTTAAATATTTTTGGCACAAAATGTGATTAGTTGCAGCCTTTTATAAAAAATAGTCTGGCAATATTTATTTAAATTAAAAATATAGATATTCCTGAAGAGATTTTTGGAAACATGGCAGAGTGAGAGATGTCCCCAGATCTTTCCCCTTGAAACAGCAATAAGCTGAACATCTAAAACTCAACAAAAAACACCCAAACTGCACACTAGTATGTCTGAGCGTGAGATCTGTGCATAAGAGACACCACAAGTCAGAACCCCGGATGTCAGGTGGTGGAATGAGAGAAATAAAGAAGCTGCCTCTTGCAGCCTCCGGAGTTCCCTGTAGGGGCAGGGGGAGCAGAGAAGCAGTGGTGAGTTCCCTGAACATCCCTGCCTGGAAAAGCTGTGAGCGCCCATGGCCGACAGCAGTGCCCAGTCATTAGGGCAGAAGGCAGAGAAGAGGGAAGGCAGAAAAACAACAGTGAACTTTTACCAGCTCGGTGGCAAAACTGAGGCTGAGCCGCAACCCCTAACCCTCACTCAAAGGCCCCTCTCCCAAGGCCCCTCCCCACATACCCTTCGAAACCCAACACTGTGGAGCCCCAGGGGAATCTGAGCAAATGCTACCAAAACTGTTGCTAATACTAACAGGGACTGAATGTGAGGGTAGTGAGCATGAATAAATATCTATAAGAAAGTAAAAAGGCATTTTTAAGGCTTTATATAAAGCAGGGAACCAAGAGGCTTAGATGCAACCTACTGGAAACCAAAAGAAAAGGGCCTTCTTTGCAGCATACTAAAGAGAGACGTTTATATAATAAATCTTTTTTCTGGAAAAAAAGCACAATACATTTCCATTAATGCCCAGGTAGAGAAATAGTCCATTAAAAACCATGAACAAACAAGGTGACAAGGCATCTCAGAAAGAAAAAGAAAAATCTCAAGAAAATAAGCTTATAGACATAGAAATACGTGACTTAAATGACAGAGAAATCGGGATGGTACTTCTGAAGAAACTCAGTGAATTCCGAAACGAGTCATATCAACAATTTTAGGAATTGTAAAAATAACTAGAT
This sequence comes from Pteropus alecto, assembly GCF_000325575.1. Taxonomy (NCBI): domain Eukaryota; kingdom Metazoa; phylum Chordata; class Mammalia; order Chiroptera; family Pteropodidae; genus Pteropus; species Pteropus alecto. The sequence goes on along the minus strand of NW_006439192.1, from coordinate 16,582,561 downwards.
GAGCAGAGCAAAGAGATTGAAACCCTCCAAAAGAACCAAATAGAACTTCTGGAGATGAAGAATGCACTGCAAGAGTTGAAAAATGAAATAGCAGGCTTGGGAAATAGAGTCGCCCAAATGAAAGAAAGGATCAGTGATGTTGAAGACAAAAATCTAGAAATAAATCAGAAGAAAGAAGAGAGAAACCAAAGAATAAAAAATAATGAAAGAGAAATACAAGAACTAGCTGATACCATCAGGAGAGGAAACATAAGAATAATAGGCATTATTGAAAGCGAGGAAAAGGAGCAGGGACGAGAAAGCATTTTCAGAGAAATAGGGGATGAGATTTTCCCAAATATAAGGAATGGACAGGAGCTTGGAATTCAAGAAGTCAACAGAATACTCAATTATCTCAACCCAAAAAGCCTTCACCAAGACACAATGAATTAAAATTATCAAAAATCAATGATAAAGACAGAATATTCAGAGCAGCCAGGGAGAAGAAAATAGTAACTTGTAAAGGAAAACCCATTAAATTATCCTCGGACTTCTCAGTGCAAACCTTACAAGTCAGAAAGGAATGAAATCAACTATTTTAAACTATTAAGTGAAAGGAACTACCAGCCTAGAATAATGTATCCAGCTAAGCTCTCCTTTAGATATGAAGGAGAAATTAAAGCCTTTCCAGATATACAA
>NW_006439192.1:16576645-16579840 GCF_000325575.1 Pteropus alecto | reverse complement strand
CCATATATGACAAACCCTCAGCTAACATTATACTTAATGGTGAAAAACTAAAAACCTTCCCTCTAAGATCAGGAACAAGGCAAGGCTGTCCACTATCACCACAGTTACTCAATATAACATTGTAGGTCCTAACAAGTGCAATTATACAAAAGAAAGATATAAAAGGCATCCAAATAGGAAACGAAGAAGTCAAACTGTCACTATTTGCGGATGACATGATTCTCTATATAGAAAACCCTAAAGACTCCACAAGAACACTACTAGAAACAATAAGCAAATACAGTAGTTTTTGAATACAAAATCAACGTTAAAAAACCAATAGTGTTCCTATACTCTAATAAGGAAATGTCAGAGAAAGAAGTGGAAAAATTCATTCCTTTAGCAATTGCTACAAAAAGAATAAATTACCTAGGAATAAATTTAATGAAACGTGAAAGACATGAAAACTGCAAAACCCTATGAAAAGAAATCAAAGAAGATACAAAGAAATGGAAAAATATTCCATGTTCTTGGATTTGATGAATCAACATAGTTAAAATGACCATATTATCTAAAGCATTTTACAGATTTAATGCAATCCCCATCAAAATCCTATTGACATTTTTAAAGAAATCGAACAAAAAATCATCAGATTTGTATGGAAGCACAAAAGATCTCAAATTGCAAAAGCCATCCTGAGAAAAAAAAACGAGGCGGGAGGCATCACTCTGCCAGAATTCAAATTATACTACAAAGTGACAGTAATCAAAATGGCATGGTATTGGCAGCAAAACAAACACATGGACCGGTGGAATAGAATTGACAGTCCAGAAGGAAACCCATATTCATATGGGCAAATAATTTTTGACAAAAAATACAAAAACATATAGTCGAGAAATCAAAGTCTCTTCAATAAATGGTGGTGGGAAAACTGGAAAGCCACCTGCAAATGAATCAAACTAGTCTGTTGTCTATCACCACACACCAAAATTAAATCAAAATGAACTAAGAACCTGAATATAAGACCTGAAACAATAAAATGCATAGAAGAAAACTTAGGAATTAAACTCAAGGACCTTGGACTTAAAGAAGACTTTGAGAATTTGATCTCAAAAACAAAGGAAGTAAAAGCAAAAATAAATAAATGGGACTACACCAAACTAAAAAGCTTCTGCTCAGCAAAATAAATCATTAACAAGGTAGAGACAACCATCCAAGTGGGAAAATATATTTGCAAAGAACATCTCCGATAAGGGGCTAATATCTAAAATACACGAAGAACTCATACAACTCAATAACAACAAAAAAACAAATGATCCAATCAAAAAAATGGACAGAGTACCTGAACAGACACTTCTCCCTAGCAGACATACAAATGGCCAACAAATATTTGAAAAGATGCTCAACATTGCTAGTTATTAGGGAAATGAACATCAAAACCACAATAAGATACCATCTCACACCTGTTAGAATAACTATAATCAACAGAATAAGTAATAACAAATATTAGAGAGGATATGGAGAAAAAAGAACCCTCATATACTGCTGGTGGGACTGCAAATTGGTACAGCCACTATGGAAAACAGTAGAGAGTTTCCTCAAAAAACTAAGAATTGATCTACCATATGATCCAGCAATCCCTCTACTGGGTATTTACCTCAAAGACTTGAAAACCTATATCTGAAAAGATATTTGCACACCGATGTTCATATTTGTGACAACATGGATGGAACTCGAGATAATCATGCTAAGTGAAATAAGCCAGACAGAAAAAGTTGAAAATCACATGATTTCCCTTACATGTGGGATATAAACCTAAAAGCAACAAATGAACAGGACAAACAAACAGAGACTCATGGCCATAGACTATAGACTAGTGGTTACCAGAGGGTAGGGGTTGGGAGATGAGGGAGATGGTAGATGGGGGTAAAGAGGGTCTAATATAGGGGCATAGGGGTAGGGTAAAGTCGGTAAAAGGGATCGCATATAAGTAGCTGAAGGAAACTGGGCTTTTGGTTATAAACATAAAATAGAATATACAGATGTCCAATTATAATGTACACCTGAAAATTATATAATTGTATTAACCAATGTTACCCTAATAAACTTAATTAAAAACATATATATATATAAATAGATAGATATTTCTGCAACCGGAAATGCTATCCTAGTGCTCTACTACAAACAAACAAATAAATGTATTGAATATATGTATGTATATAACTCTCTGCATATAATTTCTATTGCAGTATTTTTTGTAATAGTAAAAACATAGGGAAAATATAGGTTGTTTTTTCTTTGTCCACTACAGGGCAAAGAAAAATAACAGTAAAATTGCCACAAATACATACACAAATATATAAAATGTATATGATACATATAAGTGTGTGCACTTTTATACATATACACACATACACATACTATCACTTCAGCTACTCAGCTACAATGCTTGTTTTGAAACATAAATTTGTTCCAATGTGATTGAAATATTTGAAAAATTTTGGATCACAATAGGAATTTTGAGAGTTTTAATGCTATTTCCTCAATAAAAACACCAGGTGAAAGCAGAAAACTGTATTCAGTTGATCTGAGGTGGTAAATAGACAAAATGCCACATGTACATACAACCACCATTTTCCAGCTACCTCAGTTAATTGCATGTATTATTCTACAAGGTTTTGTTCTTATATTATTAATTGTAAACTACTCTACATGTATGACAAGGAAAAAAAAGAAATTTCATTCAACATCTCAAATGTGTTGCAGTATCCTGGTTCAAAATGCCAAGGATTACATGTAGCCAGTAAAATGCTACCTATGGGTAAAGACCTTACAGGAACACAGCCAGATCCTGCAGAAGTGGCTCCTCTTGGAGCTTGTAGTGGCTGCTTTAGTGGTTGCAAACGTCCCTACAATTTCCACAGTCTTCAGCTGTCAAGCAAAAGCACAGGTTTGGGAGAGAAATCCTTGACAATATTTTCTACAGTAATGCAGAAGTTAAAAAAAGAAGGCTATAACATTGGATCAAATATTCAATCCTGATAAAAATCTTGATAAGATAAAATAACTATTATTAACACATGTCTTTAAGGACTTATAAAGCAAAAACGGAAAAATCTGCACCAAGATTTAAGGCTGTGCAAGAGGGCTTAACTGTGAACTTTGAGCCATCATACCATGACCTGCACATATCCACACCCGGTTTTACAACCATCT
>NW_006439192.1:16563793-16576594 GCF_000325575.1 Pteropus alecto | reverse complement strand
TACTAATGCTGAGAAGCTCCAGTTCTGCAACACTCACTTCCACAGATGACCTCAAAAACTCCATTGTTACTTTTTTTAGATAAAGTGTCATATTTATTATGGTAATTATGTGTTTTTAAATCATTTATGATGTGTAAAACTATGCTGTTTTTGTTAGGTTCCTGTCTTTTTTCCTTAAGTTTAATATGTCACTGATAAAAATGATGAATATTCTACTCCGAAATCATTTTTCATAAACTATATGTTTTTATTGCTAAATTATGCATAGTAGAGTGATTTGAGGGAATGTGTGTAACATTATAGCAGAACTGATTGTATATACATATATACATACTACACTCATCTACATACATATAAAAACTGTATGTGATTATATAAGCATGAAAAATTATGGCCATCACATAGTTACATGTGGTTCAATTAGGATAATGCAATTTCATAATTTTCTTTTAGTTTTATGCCTTTCGATTTTTAAACAACTATTTATAAAATAAATTAAGCTCTTCTCATTATGTTAAACAAAGTAAAAGAACAAATGCAGAGAAATTCTGGATTATTCTAGCAGCAATTTCTAATCTCCTAGGAGAAGAGAAAACACTATTATGGGAGCAGCTTAGCATAGTTTAAAAGCACAACTGAATGATATTTAATACCAAAAGCATCCAACTTGAGATAGCAGCAAGATTCCACAGCACTAGACAGCACACACATTCTGAGGTGTAATCATGACAGTCCTATTACAGCACAGTATTATCCTACTTGTGCAGAAATTTCATGAAAAAAGTTATAAAGGTATGTGGAAGGATGTGCTGAGGACTGTCAGAATAATTTATTGGTATATACACTGTTTTATTTCTCACTGAATTTCATCTTCACACATCCAGAGTCATCACAAGCCATCTTTGAGCACCTCTCCTCAGAAGAAGTCCGTGTTATTAAACCCTAAAGTAAAAGTTGCCTGAAAGACTCTTCCCTCCTGGCTTATTTCCTGCAGTCTACTCTTTGAAGGTTGTTCTAAGTGCCTTTGAAAGCAATAAGGGAGAAAGGGAGACATTTTTTATAGACCATAAGATCACACACACATATACACACACACACACACGCTGAGGGTTCAGAGGCCTGAGTGGTCTTGGGGTATGGAAACATCCTATCTTACAGTCTTCAGGGACTGGGGAGACCCCAGGGACTCTGGGAGCACACTGCACCTGGTTAAATGGACGTTAGGTTATCTGCCTCACCTGAGGTCCCCGTGCCTCCATCATGACCAAGAAAAATGGCATGTCAAACGAGGGCTTGACCAATGAAAATATTAGGGATGACCTTAAGAACACAGAGGTTAAAGGCCCTGGTCTTACCCACTGAGTTAAGTCAAACAGCTTTGCAACACCAAAACTAAAAACAGTCCAGTAAATACGCAGTCGCTTTCACCACTTCCTTCTTCTACCTGCTCAGAGTGTGTTTCCTTCACATCCATTTTCATGTACTGCCCCTTCATCTCTGTCCCTGCACTCACCTCTGCTTTTCTTTCTTCTATCTCTGAGTCCAATTGGCCAGATCAGACCTAGAGTTCAACAGTTTATAACTTATCTAATTCTTGTCTTTCCTATAGGGGGCAGAAAAGAAAAATGATCTACCTCATGCCATTTGGTCCTGCAAACTCATGATTGGTGGGAAAGAGCAGTGGTCACAGAAAGTAAGGAAGAATGAATTCCAGAAAATGATGGGCCCATCTAAGAATATATACAGCAAAAAATTATAGTATCAATTAGAACTTTTATTGTAATAATTATTTACAATTAAAACATACCTATGAACCACGTGAATATAATTCTAAGCTCTAATATTTGTATACATTAAAACAGTAATGGTACCACCAGCTGTCTTTCATCATAAAGATCTTATCTATATTTGCTCATTCATTCACTGGGATTCCAAAAGTCTTAAGAAATAGGTGTTACGCCTTGTATGATAAAGAGAATAAATCTTCAAAAAGCTTTAGAAAATACAAAAAAACCGAATGGCAAACCTTACCTGAAAAGTAAGTTATCTAAGTAGTCCTCTCTACTAGCTGTGAAAGTGTTGAGTATTCTAAGGGAAAGTGAACATAGTATATTATATCCAATATCCTGCTCTGCATTACTAAGCTTGAAAGATAGTCTTCTACCAGAGAAGATCTAGTTGATGCATGTTTCAATCCTGTGTGACATATAGCATCATATAGTTTGTTAAAAACAACACACAGAACAAGATGTGTATTTTCTAATTTAAAGGCTTCTTTATTTCTCTGAGATCATGAAAAGGATAGGACAGCAGACAGCTAATAAAATTTAAAAGTAATACTCAAAAGCATATCAAGTCAACATATATTTTCTTCACTCTAGATATGTGTTTTTATTAGATGCAGTTATGTAGCTCTCTGGAAGACATTCTATCATTAAAAAAATATATATATATCTTTTGTTGCCTGGAACAATTGGCATCAAAGTAAATTTAAATCTTTACCTCCTTAAGCACAACATGAAGAAGAAAAGATTTGCTTATTATTTTTGAAGAAGTATTTGGAATAAAACTAAGTGATTGCACTCTGGGAAGCTGGGGGTCGGGCTTAAGTTCATGAAAGTTTATTTTTTAGAAATGGTACTACCAGATGCCTTTTATCTGGATATTAAAATCATGGCTATATTTATTTTATTTCTACATAACTTTATTATCTAATAATTCTAAAATATGAAATAAATCATAGTCATACTTCTGTGACATTGAAGTTTTTTATTATGCTTACTTTCTCCTTTCAAGAGTCATTCCCCTTAAAAATTCCTCAAATCTGACCACCATAATGACTTTCATATATTCATAATGACCTTTATTACATACAGATATCTATATTTTATGTCACATTTCCAAAGAGGCTAATTTTCAGATCTCTATCATGGTTTAAAATTAATCATCCCAAACATGAGTTGATAGCTGTCAATAAAGGTGCTATCTTGCATTGAAATGTTTTCAGTTTACTACTTCCTTAAACTTTAAGACACATAGAAAAACCGTAATAATAGAACTCAGTGTGAAAGGTGAAAGAAGGTTGCCTTTTTCAGGGGTGAGTGGGGTAGTGCAAACAGATAAGGAAAGAGGATGGCTGCCTGATGTCCTAGAATCATTCACGTGCAAAGCCTTAGCACAGGCAGTGCATATATAACTACAAATGACCAGAGTTAAATATTAATTTCAAAAAACCTCATAAAATTAAGATTTATGTCAATAGCTGAGTTTATCTTAGTCTGTTTTGGTGAAATATTAATGGACTTGATATGATAGGAAGTTCTAAATACCATATAAAACAAATTTGCTGCCCTATATAAACTTGGAAAAATAGAGATGAAATTGTATTTGCGCATTTTTAAAATCTTCACTCTCTTCACGTGTAGTTTCTCTTGTTTCTCTCATATTCCAGATTTAAAACACTTTGAGCATACTATGGAAATTTATATTTGTAGCCTCACTGTTTTGTATTTAAGTATAGTAATGTCTTAAATATGTTCTTAGTGCTTTGCTTATTTAGGGATAAGAAATTGATATCCTTATATCTAAAATAATTTCAATAAAAACGACTGCATATTAGTTATGTCACCTAGGGGAAAAAGAACAGAACAAACAGAAATTATTTTGATTTATCAATTTACCTACCAATATAAACTTTATTGGCTATAGAACCAATAAGGCAAGTTCTTTGTTTTATTAATCTTCCAATTCCAAGCTGTATTGCATAAGGTGAGAACAAGCAAAGTTTTTTGAATTAATACATTGATAAATTTGTGTCTTGAGAGATGAGTTCTTCACATATCAAATAATTTCTGCTTATATAAGCTTTTCTACAACTTATTTTTTGTTATTGGTAGAATCTTTGCCATGTTGAATACAGAATACAAACTGGAAAAAATAAAATTGATATACAATATAACAAAAGCATAAAAATAGAGGGTGAGCGAACAAACAATTCTTGAGTGCCTATTTTCAACAGGTTTATACATCTCACTTAATTTATCTTAGCAGTTGATACTTAAATATTATTATCTAAAATTTAAATCTAAAGTAAAGAAGCCATAATAAACTTATATAGTTTGTCTATGAGCTTATAGTTATTGATTGGTGGAGCTAAAATTCACTGTGATTTCTGTGTATGCTCTTTTTAATTGGCAACCATACAAATATATAGTATTTATTTAAAACATGCTGATCTGAATTTATAGAAGAAACAGAAAAAGGAAGTTATGATACCAAAAAATATTTTTTAAATTAACTTTCTAGAGAGAATCATGGAATAATTGATATATTAGCATCTTATCTTCATTTGGGAAGAATTTGTCATTGGCATGGCATTTAAGTCTCTCTTCAATTGAATCCAATCTACTTTCTCCCCTACTTCAGTCTTCATACAGCGAATGCTAACCAGACAGCTTTTTGCTTCCAAGACAGTCCCCAAATCATCATGCATTCATTTTTTTGTTCCTTTTGCTTCCTCTGCTTTGCAGGCTGCATTATTCTACCAGCAGGCAATTTTTATGATATATATCATATGCCCATGCTATTTTTTATGATGTATATTGTATGTCTGATCCAAAATGAAATATTCTGCAATCCTAGCCTCCAAGGTCGCAGACATACTCCCTTAGTTATGTGTTTGGCTAACTCCCTCACCTTTAAGTCCTTCCTTGAATGTCACTTTCTCAGTGAAGAATACCTTAATCGCCTTATTTAATATTGAACCTCTCCCCTTCCCTCCTTCACTCCCCTTTACTCTGCTTCTCTTTTTATATTTCTCATTGCATGTCTAACAAACTTCATAATTAACTTACTGTGTTTGTGCAATCCCCAAAGGCAGGTACGAATAAACGGACACCTAACCGGAACTGGGTGAAAATTGGATTCTCTCCTTTCTTGGATGCTCTCTAGAGATGGAACTAAGAAATCCTAGTGCTGGCGGCTGCAACTGAGCATATAAAAATTCAGGAGCTGTACAGTCAGCATCTTTATGTGAGAACAGCAGGGCAAGTCATTCTGCAGAGAAAAGGAGAGATGGGAGACAAAGTTGGAGGATAGTGGAGGGGCAAAACAAGAAAGACACTGAAAAACTGAGAAAGAAGCAGTCTTAGCTTCTGACAGTTTTTAATGTATTATTTATTTTTTCAAAAAGCCTAGGTTTACTTCTGTGCTTGGGGATGAGCAATCGGCTGCTACTTTTAATGTTGCTTAGTATCTGCTTGAGCTATTCTAGTTTTCTCTTATGTAAAACCAAGATCATTTAACTAATGAAATATTAACCATTTTCTTTTTTTTTCTAAGTAATTTACATTTAGTTCTAGAAATTTATATCTCTCACAGATTATAAACATCCTATAAGTACTACTTCTTGGTTTTTTATTCCCAGTGGTGACCAGCACTGATTGGGTCAATGGTTGGTTTTTGATAAATTTGGTTTCCAGTGCACACAGATATGATGTAGCATTAAAGTAGTCAGTAGATAAATAGCTTTGGACTTATACTTTGTCCTCCATAACATTAACAGGAAAGCTGACTTATAGATTGCTTCTAAATATTTCAAATTTGCTGAAATAAATTTTTTATATTTGGTGGGCACCTAACATGTCTGGATACAGCACTAAATGCCTGATACATGTTTCATGTGACCCTCAAGGCAACCATCCACCTCAGCTGTTCTTTTTGTCTTAAATTTCTTCATTTGTGTTTGAAGGCATAAGACACAGAAACCAAGTTAACTAGGTCAATCATCTAACTAGCAGAAGATAGAGCCTATTACTTAAGCTGTGAGGCAGCCTCATCCAAAGATCAGGAAACAAACTGGGAGACAGCTTGCTCAGGTTTGAATCTCATCTCTGTCACTTCAAACTGTGTGATTTTAGGCAAGTTGCCCACCTTCTCAATACTGCAGTTTGTTCTTCTCCAAAGTGGGCTTGATAACAAGAGCACCCACCTCAGAGGATTACGAAAAGATTAAATAAGTCTGTAATGTGTTTTGAATAGGCCTGGGGCATAAGTGCAATATAAATATTTGTTGATTAAAAAAATTCTCATAAAAAATCCTATGCTTTTTTCCCCCTACTTTGTTGTCTTGCACAGAACCTGGTACAAGGTGATAATAATGACAGGTATCACTTATTGATTGATGACTACATGATGGGTATTGGGCTATGAAGTAACTTAATCTCATTTGTTTCTTATGACAACTTAACAGAGACATTTTTTTCTGTAAGTATGATATATTTGGAAAGAACAACAATTCCAGGGGTTTTGTCCAATAGCTTTATTTGTATCCTCCCCAATGGTGCTAAATAATAATGATGATGACAACAGTTAAAAACAATAATAGTTAACTTAAAAATTACTTACTAAACCTATATGATTTAAAAAGAATAATTACAACTACCCTATGAGATAGTTGCTCTTACCGATGAAAACACTGACAACATAGAAAGCTTAAGTGTCACATAGGTACAGTCCTTAATTATAGCACTTTTAAAAAAATATTATACATTAATTTAATATTTATTTTAGTACCTGCACATGGTTTAGAAATTAAAAAAAAATTTAACATTTTATTAAAAAATAAAATTTTTCTCCTCCCTCTCCCCTCATAGTATTTTTGTATTAAAATATTTTTTAAAAGTCAGAATTAAAGCACATTTGTATATTTCTTTGCAGAACACAATATCCAGTGAAATTAATAGTATTTATTTTTCATGAATAAATTACATAAAAAGTAGGATTTTATCAAAATTCTAAGTCCAATGCAAGTATATATTTAGTCAGGTTTTTAAAGTTCATCAGCAAGTGCTACTAATAATATTCTCACAAATAAAATTACTTTTTTCATCGCTTTATATATCCCTCCACTAAAGTTACTGGATGACAAATGAAATTTATATATTTAGACTAAAATAACACTTTCATTGATTTTTCAGTAGTCATATTAATGCATTATCACTCTGAATTTTCCAAGAACTGTTTGACTCTCATCAGGTAATTTTAACAGTTTAGTTAAAACTCAGAGACTTACTTTTATTAGACTTTTTTTTAGTGTACTGAGCTGGGTAGGTATATATTTGAATCATCAGAATTTATTACTGGTGGTCCAGCAAAAGCATCATGAACTTATCATTTGTCAAGGCTGTCACAACTTGAATGAATCTTGTTAATAATTTCTTTAGCACAATCTAATTTAACCTGTTTGTGTATGAACCTTAAATAATCACTATTAATACTTCAAATATAAATACTTTATCATATATAACTGCTCTTTCTTTTATTGAAACTTAAAATTCTTAATATTGCTACCTGACAAAGCACTTTAACTTATACTGCACATGTACATATCTGAACTTTAACTGAAAAATACCATAAGATAATAACAGTATTTAATTAATGGTTACTTGCAAAAAAAATGGCTAATGAAGTAATATTAGCACTGAGAATTGAACAAGAAAAAAGGTTCTTTTATTCCTTTTATATTGCATAGTTTTCCAAGAAGATGTAACAGCTGTTGACATTTATACATCAAACAACAGAGCATTAAGATATATAAAGAGAAAACTGAGAGGCATATAAAGACTGATGTCCAAAACTCTAGTCATAGGACTATAATACATATAGTACACAACTTTTAGAAAATGTTAGATCAAATACACAAAAATAAGCCAGGATGTAGAGTGAATAAAAACAACACGGGTAGGAAGCCACATGTAGAGAGAGAAAACTCTTCCCTGAATCAAAAAAGACAACATATTATTTCTAATACTTGATGAACATTTATAAGAAATCAATCAGACTAGAAAGAAAATCTGAAAAAAATTCAAAAAATAAACCATAAAGGCTATGTTCTCTAACATAAATGCAATTAAACTAGAAATTATAAATGAAAGACCATGGGCAAACAAGCTCTATAAATAGAATAATTAATTCTAATTATGATATTTGGGATATTCAAGAAATAAACATTGAAATTATTATATATTTACAAATGAACAATATGTAAAACACTATGCACAGGATATGTATGCATAGTACGTAAGAAAAATGTATAACCAAAATGTTTATATAAAGGAAACAAAACATTTAAAATTGACATAAGCATTCTTTGAGAGATAAAGATCAATAATAAAAAAATATGGAAGGAAGAAATTTTAAAAAATAGAAATCGATAATTTTAAAACAACAAAAATGTGACTTCACTGATAAAATAAACTGTTTTTTTTTAAGGGTAAAGGAGGTCAAATACATGGTGACAGAGAAGATTTGACTTTGGGTGGTGAACACACAATATATGGACAATGTATAATAGAATTGTATACTTGAAACCTATAATGATTTATTAACCAATGTCACCCCAATAATTTTAATTAAGAAAATAAAATAAAATAATTCATAAAATATACCTTGCTGGGTTGACAAAGGGTTGAAAAAGGCATGAAAAATATAAATCACATTAATAATAAAAAGTTTTTAATACCAGGTTGGGGAGGTAATGTAAAACATTGTAAAAGAAAAGCTCATTTGAATATACTCATTTATATTTGAATAGCTAAGTAAATATTAATGTAATGGACCTAGATCTAGAAAACATAAATTGTTAAACTCGCTGAAAATGTCAGATAAATATATTAATAATCTAAAATAACCCCACTTCATTCAATTCACACCAGGTATCTATTTAAAAAATATATAATTCTTATATTACTTAAATCATTACAGAGAACTTGAAAAAATGAAAACTTCACCACCAAAATTCTGCTAACAAACCACAAGAGTAGAAAATGTAAAAAGAGCATGGATTAAACTCAATTTTGTGAAAAATAGATGGATAGAATATTAATAAATAGGATTTAGCTGAGTATTAAAAGAAAGATACATCATGAGCTAGGAGACTTCATCCAAGAAATGAAAGGATTATTCAATATTAGGAGATTTAATATAACTTAGTGCTTTCATAGATTGAAAAAGAAAAAAACATATGATTTTCATAATGATTAATGAAAAATCATTTGATCAAATTCAACAGCCATTACTAATTAATTTTTTTAAATACTTAGCAAGTTAGAAATAAGAGAATATGCCCATAACCTGATAAGAAATTTACCTGAACCATATTCTTAACAATTAACATTAAAATGGAACTAAGGCAAAGATGTTTATTATTAGCACTATTTTCAATATTGCACTGAAAATTGTCCTTAATTCAATGATATAAGAAAAAAAAATCTAAATGAATCTTAGAATTTGTAGATAACATTGTTTTCTCATAAAATCTGGGCAGACTGAAAAATTCTGCGAACAAATATGTATTCTATAATGTGATAGGGGCAAGCTAAATGCACAAGAATCCAAAGCTTTCTTACATGTCGAGTAGCCAATTTTTAAAAGTTGTGGCCAAAAGAGACCCTATTCAACATCTCAACAAAAACTACAACATACTTAAGCTTAAAGGAAGGAACTTAATCTACATTAGTATCATGTAAAGTTTTAATAAAGGGCATACACATCAAAGAAACTAAATAATGAAGTACATCATATTTCTGGAAGGGAGGACACAATCTTTGGAAGATATAAACTATACTCAAATTAATCTACAAATTTGATGTCTTTACTATTATTTGTAACAAAATTAACTGATTCTGAAGTTCACATAGACGAGTAAATAAATAATGCCTAAGAAATATTTGCATAAAATGTATAATGAGCAGAAACACAATTCACTGAAATTCTATAAAGGTCTTATGATTAAAATAGTTTAATCCTAACAGTGAAATAAAGAAACACAATAGAGAGCTTAGAAAGAGACAAATACATAAACAGAATTGGCATTTTAAATTTTGCTACAATGGTGGACTATTTAATAAATGATACAAGTACAGAAAAAAATGATTAAGAAAAAAATATATACCTCAAAATGTATAAATGAAGGATTTATTTATAAGTTAATTATAAAAAAATAAATAAAAGTGGAGTTAGAAGAACAGATTCAGAAACATGGAAGAATGTGTGCTTTCTCATACCCTAAAGTTAGATAACCTAGTATCTTCAAATGTAAAGGTGAATTTAAATTATAAAAATGAGTGGTTAGGACCTACCTAAAATCGTTCCTTCTTTATCACTAATAGAAATCTTATATTACTGGAGGATAGTAATATACCCAGCTAAATGTAAACTTTCCTGGCATCCCAAATGACTAGGTATGGTTATATCACTACATTCTGATCAATCATATAGAAGTAAGAATTGTAGAGAAGGATTTCATGGAAGGCTCTTAAAAGAGAATCTGAGAGGTGTGAAGAAACCTTTCCCATCTACCTTTTCTAGTTTTCACTACCTGGAACTCAAGTGCCATGGCTGAATTGTCGGCATTCAGGACAATGAAATAAAGATACAAGGTGCCTGGGGCCTGATTGATTCCTGGAGTTCATAACGATATTGGACCTCAATCTCTGGACTTCTTTTGCGTGGGAAAATAAACTCGTGTTAGTTAAGACTACTGTTTTTCATTTTGTTACATGCAATCAATCCTAAAAATAAATTACTCAGGGTTCAAGGAATTCTGAGATGGTTGGAGATAATGATTTAAACATGAGTATTGTAGACTAAATGTTAGAAAGAAAATAAGGATTTGACCATATAAACATTAACTCCCCTCCCCCATCCCACTGCTTATTATGGAATGAAAGCAGTTACTATATGAGATGAGAGAAGGAAATTCAAACAATTACTTTGGAAAAAATATTCTACTAGTAAGACTGAACACACTTCACAGTGTTCTTGGAATACATATTCTAGTTCCATGCTGGCCTGAACATCATGAGACTTTATTTTTCCTTCCTAATTCATCCTAGGGCTGTAAGGAAAGAGATTACAAGGCGAAGCTCCAATATTTAGTAAAAGCATGGTATAAAACATCCAAAATCTTGCTTAATTTTAAATCACTTTAAAAGAATCACACTTTTATATAGAGTATTTTATTTGAAAAATTTGCTCAACAAGATTATATGATTACTATGAATAAAACATATCACATGGGCTCCAAGTTATTATTTTCAGTCTTATATTCAAAGCACTCTTTTCCTTGAGTGTGTAAAAATACATTTAAAAGGTAACACTGTAATAAACAGATGTGAAACTTGCCCTAACAAAACGGATTTTAAATTTTCTCTTTTAATCTTATACATTGCACATTAAATTGAAGACCATAATAAACTTGTAGCTGAATATATGTTTTAAACATACTAAACTTAAACAGTTATAATATTAGCTTCAAGACTAGAGAATCACTTAAAAATGTTCTCTAAGTAGGAAGTGTTAATTGTGTTATACTGATTGAGTCGATCTTTTTAATATGTGTGCACGTATATGTTAGTTAGTAAAATACACATTTAACAACCAGACTTCATGAGTATGTGGTGGGAAATAGCTCTCCTGGGACTCACTTACAGGAACATCAGAGAATGAAAAGCATACTGACAGAAGCTTAGAGGAATTTGAGACAAACAAAATCTGAGGCTCTGGTTAAAGAAGACAGGAGTTTAGGACTTCCTGGAGAAGAAGATAGCTAGACTCCTGAAGAGAGATCACTGTGGAGCTCTATACACCACCCAAAAAAAATTATAGACATTTAAAAAATTGTAATGATGCTTGAAATTGTTATTTTCTATATGATCAAATTTGTGATGTTCTACTATTGCTAACTTTAAAAAAAAATTCTCAAAACAAAGCATTCTTACTGTAGGATAAGTGTACAAATTTAAACTTCAAATATAGAATACGAAACCTCTCAGAAGGCAATCTCCATCTCTTCTACCTCTACTGCCTATAACACATGCAACATTCACATAATATTTTCACCATTTTCTGAAACTTTCATTGTCATCCTTCCATATATCTGTGGCTGACTGTTTGCTTGGAATATCCTTCTCCATTTTACCTTTTGAGATAATTCTAAACATTCTTTCAGAGCCTGACTTGAATACTTTTTATTTTATGGAAGTTATATAATTGGCTCATCCTCTCCCTATCTCTCTGCTTAATGCCAAGTACAGAGTTAACTGATTCATACATTTGTATATACTGCTATATAACATTTACGCTGAACTGCAGAAGTTGTTTGATTGCATCCTTTCCTCCCCGCCACTTCCCCAACATACACATATAGGACTGAGAGTACTTTTAAGAGCATGAATGCAAGAGTATTAGAGAAGTTGCAGAGTGCTCACTGAGAAAAAGAAACAAAGATAACCAGATCAGAAGGTAGGTAGGTTCATACATTCACTTAGCTGTTCTCAGTTGTAGAAGTTTACAAGTTGAAAAGGGGAGTGTCTGTGTGACCCAGGAACATTCTATTTTTAAACCCCTCTCCTTATTACGTCAACTACTTTCCATCCTTCATTTACATCCAGCTTTCTAGCCTCAAAGCCACTCTATGTAGAGTAGAAAAGGAAAATCCTTAAAGAAAATCTTGCCCTCATCCCCTTTTCTTGGTAAGAGAAGTGACTCGATCAAGTGCTCAAATCTACAAGACTTAAAACTAGAATATATTGCTTTTCTCTTAGTAAGAGAATCTTTTCTTTATATCTTTGATATTTTAAAATTTAGAATAAATTCTACTTTTCTGAGAGGTTAAGTGGTTCTTTGTGAGCTTCACTATTTCAAATCAGTTGTTTATATGAAAGTCATGAGGATTTGTAAAGAATCTAGTTTTATAAAAAAATACTCTAAATTGAGTAAATATAATAAAACTACAGAGAA
>NW_006439192.1:16516188-16563767 GCF_000325575.1 Pteropus alecto | reverse complement strand
AAGAGTGTAATCTCCATATGTCTTTCTTTGATGCATCCTCAGAACCCACCAGTACCTGGCAAATACTGGGCATGCAGTAAATATTTTTGAATGAATGTGCACATGAACGATATGGTGCGTCATATTCAGAAACAACTAAGAATAGTTGTTTATTTATACCATCTTCAGGAAAATCGACTGTACAATATTGTACTTAATGTATCTTGAACTTTTCTCATAGGAAGGTAGACAGGAACGATAAAGAACATGGACTGTTGCCAGAGTATATGGGTACAAATTGTGGAGCCCCCTTTTACAGGTTCTTTGAACTTGTTATAACACTGTTATAACTTGTTATAACACTATCCATGAAGTGAGCGTAATATCCCATCCTGTGACATCTCAATCTATCATCACCTAAAAACAAAAGACCTAGCAATACATCCTGAGGAACTAGTTAAGTTATGGAGTATTTGATTGGCCTCTCCTCTCATGACATCCATTTTTTAAACATATATCCCTTTGAACTGGTTTTCTTTTCATAAACCGGTTGAAATCAGCATAACCCAAGCCAGTCAAGTGACACTTATTAAAGACCAGCTTTATGAATGTTTTCTATAGTTTTTGAAATTTAATTGCCAACTAATATAAGTTTAATTGCCAACTGATTTAAGGTCCCAATCAATATCTTAAACTCATGTGTTTAATAAATGTTTTTCAATTTATTTCTACAGATAAGAAAATAGAAACTATTTTTGTATTTCTCTTTAGAAACTTAAAAACGAGGTTTTCTTAAATATTCTCAATAATTCCATAGCAGTTTTAGTATAGTAAAATATGATTACTAGTCAAAAGATTAAACACCAAAAAGACATTGACATATGTGTCCACTAAATTTAACAGTCAGAAATACTACCAATATCCAACGTGCATACTAATGAATGTCCCTGAATAAACCCAGTACCACACATTTAGAATTATATCCGCATATCATATATCCACATTACTGCTGTGGACTGTTTTTATAATACAGATAATGGCCAAATGGATTCAATGCCTCTATAGCAGAGCTTGATTTTGTTGTTGTTGTTAATACTGTTTTTCAACATGATGAATAAATGTTCAAGTCCATTATAAGAAACTAAAATTATGAGACACACAATTAAATGTTTAAGTTTTAAAAATCTGGCTGACTTTAAAATGCCTATTCATTTATCTTACAAAAGAAGGTAGAACCCTAAGACACTATTCACAAATAAATTGTTAATTAACATTCACATTTGACCTTAGGAAGAAAGAAAAAAAACTCTTTGAATTGGTGCAGTGTGCAGTTTGCACCGTTTCTGTTCAATAATTTTAGAGGAAGTCTTGATGAGAATTTTGGAACTGAGTTATATTCCTAAACATCAGAACACTGGAAAAAAATGAACTTAAAAAATTGGGAGAATTCCCTATTAATTCAATGAGCTGCTGAGTGCTCTTTGAATTTCTACTGTGTGTCCAGCAGAAAGAAAAATAACAGAAGACATAACCCTTAATATTCAGGAAACTCTCCATTTTATTGGAGAGAACAATAAAATAATTATAGAGCAACCTACTAACATACCTATACACACATGTCCATATTTACATGTAGCCTGGACTAATTTATAAATGTATCCATCTATTTATCACTGGTTTATATTTGTGTGTGAGTGTGTGTGTGCTCACACACACACTTATACAAATGGTTAAGTTAATACAATATATTGAAAGCCATGTGGATTCTACCACTGACAGAAAGGTATTATGCTATGAATTTGAGGATCGGCTCACTGTGGGCAAGTTTTATGCTTCATAGCCACTGAGGATGCAGAAGATGTGGGTAGATAACTCAGTAGCTGTATCCCTACCACACCATTTCATTTTATCTTGCCATCCTGCTATGGCCCTCACAGCATATTTCATGACTATAAGCTGCCTTCTTTCTTTATCATTTATTATTCAGAGTAATAGAGTGAACTTTCTTTCTTATCTTACCCCTACAGAGTGTAAACTCTCTAAGGGCAGGGTTTGGACATTTTATCACTGTATATCACACTGAGCAGAGAACTTGGCACACAGTAGATGTTTATTTAATATTTTCCAAATGAAAACATATATGAGGTTAACATTAATTCTTACTTATATGATAAAGGCAGGTGGTGCTGGGAGGAAAGACGACTTCATGTATCAGACAGTAATAATAATAATTATACCAAGGTAAATATTTTGGAAATGTAAGTGTACTTTCTCAAGTCTAGATACAATCCTTAGTTTACCACAGCATTCATTTACCTGGGAAGACAGATATGTTATAGAAGCCTTGAAAGAGAAAGAATAAAGTAATATTCAGCTGCTGATGCAAAAGGAATGGTATGCAGCCCCTATCCCTACCCCCCACAAATTATTATATTAAGAGCCCAATTTAAAGCATCTAGCTTATAAGTCTACTCTGTAATTGTTAAAGGATATTAAAGGCATAAAAAAAGCCTACCCTTTTCTGGCTCAAGAAATTGTGGGAGATGAGGAGGGAGGGAGAGATGGAGAAAGAGCACCAAGAGATCAGACACAGGAGACAGTGAAATAATGTTAGTTGGAAAATCCTAGAAGTAGAGAAACCTTCTTGATTACCCTCCTGCCTACCCCACACTTTATTTGGAATTTTCACCACTATCAGCAGAGAGGTGGCCACAACATTGGGCCAAGAAAGGCCCTGGGTGTTATGGAGCTCTAGCTTTTCTGAGGCTCCACCCTCATCCCAATGAGGCTTTGAGGGGAAATAGATGAAAATGAAAAGGATGGCTCTGGAAACTTGAGAGTGGTAGAACAGACCCTCCACTGAGGCTACCACCAACCATGGAAAGATTTGTCCTAGTTGAGCTCTGAACACTCATGTGGGAATGGGATAAGGCTGAGCCGGCAGGAGGGTACTAAGGTAGCTGATGAAGCAGCCCCTGATTTCAACTGCCAAAGCTAATAGATCAGGCATCACCCTGGTGGACAGGAGCATGAACCCTAGAGACAATGGAGGTAGAGGCTGCCCCAGGCAACGAGACTACTGGAAGTCACCTCAGGCTAGATGGGCAGGGAAAGGGCCCAGTGTGGCCTGGGGCAGGCAGCTGCTGAAGGAGCTAGACTGTTTATTTTTCACATATGATTGCTGCAGCGATGGTAAGGACAGGCAGGTATAAATAATATATTGGTTTGCAGGGTATATTTGTGATATTTTCAATGAATCAATTCATATGTTTACACAAGGAAGGACTTGGCCAGTGATACTGAGGTTGTGCTTTCCATCTCTGCTGACCGTAGTTCAAAAGATATGTGCAGGTGACAGTCGGTGACCCCATCGTCGGCAGGATCACCAGCCCCCTGCATCCTCCCTCTCTCTCCTCCTTGGGCAGAATGAATTTGATGGGAGTTTTGTGACCACTATCTGTGCACGGTGGTGGCATTCTGTCATTTTTACACGTTGTTCTCATTAAAAGAGAATTATACTGAGAACAAAAAAAGGAGGAGCTAGAGGATTCTTTGACCAAACCTGGACTTTTCATTGCTGTGAGAGACTGTATAAGACTGTGCTCAAAAGACTTTTCATTGCTGTGAGAGACTGTATAAGACTGTGCACAACTAGTGAAGGGGTTGGGGAAGTAAAGCTGGAATTCAAACCTGGGTAGTCTTATTCTGAGCCTTGACATGTTCACTTATACTTTCTCCTTTAAATAAACTAGAAGTCTTTCTTTTCACTTCCGGTTGTTGTGTGCATTAACTTTGCCACCTAACATCACATACATAACCACAGTCATAACTAATCATATCAAAGGGAGAAGATAAATAGTGCAAAGGGTAAAGGGATAGGTTTGGGAGTGATACTAGCTTGGGTTTGAAGTCACATTCTACCTGTGGCTAGAATCCAGCTGTGGTAAAATACCACATTCTACCTGTGTGAACTTGACCAAATATAACCTCAGCTTTATTTTCTATGTATGCACATAGTAGCATTTACCTATTGCATAGAGTTATTGTAAGAGGAAAAAGAGATAATGTGTGTCGCAGTGTACACAGAAAGAGCTAGGAAATGTTAGCTGTTGCTGCTGAGAAAGAAAGTCCACAGCTCAAGGTGGCACAACACTAAGGAGTAGTGTCCAGTCCATAACTTCCCAATCGCAAGCTAAATCTGACTCTTACTACTTCCACCATGTTCTCTTTTAGTCTGCCTCTGCCCAAAGTTTGTCATCAACCTTTTCATCATATCACTGAATTCTTTCTTTTCTTTATGAGCGTAACAGATGACACTTTGCCTGTTAGCCTTCTCCATTCTTTTGATCAGACATACTCTTTCTCCTTTGGATGACTGCAGCACATATCAGTAACTTCTTTATGGCATTCATTGTTTTCTGGCTTTTAGTTATTTATGAAAAGGTGTCTGAGAGATGCTTGTGTAAAGGAATAATTTTCCTTATTAGACAGAGAGCAAGTAAAGGCAAGAACTATATAACAATTTAAGGATTCTCTGTAAATTCAAAGTATATGGCCTTAACATCTTTCAGACTATCAAATTACTTATTAAATGTGCTGGTGTCACCATGTCCTGAAACTCCTCCCCATATGGCTACTAATTTGGTTCACTGACACAGTTGGAACAGGAAATATAAAGATAAAATTTTTTTCTTTGATTTTTCACATGACTTTGTTAATGAGAAGCTTTGACATTTTACCTGAGACAAACCTTGGCAGAGTGGTACAAGTTCAGAATGGAGAACTAGAAAGCATGGGTTATAAACCCAATTCTGCTACAAAGTATCTTTGTGACCTGTACAAGTCACTTATCCTCTTTGTGCTTAAATATTTTTCATCCGTTATACAATTGAACTTGATCGCCTTTAAAGTATCTCCCAGCTCTAACATTCTAGGATGCCGTGATTTTACTCTCTTTTAATTCTCTAAGATAAATAAAGCCTTTCAGTTTTAAATAGCATTAACCTTAGTAGAGAGTTGTCTTATTGGTTTTGTTCACACTGTTATTGGCATGACCTTTATGGTGCAGTGCCCCCTGTGACACATGATAGAATACCAAAAGTCACAGTCCACAGCTCAGTCTAATGAAAAATACAGTTTTAATTGCGGGTTGGCCACATTCACAATATTACCTTAATGAGACAGTAAAGTGCAAGAACTAGATCTTCCTTGCAAATATGCACCCTCGCTTGCAGATTTCTTAATACATAGTGACAGTATTGAGCTTAAATATAAATACATTGTGAACTTTTGCAGTCCTGAAGCAATAGGAAACAATTTAATAAGAATTTCCTGCAAGTTCCCAGCCTGTAGTTCGAGCAAGCCAGCAATTCTGAAACTCTCTTCCCCTTGCTGTGATATTAGTTTATTCTAAATTTATTTCTACCACTATCTAGAATGTCTCATTTTCATCTCTTACTTCATGACAACTCTTCCTTCAAAGTCTTTATAAATAAAAGTGCTAATATTCATTGAATGCTTCAAACTAGTATACTTAGTTTGCCTGAAGAATAACATACCTTTATCTCACAGACCTGACAATCTCATCTTCTTTGATAAGGTTAAGATCAAGTCCATTCCATGTAATCATTCACTAACTTGATGCACCCCATGGTCGATCTAACCAGCACTGACTCCTTGATTTTCTTCTCCAAAGTAGAAGATAAGAAATTCCTCTTTTATTATACTGAATCCCTCTATTTTTCTCATAATGCTTTTTATGAAGATTATATTTACAATTCAATCTCTTCCTTCTCACTTGGAATCATATCATGTTTATTTTCTGCTTAGACCTCTCCATAGCTTCTCTCTGTTATTAAAATAAAACATGTATTCTTAGACTATAAGACTCTATGTGTTTGCACACTTGCCTAATTCTATAGCATTATTTAATTCCACTACCTGAGCATCTCTATTCAATTTTCACTATGGCAACCCCGATCCTTCCTGGTGGCACAAATACCCCATAGCGACATGTTAGGTAAAAAGATACAAGATTCATAAGATAGAATAAAGAAAGAATGTATATAAATATGTAAAATCAAACATGTGGGTGGAAACATTTAGGGTACTATGGAATAGTTGTATTTACAGTGACACAATCACTGATTATTGCTAATTCCACAGGTCTGCAAATCTCTTTGTTCTGTCATCTCCATCTCTGTATCTAAAGCTATTGCTTCATTAATTGATCCTTGGACTGGGAGACAAGGCAGTTTGCTCTCTTGGCATGGTGCCCCACCAAGTTATAGGAGCAGATTGTTAACATAATTCACTAGATCATACAAAATGGATTCTTCACTGACACTTCTCATTTTCCAGTGAAGGTGTTTTAGGATGAATGCATCTTCACTGAGTTTTCTGTTTGTTTATTTATTTGCATCGTAAAACATATCAGGTTGACTCACGTCTGGAAAACATCAGTTGATATAGCAGGTAAAACAGAATTGGAAAGCCTACGTTTCCTAGAGTAAGAGGAAAGTAGTTGCGTTTTTAATGAACTTGTGATGAGCAACTTACTTTTGCAAAACATAGCAAAAATATGCTAATATTTTCTAAGTACCCAGTATTATTCAAAGTGCTTTACAGACATCACTTAATTTAGGTCTTAAAATAATGCTCAATGAGAAAGTGGGAAAATATTTTTATCCTCATTTTAGAATTGAGTAAAGTAAGGCACAGAAAAATTAAGCAACATTTCTACCAAAGAGACAGAAATTTGTACCTAGGTATTCTGCTTCTATAGTTTACCTTTTAAAATACATTACTACGCTACCTATAATATCTGACCCAAAACAGGGAGCAAATGAAGATTTTTCAAGCAGATGGTTAACAGTTGTCTTATATGGCTGGACAAGACTCTGAGTAAAGGGTTTATCTTTTTGCCATCAACCACTTGTTTTCTATCCGTACAAATACAACTTAATAAAAAAGTATGAGAACTCATGTTATTTTTAACCTCCTAGAATATAAACCCAGTATTCATTTATTTCTCTGCCTACTTGAAGTGTTAAAGTAACCAGATTAGGCCCAAGATGGAGTCACTTATGCTAAGCTCCACGTCAGCAAACCAAAACCTAACTAAGTTTCTATGGTTGGTAATTCCAGAAAAAGAAGGCCTAGGTTGACCAAAGAGTGCTTGCCTGATCATCATTAAGTTACTGGACCCGACTCCATATCAGAGAAGTAAACCTGCTTTAACCAATCAGTCCAGGCCCAGTATAACTTCCTAGTACCTGCTCACTTTGGTCTATAAAACACTCTAATTATACAACTCTTTGGAGCTCCTTTCTGTCTGTTTGATTGGATGTGGCCCATTCATAAATTGCTGAATAAAGCCAAAATATCTTTAAAATGTACTTATTTGAATTTTGTTCTTTAACAGGAAGAACACGACTGTGTTTAATTGTGAAATATATTTATTTAATCTATTTGTAGATTTAACAGGAGTGTCATATGCAACATTAAAGGCCTATGTGTAACTTTTTAAAAAAAATCTTACTGAGATAATCTTGAACAATAAGGCTGGTGCCTGTGTGATGAGTCACTTAGCTAAAAAGTGAGCTTGCATCAAATCCTAGTGCCTCCTACCCAAGCAGGCAGCCAATACAGATTTGCTGACGAATGAACCAATAGTACCTTAATTTTTTTTTTTTTAATTATTATGTATACAATGCCTCTGGTGAAGTGGTTTGAAAAACAAAAACTTGCCAATACTCTGTTTTGTTTTTTTTTTTTCATGTTACAACAGTAAAAATATGCTAAAATATTTTATAGTGTGTATTTTGGTGGAGAATTTATTTTACTAATTTTCTAGATAAATATATAGAATATTTTACAAAGATAAATGAATCATTTACATTTTTAAGTTTATGTTACTACATTTTGGGGGAGATTGATATGTTCTGAAAAATTGCTTTATCTGAGAATTTACAGGTGAACATAAAACTAGAAAATGTCCAGTTTCTACTCTAATGTGATAATAAAGGTTTGTAATGTAAATATTGTGAAATTACATAAATATTTTCTAATTGTAAAAATGTGTTATTAAGAATATCAGAAAATATGGATGAAAAAGCTTTAAAATATGTATAATTTATAACATGACTATATTTTTTCTAGTAACTATAAAGTTATAAAAAATGTGTATTCATCATGTTCATTTAAAATGCGTTATAATGGTAGTCTGGTGTTTTCACATACTTTTATCTCATTAGTGTGTCAAAGCAGGAATAGTTTAAAGAGATAATGGAGGGAAAAAAATAAGAAACAACAGTATGTTCTTTCACCTTCAGTCTGACCTAGACTACATTATGTTCAAATACAAAAGCTAACTAGAAATAACATTAGCAGAATTCTGTTTCATTCAAAAAATAAAAAGACTATCTGACTGTGGCATACTAATTTAAGTAATGTAACTAATTCTCCCTCTGGGATCTGGGTCAGAACTTACCAGCAGGTTCTGTTTTTTTTTGTCTGTGCTTCATCCTGCCCTTGAACATTTTTCTTGATTCTCTTCCAAATCTGATACACTAGTTACTCTCGTCAAAACACCATCCATACCTTCATTTGCCAAACATTTTAGTATTCCATTTTCAGTAGTTCTTATTCGATAGTTATTTTCTGGTGACCATAATCTTCTCTGATACTCCTTTATAGAACTCATTCATTCATTCAATTGTTCACATAAATTTATTAAGCTCCTCTTCTGTGCCAACCCAACACTTTGCTAATCCCTTCCCTTAATACTGCTAACATGCATTATTTATACATCAGATTTATCCCTCTTTTCTTTCTTTCATTCTTTTTTTCCTTTGTATGAATATCTACTCAATTCAATTGTGAGTTTCTTCAAAACAGGAATTCAAAAGAAAAAATCTTCTTTCCCATCTTCTATTTTGCATAAAATGAAAAAAAATATATATATATAAACTAGCCTCTTATTGGCATAATTAATTTCAATGAAAAGGCATGTTTGTGCCACAGAAATCAAGTGTTACCTCTGAATGAGAAGCAAATTTGCCCTTCTAAAGGTTTGCAATCTTATTATTATATAGTGGATTAATAGATGACAATGCATATCCTTTTATTTTATTAAAATTGATCATGTTCATTTGTAATTGTTAGATATATTCTTAAAATAGCTAGGTAGCCTCGGTTTCTATACATGTTTAGATTTAATTATAAAGAATAAAGGTTAAATTGTGTGAGAACACATGCTGAGTTCATCCTTGAAGACTGGCATGAAGAAATCAACACATTAAAGAAGAGAAAAAATAAGTGGCACTTCTGCCCTTTTAATTTAATTTTACAGCTTTTCTAATGAAAATTCACCTAAACACAAAGTACCTTACTAATTATCTAATCACAGCAGGAAAATAATAAGTGTAAACTGTACAATTGTGTTTCGAATTGTGCTCAGAACTGCTTCATACTTGGCTCTTCTCTAAGGTAAGTTAACCAATAATAAGGCTCTAATATATAATCCTAAAGAAAACAAAACTCTAAATATTAATTACCTTTTTTCCCTAATGTTTTAAGATATCTAAAATTTGTTGTTGTTTTTTTTCAATTAGCAAAATATTTGAATTCCATGCTCTCCTTCCTTTGTCAAGTCCAATTAAGATTTTTGGCCACTGTGTTAAAGCCAATGAAAGAAACATTAAGTTTAACTAATAAACACAAAATTCACCGTTTATTGATGCACATGAATTTTAGAAAGACTGCTGAAGTTACGATTGCTTGGTGACAGCATTATAGAAAAATTTCATTTATTCAGCAATACATGAACTTTTGAAGTAAAAGAAAAACATTACTTAGAAAAAAGCATGAAGAAATGGCTGATTCTCAAAACAAAGTGTACTCCTGCTGAGTCTTATTTCTTTAGCCATCAAGAATAAATGATTCTCGCTTCAAAAACTTAGGGAATTATATATTTTCCTCTCTCTTTTTCTCTAACAATATCCCTCCCAGCCATAGTCAGAAGATAGAATTGTTCAAGACAATTTGTGTAAAGATAAATCTATTTTATGTTTATCTTTTTTTCTTACTCTAGCAATGAAATAACCCCTGCAATCAAGAGGTAGTATATGGCCTGAATTAATTTAGAGGTGCTACATTTGCTCTAATATTTACAAATTAGCTTGAGATTTTATTCCTTAATAAACTAACCCAAAAAATGTACAAAAAGCAAATGCTGTGATCCTACAATTCCAACTAGAAATATTTACAAAATAAAATTATTAGAGAAGCAAAAGATTAGAAATGGGTAAATATTTTTTCCTCATAGAACTCATATATCTTTTTCTAATTTACACACAAAATAACTTGAAAAATATTTAAGAAACCGTAACACAGTAAGAAAAAAGCTGAAAAACAAATACTTGGAACATATAAAATAAAAATGACATTCACTACAAGTCAGTAAGAGCTACCTGACTAACATCAATTCTTTTTAAGGTTATGACTAATTGGTTTCTCAGAGGAACACAATAGATAACCTTGATTTCACTTGCACCTTAAGCTAAGAAATACTCTCAGAAAAAAAAAAAAAAGTGAAGGTATGAATTATATAATTGTACAATTATATAAGATTTACTGTTCATTAAACAATTAAATACAAATAGTGATTAATAGATTGATGTCATCTTGTATGGATATTTCCAATGATATAATATGGTTACCCTAGGCAACATTTCAAATCAATAACTTAGCAGAAGGCATAGAAAATTTGTTTTACAAATATAAAAACCACACTAAAAAATCAAGATCCCAAATTATTTCCACAGCACACCAAACTAAAGCGAACAAAATGAAATTTAAATAGAATAATTACTAAGTTCTAAATTTAGGTTTAAAAATCAATTAAACAAATAGAAGCAGAGAAGTCCTGAGATTGCAGTGGTTCATGTGAAAAACATCTAAATGCATTTGAACACACAAACTAGGCTAATTACGATACAAAACTGCTTCAAGGTGAATATAAAAATAAATAAGCATAAACAAAAGCTAAATTTAGCTTTAGTTGCAATAAGTAGAAATGTAGTATTTTAGTTATAGATGTAAGTCGACTGTTCATATTTTTCACTGACGAGACCAAATTTGTGGCATTGTTTCCTCTTCATTCATTCCTTTCTTGTTCATTTAATAATATGACAAGCATTTTTCATATGCAAGGTGAAATGCTGTTAAAAAAATACACCTGAAACATTTTAAGTAAACTGACAGCTGATGGCTTCCAGGAGGAAGGCAATTAAAATGATGAGGATTCCAAAAACCATGTCACATAAATAGTTAATGAAAACAGATATTTTCACTGACAAAGAGAATAGCCATAAAGAATAAACTCATACATTTGGAAGGCTACCATAAAAATGCGGTTTGTGTTTTCTTATAAGGTGAAATTAAGGCTATAGGAAATAATCATTAAAAGGCAAATAGGAGACCAAAAGAATGTAGACTTTTTAAACAACTTGAGTCATTTGGCAATAGAAGAGGCACTCTTGTGAATATTTATATTTCCAAGGGCCATGCACAGTAAAGCAGGCTCTTGGAGACCGTGTGAGGGCATCCTTGTATCTACATAACAAGCAACAGGTAGCAGTGCAGAATTGCCTTTGAAATTATGACTCTAGAAAACTGCATTCAAGGAAGCTCCTCTATAGATAAGATATCATATTGCTTAGATATCTTAGCATATTTTTAAACATTTATCCTGTTTATCCTGGGACCGATCAGTTTCATTTTCTTTTATTTACAGATTTATCCTCACTCTCTAAGCCTCGGGGTCCTTTCTACTAGTTTTTCCTTGCATCTACCTTCAGGGGAACTATCTATTTATATTCTCTGGGTTTCTTAGAGGAATGTTCTCTCCCAGGGATTCAACCATAACTATTTAGCCTTTAGGGTGAATTCTCTGGAGCTGCCAGAATTTCATCACACACTCGATTTCTTACTTTCTGTGCTCAGAATTTCCCTGACTAGCCTCATCTATGCTGTAGGCACGTATAGTATCTCATTAAGCTCCTCTAAACTGAATCTCTATTTTCAACAGCACATTCTAGGTTTTTCTCGGTTCTATTACCTGAATTTGCTTTTATAGATTTTATAGGAATGAGTATTCCAGCCATTTCAACATAGCTCAATTTATCCATTGACTCTACCGTTTTCTCTAAATCCTCAGATTCTTTGTAATATACTGCCTCATTCTCCCTTCAGCACAAACCTTCAAGGCATTCAAGTTCTCATCAAGGTTTACTCTTTCAGTGAAATAACAAACACCCTTCTCAACTTTAAATTGCCAAGTCTCTAGATACATTGACAAAAGAAAATGTCTTTAACATTGTTCAAGATCAAAGGATGAGAAAGTAGTGTTGAAACCAATAGGAAAAATCAAATTACAGTATTAGGAAACAGAGGAAGTAGTCATCATTGAGGTTAGTGTAAATAATTTTGGGGGAATATGTGATCAAGATCTGGATTAGTTAGAAGGAAGACTAGGACTTCAGATTAATTAATGGATACAGTAGTTGTAAATAGTAAAATAAATTGAAGAAGATAGAAAAGTATTTGAAAGAGATAAGACATTCTTAAATTAGGTGTAAGAAATGATGTGCTTCAATATGGAATCGAGGACATTTGACAAGAGAACCTGTTTTTTACAGAAAGTAAAGAATATCATTTTGTATAAGGGAGGAAGCCTTCTTTAGATATTCATCTCATTTAAACCTCACTCACATGAAATAAAATTAACACTTGGCCTTTTCTGTACCATGAGCAAATCATATAATGCAAGTCTACACATACACACTCACTAACCTGAAAAATGGCAACAACAAAAGTGTAACTTCTCTACTTTCAATCACTAAGTAAATGATAACTCTTTGAACTAGCTTGCTCTTTACAATTCTGATATCTTATGATATATGATGATCTTTGTGAATATAATACCATGTGAAAAAAATGCTTTTTTCCACTACAAATAGACTAATTCTAACTTTCACAAATTTGTAATCTCATGCTTTTAAGTACACGTCATATATTCATATGTCATATATATAAAGCTTCTTAAAAATCAATTACCATTTTTATTTAAAAGACTTTTCTCCGGGTCTTTCTTTTCTATTATGGTAGATATTACATCTTTTTTATGCAGATGAGACTAGAAAGATTCTATAACTACAAATGTGCAATTAAAAAGCATTAAAATGATGATTTACATAAAAGCCTGACTCTGTATTAGTTACCTATTGCTGAGTAGCAAATTATTCCAAAACTGAGCAGTTTAAAATAACAAATATTTATCTCAGTTTTTGTCAGTTAAGGATTCTGAGCAAGAATTAGCCAGGTGGCTCTGGCTTAGTGTCTCTCGAAATGCTGAAATTAAAGTTGTTGGCTTGGGCCACAGTCATTTCAAGGCTGAGTCACTTTTAAGCTTACTCACATGGCTATTAGCAAGCTGTTAATATTGACATCACTGTTTGCCATAGGCATTATTTTCTTGCCATATGGGACTTCTGCAACATGGCATCTTGTTTTAGTCAGAGAAAAGAAGCTAGAGGGTAACAGAGTATGCATAGGAAAGATGCCAGAGTCTTTCTGTAACCTATTCTCAAAAGTAATATCTCATCTTATTTGTCATATATATTTATATAAAAGCAAGTCACTAATCCCAGCACACATTCAGCAAAGAATTATACAAGTTGTGACTATAAAGGTGTGAAAATCATTAGGGATCATCTTGGAGGATGCCTACCACAGATTACAAAGTCTTTTCTCTAGATATGTGGGGCCCAAACTTCTTTGCTTCTTTTTAAATTATAAAGCAATTATAGAAATATCCATGCAAGAATATTTACCAAAGAATTTATAGCTAAATTTAACCAAAGAAACCTCAACATTTAGTTTACACACAGCAACATATTTAAGAGCATTTTTCCCATCGAAACCTTACAAATATACATTTAAATATCTTGGTGCAGTTCCAGGTATAACATATTAGGTCATTAAAGAATAATAACACCTCTATAAAAAGCTAGATGGATAAATAAAAGTCATGTTTTTAAATGTATTAGGGATCTGCGGAAGCAATGAACGTGAAATAAACTAAAATTCCAGGGAGGGGAATATTTCTGGAATGAGGAGAAAATTCAGTGATTTATTTTCCCTTTGGGTGCATATGCCAATTCTAAGCACAGGCTGGACTGGACTGCTCAAAAGAAACTAGGGTAAAGAGAATCCAGCAAAGCTCTTAATAATAGTAGAGGGCTAATGGGACAATTTGAAAACTTAAGGAGACTCAAATGTATGGCTTGAATTTGCTAAACTCTGGTGTTCTATGTAGGCTTTGGAGCTAGATTGAAAGCTTCAAAAATACAGAAAAAAAATCTCCCTTAGTCTTGTGATGCATAGGAAACAAAGACTTTCCCAGCAGAGAGCCTCTTTCCAGCATAGTGACTGCTACCCCTTCAAGCATATGAAAGTTTTAAATCTATATAATGAGACAATGAGGTGAAAGCCTGGAAAATCTGAAGGCCAGAGCTACATCTCCTACAATTTTTAAGAGTAAGAAAAACAACTGTCAGGCTCTCAATCAAAGCTTGGTAACATGTTAAAGATAATAGAGGATAAGATAGTTTAAACAGTTTGAAAGATGGAGAATTTCAACAGAGAATTCTAATTTAGAAAGAGAATTGAGTGGAAGTCTGATATCTGATGTTAGGAATCCATTGCATGAGTTTACACACACAGACTCAAAAGAGAGAGAGAGAAAATAAAAAAATTAGTGATCCCAAAGCTAGGTAAATAGAAAATGCACAAACTAAAGTAAATGGATTGAGGAAGAATGAAGGAACAAAATTTGTAAAAGAAGTATAGGAAAAAAAAACCCAAATATCTTATGTTCTCATATTAATTCACAGAGGGAGAAAAAAAATAATGGGGCAGAATCAAATATTCAAAAGCAAAATGAATGAGAATTTTCCAAAATTGATGAAAGGTATTAATCTGTAGATTCTTAAGTCCAATGAACCCTCAGGGGGATAAACACACATACTATACAAAACTTACACAGAATATATACTATTAACCAAGACAAAAAAAAAAAAATTAAAGCAGCCTGAGAAAAAGACACATTTTCATCACAGGAATAACAATGAGACTAACAGCTGATTTCTCAATATAAATGATGGAAGCAAAAAATACAATGAAAGAGCATCTTTAAGGTGATTAGAGGAAACGGGCAAGTAGAGCTCTTTAAAACTAAAGGTGAAATGAAAATGATTAGTTCTAGACAAACCAACACTAAAGAAATTTATTTCCAGCAGTACTGTACTAGAGAAAAAAACTAAAAAGATTTCTTTAGATAGAACAGTAATACCAAATGGACACATTAGAACAAACAAACAAAAGTCCTGAAGAACACGAGTGAAAGCAAATATCTAAATAAACATAAATTAGTATTAACTGTACAAAGCAATAATTGTATGTCTAATTAAATTTAAATTTTATCTAAAAATATACCTATATAAATGAAAACAAAAATGCAATGTACCAAAGGATTAATAGACTTTAAAATTTGTAAAGTTCTAACAGTATGGGATAGTAAAAAAGGTAATGTTTTTATAAAACTGTAATATTAGTTAAGAAATTATGCTAATGGTGCATAAATAGACAAACTGACCATGGAACAAATTTGAGATTCTAAAAACATTTAAACATATAAACAATCATCTGATGTATGATAAGGTTACCGTTTAGTGTAGTAAAGAAAGTATGGTCTTTCAATAAATAATATTAAGACAACTGACACAAAAATCAAACCAAAAATCTATTTCAGAAGAATTATGCATGTAAACATTATAGGCAAAATAGTAAAGCTTTTTATACAAAGTATGTGAGAATATATTTGTGACTGATTTTGGCATAATCAAAGATTTCTTAGGCTGGACACAAAACAAGCACTAATAAACAATGGGAAATAAATGATAACCTGCTGTTGTAGTTGTAAATTGGTAAAACTATTTTGGAAAACTGTATGCAGGATCTACTAAAGCTGAACACATGCATAGTCTATAATCCAGAAATTCTACACTTAATTAATTTTTTTCCTACACTTAATTAAAAAAAATGAAAAAAACAAACAAAAAAAACAACAGAAATATGTGTGTACATTCACCAAAAGTTATATACTAGGATGTTTATAGCAGCATTACTTGCAATAGCCTCATCTTGAAAACTACCCAAAGGTCCTTCAACAGTAAAAAAAATATATATAAATAAATTTTCCAAAAAAAGAAAAAAAAGGCAAATGATGAAATCTAGACACAAAATAGTACATACTAAGGATTTCATTATGTAAAGTACCAAAATAGATGAACTAAACCAACTATTAGAAATCACAAGAGTGGGCACCCTTCTGAGGGCAGTGACAAGAAGATGAGCATGCGTGGGCTTCTGGGGCACTGTGTTTTCTGATCTGGGGGCTGGTTATATGAGTGAGTGCTGTTAAATAATTATTTAACTATATATTTATGATATTTGTACTTTTCTTTATGTAAATTTTACATCAATGCAAATATTAAAGTACAAAAATTATACTGCCTATATAAATTACTACATATTTAGTCTAAAAACATTATCTAAGGTTGATGTTCAAAATTTCTTGCTTTGTTTGCTCCACCATGCTAAAAATCTAAGGCAGGCAATGAAGGTTGGAATTGATTTTTTTAAAGTTAAAAGTTTAAAACAGTAGGCACATGTCAGCACCGAGACGACTGAGAAGGGAAGGTTTTGGTGATGAGATGCCCAGTTGGAAGAACGCACAAGGGACCAACCTAAGAATGAAACAGGAGCCATCAACTTCATTGTGGGGAGTGTAGTTCTATTGTGGGGGGCACGTTTCTGCTTCTGCTCTTCTTCTGCTCTCCAAGGGACCACATGAGCTCCACATATATCAGAGTATAATAGTGGCATTCAGTCGCACATGTGTGATACAATAAGTTGAATTATGTTTACATATGTTAGGTGCAGGTACCCTACTGCACTAATGTAACATTCTAAATCCGGGGTCCTATTCCTAGCCATGAGCCTGGATCACAGCCAGACCCGGCAGGCCTGGGACCCACAGTAGATAATAAACAGAATATTTATTATGCTATAATTGTCTACAAAGGAAAAGTTATTGAGATGGCAGGTAGCTCCTCCCTTTGATCCATGAAAATATGTAGGAAAGTAAATAAAAGGTCTGATTTTACACAATGATTTTGATTACTTACTAGCTAAAGCAAAGTCTTTAATAGTCAATTTTATAAAGAACCATTTAGGAAAATAAAACTGAGCTCTTTCAATATTAATTAATACCTTCTTAAAGCAATATGGCATTTCAATGGAACATTAACACATTAATAAAAATATATGCATGATTCACATGACCAGTACATTAATTTATTCAGATTGATGCTAACATCCAATAAATTCATAAAAATGCACATTTGGAATGTGTTGTTACCCAAGCATATTTTATAAATATAAAATGATTTTCCATCCCTTACAAGCACATTTAGTAAGAAAGAAAAGATTAATGTTTCTGTTCTAAGAAAGTGACCTGCTTCATAGCAAACTATGTTATATCTCTATGGATAGATAGTTAGAAAAAAATTAATTTACTGTTTATTTCCATAATACCTATATAGTCCCAGCATCCTACTTAAATATGATAAGAAGAGTAAAAATAAAACTTATAATAGTTCAAATATTTTTTTTTTGGTATCTCATTGTGGTTTTAATTTGCATTTCTCTAATAACTAATGATATTAAACAAATTTTCTTTTGTCATCTGTATGTACAACTCTTTTGTACCCTCCATTTTTAATTTATTTGTATTGTTTAATAGCAAGATTTCTTCATATTTTCTTTATATATTCTTTATATATTTCTTTATTGGATATTTATTTTGCATATACTTTGTTCCAGTCTGCTTTAACTCTCTTTACTGTATCTTTTAAATTACTATATCTTTTAATTCTTTTTACTGTATCTTTTGAAGAATAATTTTTTTTATATTATTGACTTAATACCTTATGCTGTACTTTATATCCCTATGACTATTTTGTCACTATATCGATTTGCACTTCTTAATCTCTTTCCTTTTTACAGCCACCTCTAACACCCTCCTATCTGGCAATCATCAAAAAGTTCTCTGTATCTATGAGTTTGTTTCAATTTTTTTGTTTGTTTTTTTTTTTTTTAGATTCCACATGTAAACAAAATCATATGGCATTTGGCTCTCTTTGTCTGACTTACTCCACTCAGTATAATACCTTCTAGGTCCATCCATGTTGTTGCATATGGCAACATTTCATTCTTTTATATGGCTGAGTAATATTCCATTGTATACATGACCACCTCTTCTTTATTGATATATCCATTGATGGACACCAAGGCTGCCTCCATATCTTAGCTATTATAAATAATGCTGCAATGGATATATGGATGTGCATGTCCCTTTGAACTAGTGTTTTGGGTTTCTTCAAATAAGTACCCAGAAGTGGGATTATTGCATCCTCCTTTGTCTCTTGTTATATATGTAGCCTTTGTTTTAAAGTCTATTTTGCCTGGTATAAGTATAGCTACCTCAGCTTTTTTTTTTTTTTCTTTTTTCATTTCCATTTTTGTGAAATACCTTTTTTCATCCCCTTACTTTCGGTCTGTATATGTTGTTCAATCTACAGTGGGTCTCTTGTAGGCAGTTTATGTAAAGATCTTGTTTTTTTTTTTAATCCATTCAGTCATCATATATTTTGACTGAAGCATTTAATCCATTTACATCTAAATAATTCTTGAAAGGTATGTCATTATTGCCATTTATTATTTATATTTTTGGTCTTCTTCTCCTTATTCTCTTCTTTCAAGAAGTCCTTATAACATTTGTGTGTGTGTGTGTGTGTGTGTGTGTGTGTGTGTGTGTGTGTGTGTGTGTGTGATACTGGCTTGGTGGTGATGAACTCCTTTAGCTTTTTCTTCTCTGGGAGGCTCTTTGTTTCTCCTTCAGTTCTAAATGAAGCCTTGCTGGGTAGAGTAATCTTGGATGTCTTTGCTTGTATTTTATCATTTTGAATATTTCATGCCAATCCCTTCTGGCCTGCAGAGTTCCTGTTGAGAAATCAGCTGACAGTCTTATGGGAGTTCCTTTATAGGTAATTAATTGCTTTTCTCTTACTGCTTTTAAGATACTCTCTTTTTCTTTAACCTTTGACATTTTAATTATGTGTCTTAGTATGAGCTTCTTTGGGTTCGTTTGTTTGGGGCTCTGCAGTTCCTGAGCTCATATATCTATTTCCTTTGCCAGGTTAGTGAAGATTTTTTGTCATATTTCCTCAAATAGGTTTTCAATTCTTTGTTCTCTTTCTCCTTCTTCTGGTGCCCCTGTGCTGCAAATGGTACATTTGATTTTGTCCCCAAAGCCCCTTAAACTATCCTCGTTTTTTTGTATTTTTTTTCTTATTGTTGTTCTAATTGGGTGTTTTCTGATACCTTACCTTCTAAAATACTGATTCAGTTTTCTGCTTCATCTAATCTACTGTCGATTCCTTCTAATGTATTATTTCAGTTATTGTATTCTTTGTTTCTGACTGTTTTTTTTTTTATGTTTTCTATCTCCACTTTTATGTTTCCTATCTTTTTGTTGAAGTTCTCAGTAAAATCATTGAGCATCCTTATAACCAATGTTTTGAACTCTGCGTCTGGTAGGTTGCTTGTCTCCATTTGGCTTGGTTTTCTGGAGCTTTGTACTATTCTTTCCTTTGGGACATGTTTCTTTGTCTCCTCATTTTGGCTATCTCCCTGTGTTTGTTTCTATGTATTATAGCTGCTATGTCTCCCGGGCTTAGTAGAGTGGCCTTATGTAGTAGTTGTCCTATGGGGCCCAGTGGTGCAGTCTCCCTGGTCACCTATGCCAGGTGCTCCAAGTGTGTCCCTTGTGTGGGTTGTGTGTGCCCTTCTATTGTAGTTGAGACTTGGTTGCTGTTTGTATGTCAATGGAAAGGATTGACTCTCAGGCTGACTGGTTGTTAGGACTGGCCAATTACTACAGCGGAGGAACTGTTGTTTAGGGGCTGACTCTATGAAGCAGGATTCACTTTAGCAGGACTCTAATACCTGTCCATCTGTACTTTGGGTGTGTCATCATCAGAGGGAGCCGGGTATTACTTATGCATGTCCGAAGCTGGCTACAGGACATGCTGGCCCCGGGACTTCCTGGGAGGGGCACACTGCAGGCCAAATTCAGCCCTAGCTTGTACCCTACCAAGGGCCATCTGGAATGAGCCACCAAGCAATCTGTAGATGGCTGCCACCTGTGCTGGGCTTGGAGTCACCTTAAGAGGCCATGACCCAAGACCAGCTGCCGCCAGTGCCAGGTTTGGGCTGCTTAGCAAGTGGTATGGGACACAAAGAGGTCAGATGATGCTCGTTTATGGTTTTTTAACCTTTGAGAGATTTTAAGAAAGTTCACAGTGTGAGCCAGGACAGGCTTTTTATATGGAAAAGACATTGGAAGAAGGTTGGTTGGGCCTGCGAGTTGGGTGGGATGGAGTCTAAGGAGGTCACCAAGGCTGGGCGATCAGTATTGGCCAAGTCGATGGAGACTCAAACATGGTGGCTGCCTATGTCTGCATGCCAGGATCGGGAAGGGCTCAAAAAGAAACAATGGATTCTGCCAGCACTTTTGTCTTGGAAAATGCTGCCCTTTCAGCCCTAACCCTGAAGCTAGACAACTCAGTTTCTCACTGTATCTCCCTGACACCTTTCAAGCAGCTGCCCCAGTGCTGGAGCTCAGAGTGAGTGAGTCTGTCAGCAAGTAAGTCTGTGTGCAGGCCTTTTAAGAGGAGCTCCTGGGACTTCAGCCGCTCTCAGTCTCACTTAGCCACAATCTCTGCTGGTTTTTACAGCCAGAAGTTGTGGGGATTTCTCTTCTCAGAACTAGAACCCTGGGCCTGGGAGCTTGTTGTGGGGCTGGGACCCCTCTCTCCTTATGGGACCTCCATAGCGAAGTATACCTCCCAATTTTTAACTACCACAAACAGTGTGGGACCAACCTGTTCTGCATATTTGTCCTCTTACCAATCTCAATGGGGCTTCTTCTTCTCAGATACTTTAAATAAATTACTTAAGGTTGGGAATTCTGTGCCTGCATTCTACCCACTCCCATAGGTATTTTTTTTTTAAACTACAACAATTAATATTTAGTATACTTAAAACTAAATATAAAGCAAAATACATTACACAAATGTAAAAACAATAAATAACATTTCTTAAATTAAGAAACTTTTATTTATAAAGAAAGCATATGTTGCTTAGATCATTCAAAGGTGAAAATACATAAATGTTTATATTTATACTTTTTAGTAATGGGGCAATTATAAACAAGTAAAAAGCTTACATATCATTCATTCTAATAAACAGAATGCATTTGAAGGGGATCAGAATAAGACACATACCACTGTTGATATAAGGATTTCTTAGAGCTGAAGGCAATTGGAAAAAAAGCAGATGCGGGAGGAGCTCTCTGCTCTTCCCCGTCTGCCTAAAAGGCAGGGTATAAATTTCCCCTGTGAAGTTGTAACCCCTCTCCATACCAGAAAGAAATAACCCTTATCATTGGAGAGATGGCATAGAGATGAGCCTGTGTAAACAAACCTTACTAAATAATTCTTACCCACCATTAGTTTCCCTTATATATTTTCTAGTCCTTGTCTCATAATTTATTATCCCTAGAAGCAAATTATCTAGTCCTTTATTCAGTTACTTTTCATAATTTATTACTTTTTGTTAAAATGAGATATAAGTCCCAGGGTCTAACTGCCTCTTTGGGGTTTTACTTCTTTTCTGTGAAGTCTCCATGCATATATACACATACACACACATATGTATATACACATATATACGCATATATACGTGTGTGTGTGTGTGTGTATACATACATACATATATAATGTGTAGACCTTTTCTCCTGTTCATCTCTTTTGTCAGTTTAATTCACAGGTCCAAGAAACAGAATGTAAGAGGAAGAGGGGAAGTTCTTCCTCCCTAACACATTATAGAAATGCATATAAAAAATCCCCATGATAGACTTATAAAAATAATATTATCAAAATATGAAAGTGAACCAATGGGCAAATTACTCAAAATAAACTATTTGAGGTTTTTACTATATGGGCTGTGGTTTAGAAGAAAAGTTCTACATTAAAGAATCATTAAAATCCTTAAATCCTCAAATGTAGTTAAGCCACAAAAGGTTCTCTTATAAAGCATAAAATAAAAAGTTCTACAATACAGAATCATTAAAATCCTTAAATTCTCAAATCTAGTTAAACCGCAAAAGGTTCTCTTATAAAGCATAAAATAAAGACTTCGTTGCTAAATATTCTGCTCTAAATTGGAGTCTATTAAAGAACAACTTTTTATTTCATATTCTATCTAAATGTTGTAATATAAACTTCTAGAATTACACTGCAAGGCAAAGAAATATTTTTGTGTAATTTTTCAAAGTCCTTTAGGATGAGTTCTCTTGAAGAATAGCTATTATTAGCTGTCTACATTTTTTTCAGATAGATATTGGCAATATTAATGTTTCTGGAAAATTGTGAAATTTCTTCAATGATCTAAATTCTGAATAACCTCATGCTTCAGTAACATTACAAAACATGTCCTCGGATCCAGTTAAACCAACTCTAGATGAAATAAAGGAATACATCATTTTACTGTGCTTTTCTTTATTGCATTTCAGAGATATATCTTTCTTTTTTTTCTTTTCTTTTCTTTTTTTTTACAAACTTAAGGTTTGTGGCTGCATCGAGCATAAAGAAATGAGGACTTGTTGGACTTTACAAAATGGATTCCATTTGAGTCATGACAGTAATGTCAACTCTTATTAAATGGGAATGTACTTAGGGTATACCCAGAACACCCAAAACCCAGAGCTATCAGCCGCATCTGCAGGAGCTGATAAGCATGAGGACTCCACCTTGTAAGGTCCATCATTTAAGCCGAACACCTTAGACAGAAAATCCTCAAGCTTAACCAGATAGCATCATGGACAGTGCACTAGAGCCAAAGATTCTGACCTTCTGACCCATTGTGGCCACTGGTTTACAACTGACAGTGCAGCTCTCCACACCACCAGTCATCAGAACTTGCTTTGGTGACACTAAGAACTTTCATCCCTTCACTTCTTTGCCTAAGACTTTTATAGTTCTCCTCTCTGTGTGTTGTGTGTTAACCTGCATGGGTACTTGACTGGTTTATCTGAGAAAGTTCCATTCAATTAACCTGGCATTGTGGAAGGACACAAATGTGTTCAAGAGTGTTACTTCGGTAGCTGTTTTCTTGCTCGCAACAGTGGCAACCCTGAGTTTGGCAAATCTATCAGTGTCACTTTTCTAAAAGGTGCAGAAAAGGGTTAACATTTTTTAGGAATAAAGTATTTTTTATTAATGTATGTACATTGTTTTATTTAGACATAATGCTATTGCACAGTTGATAGACTATAGTATAGTGTAAGCCTAAGTTTTATATGCATAGGAAAAAAATCATGTGACTCACTTTATTGCAATATTGCTTTATTGCATTGGTCTGAAACTGAATCAGCAATATCTCCTAGGCAAGCTAGATTCTAATCCTAAATTTACTTATACTGAAATTTTCACCAACATTCATAAGACAAACTAAAATAAAGAGACTTGACAAAAGATTTAAAATTCTTGGCACATTTTAGCATTTGTTAGTTGCTCTTATCCTTTTTGATAATATTTTTACACAAAGCTGAGATAAATTATGAGCTTCCTTTTCTAATTGTATTTCTACTTTACCTTTCTACTTTACCGCAAGGAAAACCCACTGTTATTCAAATCAATCTTTACTCCCAAAATGGTTGCTAGTGACACCCTTAAATTAACATCTAACAGCTTCATCAATTCCAGATGACAAAGAAATAGGTGCTCCTATTGTATGATTAGGAGTTAGTTTCAAATCCAAAGAATAGTCTCGATTAATTTCAGTGTATTTGGAATCTTAAAAAATGTTCATGTCTTTAAAAGAATAAGATGGTTGTATGACAGATTTCTTTTTTTACACATCATATTTAAAAGAGATACAATCTTTGCAGTTGTGCATGTGAAAACTGATTTTAATATCTAGGATTGTACTGTACTTCTTGTTACACTCAGAGAAGATTTGCAAATCATTTTGTTCGCTATTATAGATTTCTTTGGTAAATTCTAAAATTCATTACTTTTAATTTTTTTTCAAAGGGTTTTTGGCCTTTTACGACAGAGGGAAACTTGAGTAAACACTTTCAGGCCCAAAACAGCTTTATATGCTGGGTCCTACTTTCAGGCCCAAAACAGCTTTATATGCTGGGTCCTACTTTCTGGGTATTTCTCCCCATGCTGGAGAATACAGAATTGT
The DNA here is from genome assembly GCF_000325575.1 of Pteropus alecto. Lineage (NCBI taxonomy): Eukaryota > Metazoa > Chordata > Mammalia > Chiroptera > Pteropodidae > Pteropus > Pteropus alecto. The sequence continues at coordinate 16,539,287 of NW_006439192.1, read as the reverse complement.
CATATTGTGTTGCTGTTGAAGTTAAAGGGGCCCAGAGATTTTTCAAAAGACATTAGTACACACTTCTTTCCCTCTGTTTGTTGAAGTTTTTTAACAGGATATGTGCTACTCCATTTTCTTCTAATGGGATTAAATAGAAACAAGAACATTAAAAATTAAAAGGCAGAGTAAATAGAGTTACGACTCTCACACATAGTAGGTTCTTATTCAAGTCAGTGGGGGTTGCTAGAAATACTAACCTAGAGTGAGACTGTATAATTACAGTTCATATTTCCCAAACCTAATTTTAATTATCATTACATGTCAGTTTTTACTGGAGAGTTACTTTATTTTCACCATCTTTTTTTCTTTTGAAGGCCACATTTCCAAAGATTTATCCTTTAATTAATTAATTTAGCTACCCTGTTCCTCAGATTTACTGTTCTAAGTCTCACCATGACCATGGGAAACAGGTGAAAGAGTTTAGATGTGAAGGTTGTGAGATTCTTCTCCTTCTAAGGTCACATCCCAGTTCAATCTTGGGAAATTGAAGCTAGAGTTGTAAAGGCAGCATTATGGACTGAATCGCATCTGCCCACTCCTCCCCACTGCTAATTTCATATGTGGAAGCCTTAAGCCACAATGTGACTACTATGCTTGGAGACAGGGCTTTTAAAGAGGGTAATTAAGGTTAAATGAGGCCACAGTATAGGGCCCTGATCCAATAGGACTTTGTCCATATAAGAAGATTAAGAAACATCAGGGATGTGCATGCATTAGAAGAAAGGCCATATGAGGACACAGTGAGAAGGCAGCCATCTGCAAGCCAGGAAGAGAGGTCTCACCAGAGACCAACCCTACTGGCACCTTGATCATAGACTTCCAGCCTCCAAAACTGTGAGAAAATAAATTTCTGCTGTTTAAGCTGAACGGTCTGTGGTATTTTGTTATGACAGCTGGAAAAGACTAATACAGATAGTTGGGATTTAATTTTCGCAAAGTTATAGGTAACATATCCTCATACTGAGAGGAGATGGAATGTGGGGGTTGTAAAACTGAACTCCACACCAGCTACACTGATGAACCAACCACCTTCATCATCTTTGGCTCTTCATGTTTGGACTTGTCTTTCTTCCCCACATGTGATGTTCTTACCCTACCAGGGGAGAACTTACCTGGCTCCTTTTATCCATTAAATCCCGTACATATTTTAAGTTCTTGCTTTCTCCATGTATTTATTCTTCATATAAACCGATTATTCCTACTTAAAAATTCTTGTAGCAGTTATTGTTTTGCCTCTTATGGCACTTATGTTGTGATACAGTTTTCTTCGTTCGTGTCAGCCCTCTTGACTAAACTGGAATTTCCTACGGTGTAGTTATCAATGCTCATTCATTTCTTACTATCAACTATGGCTTACTATAATGTATTGGTTGGTTAATTTTGCACTTTACCTATTTATCCTACTTGATAAAATACAAGATTTCTCTTCTATATTTCAAAGCTTCTTTTGTTATCCATACCCTCTCTTTATATATCTATATTGTTGTTTTCTAGAAAATGAGTTTTTAAAAATTCACTAAATTCATGTCTTTAGGATTGTGTTGAAATATTATAGGGATTCTCTAATTTTTGACTTATCTTTATATTTGTCAGTTAAACTAAGATTACTATAAACAAAAAATATTTTAGGTAGTATTTAAAAAATTAATACCAAGAAAAAATTACCTTCCTTTTAAAATTTATGTAATGTATTTATATTATAATAATGATATATATTATAATATTCTATATTCTATATTATTGGTTATTTTAACACATATTATATATTATTGTTTATTTATTTATATATGTCATAAATATAGATTGTTTTATATTTGCTAGAATAATTCTACTTAAATTTATTTTTCACTTATTTTAAATAACTGAGACAGTTTGTGAGTCAAATGATGAGTTAATTAAATACTTGAAATCCATTAGCATAAGACATAATGCTTTTTTGCTAGACAGGAAGAATAAACATGTTCTACTCCTAAGGTGAAATCCACATATTCTATTTTGCAGTATGTCTAGTTCTAGTTATTTAGAGACCTCTCATATACAGTGGCAGAAAGGTTCTGTTGTCAACATAACCCCTGGAGCCAACCTAGATGAGATAAATTCTTAAAAATGCAGGGTTAAGATGATGGGTAGCAACACAGTTGGGAGAAAATACTCTGCTAAATTGTTTACATCCTAGAACAGGAATGGGCATCTCAGCTCTCCCTATTTAAATTTGTTTTCTTGGTTGCAAAACAAAAGGATATTTCAGTCCCAGTATCCTCTCTATGGAAAGATCTGAGAGACAATTTGTTGATGTTTTGGGGAAAATATGCCAAGGAGAGTATAAAATCAACAGAATAACATCGATCCCCTACCCTAGACTTGAATTTCTTCTAAGCATTTGCCATGGTAAAGGTACAGAGAGAAAAGAGATGTAGGAAGTTTGTAAAACTAACAATTTTTAAGTTGATGTTTGTCTTCTATTCCTGAGATAATCAAGAAGTAGAGACTCATCAATGTCTTTACCAAGTCCATGTGTCTTTAATTCAATGGTTTGGAGATAATATTAGGTTTAAAAATTTCTCCAGTACTTTCTCATCATTGTCAAATTTGCTTTCAAAAAATTTTAGAACAATTTTATACATATTTAATCAGGCATGTTATCTAAGATCAATCTCTTGATCATAGGTATTTCTTTGTTGATTTGAGTAAATTACAAGTCAATCTCCCAGGTAAAAAAAAATATAATTCTTAAGAATGTTTTAAATAAACATTAATAAGTGAGAATTTAAACTTTTGTGCTAATTCTCAGGTTTCTAATAACGGAGTATTTGAACCTTATAATTCTTAGAAATCTAATTAGACAATGTAAGTTCTTCCTAGTTGAAGCCACAGATGTTTCACACTGGGAAAATCAGCAAGCCCCAGGGTTTGTTTGGTCTAGAGGAGTGTCAAATTTTCATGGATAATTTAATAGCTAATAACTCTAATTCTTTCCCGTAAACCAAGAGATGATAAATAATGATTGCCCTAAAACTGTAAAATTAACCCTCTAGGCTAATAAAATTTTTCGGGAACCATTGAGGAAATTAATTTCTGGTATTTAAGATTTCTTTATTGCCAATCTTTCTAGAGCTGTATTATATCTCATAATGTGACAGGAAGGCACATAAACACATTGGAATGATGCAATTCAAAAAGAATTACATGTCAAGGGAAGCTTCAGGTATCCTTCATCTCTTATTCTTACTGACTAATTTATTACTAGGAGAAAAAAAAAGATCCTTCAATTTTGACTCACAGTGGCATTTTTAGTTTCTATATTTTTGTTTGTGCAACATCAAATAATGAGTTTCCATAAAGAAAATCATATGGCCTTATAAAAAATGAAAAACTATATCAAAACTATATAGCATTTTGGGATACTTTGATATGTCATATTTTATATAATATAATTGGTCAACTGAAATTATTAATACAAAATTAATTTCTGAAAATTTATGTAGTACATTGGGGTACCTAGCACTTCATAGCCATATTAAAATAACTACAAACTATTAAAATTTTCTTTATCTTCACTATTGATTCTAAGCTGTAATGTTTTAATTTTTAAGAACCATTGAATCAAGGAAAATCAAGCAATTTCCTGTTTTGTTTTTTTTTTTTTTTCATTTGTCTCTAAAGGAACGGTTATCAGAGCCTAGAAGTAGTAGTTGAGCAACCGCAGCCGTTCTTATGGAGCATAGCCCTCCGCACAGAGGTTTACTTCCGGTGGTTTATCCTCGGTCTGACCTTCAAGCAACCCTGATGTTTCTATCTTAGAGACAAAAGCTTTGATGTCCAAAAGGAACTAGGAAGTAGTATACTTTTAAAATTCTGTACGTGCACTTAGCATTTGGAAATCCCCGTTGCAATAGCCAGAGTTAAATCAGTATAATTTTATAGCTGAGTGCACCCAAACACAGGGTTGCAAGAAGGTCCTCAGGTAAGTAGACTATTACCCCAGACCCAACATTCCTCTTAATTAATGCAACACCTACGGTGTTCAACGACAGCGTTTCCCCACTAAGATTTATGACTAGAATTACTTCACTGAAAATCAGTCTGTAAATGGGAGATACTCTAGAGCCACAACTCTGGCCTCTTCCATAAGTGAGAGAGGAGGGCATTGAGAGATTTCTCTAGACACCAATTTAAATTCTGTCTATCTGAGTTCCTGCTATTGATTTTTCATAAATGTTGAGATGAAAAATTTGATCATAACTCCAATATAGTAGAGCAAGTTGTAGATTAAGACAATAAAATGAATAAAAGATAAAGATGATGCAGATAATTTTCTGTATAGTGGTTTGCAAAATTTATCTTAACATTGGGGAATAGGATTAGACCCATGGTTAAATCTGGAGTGCACTGATTTATCAGAGAATGGGTTTTTACTACATGCAAAATCCTATTTTCTACTGTTCTTTACCATAAAGCCTTGGGTATAATAAAGTAAATAAAACCTAAGCAAAATTAATAGATCTTCAAGTCATAAAGACCTTTCTACTGAAACTCACATAAGTGCAAAAGTTACTTGATAATCTACACTATATGGCTATCGGTCAGGTTTCTAAGGTTTCTAATCATATAGTTTTAGCTTAATATATTTCTCAGTATTTATATAAACATAGTATTTTTTATTTATTCCTATATATTCAGAATGTACCATTACTTTTGAAAACTCTAAAGATACTGTCTCTCATTTTTCTGTTGGTTTTGGGAAATGTCAAATCATATATACAACTGTAACATTTTCTTTAAGGCTTAGTAGGCACTTAAACACAACATGTCACACTAATAAATAAGCAGTCAAACTCACTTATGCCCGAGTGAGGTTGTTCCCTCAAGTTTTCTACTAGAGTTTTAACAGTGGGGTTTTTGTAGTGTACATGAAGTGATGCATATATTGAGGTATGTGCTTTTGAGAAAGCAGTCTCAAAAGTGATGAAGACTAATTGTTCACCAAAACCTTAAAATCATTATAAATCACAGAACAACAAAATCAACAATTTGACTCTTAAAGAAAATGTCTCTTAATAAGTTAAAGATAAATTACATAATTTAGGTGCTTATATAGAATATCAGACAAGGTCTATGATTAGCAATTGAAGAATTTTAGTTAGTACTGAGATAATTTAAAATCGTTATTTTTTTGAAAAGTTTTTCTTTTATTCTTATTTAATTCCTCTTAATGATGACTGATAACACAGTTTCTCTCTCTCTCTTTGTTTTCATGTGTTTTCTCTTTGTTTTTTAGATATTAAATTACATTACTAAGTCTAAACAAAGGGAAATAATTAAAGGGCTGCACAGGTTTATTAAGAATTGGAAAAGACAAGCCACCTTGATTATTGAGCATACTGCTCTTCTCAAAGACTCTTATCTTAGCAAGGAGGACAAATACTTATAAAAAATTTAGAGTTTGAACTTTTCTGTACATGATAAATGTTTTGCCAAAGCCTATGGCACTTTGGCATTATGACATTCTTTTTTCTTATGATAGGAAGAAAAAAAACATTTTGACAACATAAAAAGAGATGTTCCTCTGAGACTTCATTGTTAAGAACTGGTACTGAATTTGCCAATTCAAATAGGCAGAAAATTCTGAATAAAGCATGAATGTCCTTAGGATAATGAAATCCAATTCTGTAGAGGAAAGGAAAGTTCCTTTACACAACAACAAATAGTACAGATATCTGAAATGAACTGATCCTTCCCTTTTCGTGAATCAATCTCAATATGATGATTATATCAACAAAATTGCCTTATAAAATATTAATGCAACACAATTAAGAACCAGCTTAATGAAGAACCTACAATTCTTTCTGGGGAGAGTGACTGGAGAAATTCTTTTAAACAACAAGTAGATTTTAATGGGGCAAGGATAATATAATTTTTCAAAATAAACTTCCTCCACCTTTTGACATTCTATTGAGTAGTCCATACAAATCCTAATTGAGTATTAACTCCACTCTCAAATTTCTTTGAGTATACTGTTAGTCTAAACTCTTTTGTAGAAACATTAATAACCATAGAGTTCTAACCCATTATATATCCATTTTGCCCTTAGTGTTGCTTGGGAAACTCTCCCAAACCACTTTTGCTCCCTTGAATTCCTTCTAGAGCAACAATTCTCAGAAAGTTAACTCTCTTCTATTCTTACACCACTAGTCGAACTGCATAGTTCAGTCCAATAACCTTTATGGAGAACCAACACCAGACTGAGTGCTGTCAAGTACTCTTACTTGAGGATTAGTTATTGACAATCTTGAGAATGACTATGTCATGAATTCTATGTGCTTGGCTATATAAATCGTGCAATTTCTTGCTGTCTTTGAATTTCTTTAGTGGTTTGCCTGAGACGTGCATCCTGGTTTAATGCTTATCCAATGATAAAACTGTTTTTTTTTTATTCTACCTTTGCGAATACGTGTTTCAGATTGACAGATTTTTATTTTTCAATTGTATTTCCCAACAGAAGCTAGTATTTATGAGTATCCCCATTTTACAGATGAGAAAATTGATCATAGTGACATATGGCTAGTAAGTGATAGAGCAGGAAATTGAACCCAGATAGTCTGGCTCTCGGGGTAATCATCTTATCACCCCAACTACCTAATGCCCTATGTTATCTTGAATATATCAACTTCACAATTGATGGTGCATTGCCGGTCATATTGTGGGCACACAATGAATAATTAATTGACTATTAATTTATTTCTTACATATAAGTTATTCAGTCTGGTGAGGTTTATGATGGGAAGAAACACATAAAAATATGTTTCTTTTCAATATTTGTAGAATTCTATTTCTATTGATCTGTTTCTCTCAAATGAGTGTCTATCTACTCATTCTCTTTTGAAACTTGGCAAAAGAGAGTTTTGTGCCCAAATTAAAAAAAAAACAGTTGTGCTTATTCAAATCAAGTTGAAAGGAAAACAATTCTTCTACAAAGACACAGTAAATATGCCGAATCTAAATTCAAAGAAAACTGAACTACACTTTTCTTCATTCTAGTAGTATTAAAAAGTCATTGTCAATGAGATAAATTCTACGTATTATTTTTGTCATTAAGTCTTTCTGCATATTGGACTTTTGCAATGTTTCATTAGAGCACGCTAAAGTAGACCATATAAGTTAAAATATAGATAGGCTTTGGAGTGAGAAATGATCCTGGTCCAGTCTTACCTAATTTCTTACTGACTGTGATTTGGAGAGAGTTCTTTAAACTTCACTTTTCTTATTTCTAACATGAGGAGAATTGCCAGGTTTAGTAAGTAAAAATATAAACTTAACTTTGAGGCTATGCACAGTTGAATGATGCATGCAAAGTATCGGTAGAATGCCAGGCACCTAGTAAGCACTAATAAACATTGGCTATTATGTTTCTATTATAATCATATTATATATTAATACTTTATTAGTATATTGTCTCTTCAAGTTTTCTTCCATTTGTACTTGTATAACTTGTGGTGCAGAGTTAATAGAGGATTATATGGAATTACCTTTGTGATCATAAAATTCCCCTAAATCTTAGCAGTTATAAAATACATTATTTTAAATCACCTTCAGATAAATTCATTTTTGAGTCTAGGCGATAGGCCTCAAATGCTTTTGCTAAACTTAGATGAATCTGAAGTCATATAAAAAATAGAAAAATGTGACAAACTGTTCCTATCTCACTGTTTATATTTTAAATTATCTTTGAAAAGTATAGTTTGCCTTAGCAAATGCTTCACATCTGCTACTTGAACTAGACCAGCATTGTATTTATTGTGGCATTTTCCATCTGAGCCACGTTACTTGAAATTTTCAGGCTCAATTATGGTGAATAAAGAATAAACAATTTTCTCCTATTTTCCAGAGGAAAGTTTATTTTCCAGTCCGTATTAGTAGCAGAAAAGCAAGTGTAGTATAGAAACAACATTTCAATGACAATAGACCTACTTCTTACTTGTCCCACTAAAAGTAACTATTTTACAAAAACCAATCCCTCCTTTTCTCAGCTTATGCATGACAGTTTACTTTCATCTTAGTTTGTTTTCTTAATTATTTGCTTATTTTCATGGCCCTCCTGCCTATAAAGATATACAGCTCCTCCTGTGTTCACCTGGAATATCCTTCAGTTGCACACTATAAAGAAAGGGAAGTGAGTCTTGTGTTCCCGGTCGTGTACATTTGTTTTCCCCAGACTGAAGTCCCTCTGTGGGAAATAAGGTAACTAATACACACTGGCCATCGGAGAGAAGGTCAAGAGTGTGGCAACATAGGCTCTAACCTAAAACAACAATTTCTCTAGCAGCATTTTTACCTTGTCAATTGGCTCTGTTATTTGGGACAGCTGTGATGTGGATACTACCAGAAGACCATTGAATTGTTCCTTATGTAATCTGCATCAATTTTATATGTTGCAAATAGGTTAAAAGCATTATTTCTTTTTTTAATTCAAATTACAGCTTAAGATTTTTTTAAATATGAAAGTATTTTAAGAGCTTTATTATAAAAAACATAAAAATATCCTAGAAAACTAAATACTGGAATATAAATTTGAGACATAGTTTGATATTTTCTTCTGTTTCTTTTCTCTTTTTATAACCGATTTCTTAGATTCAACAAGTTCTACAAGAACCCTATAATTCTTTAACATTCTCAGGCCAGGTCATATCAAAGTTATTATTCATCATATTTCAAGGGATACTGGTATTTTGACTATTGTATATGGCCACAAATATTGTCTGATTTCATGCTAGTCATTCACGATTGAACAAACATACATAATAAAATACTTTGAAAAGAAGAAAAGAGGGTCAAATACATGGTGACAGAAAGAGATTTGACTGTGGGTGTTGAACACACAATGCAATATCAGATGATGTAATATAGAATTGTACATTTGAAACCTATATAATTTTATTAACCAATGTCCTACCAATAAATTTACTAAAAGTATTATACGACCTAGACTAGATCTAGTTTTATTACAAAGTATGCGTACTCTATTTTACCCACTGTCATTCCTGACTAGAATTGATAGTGTAAAGTGACATGACTCATAATAAGGGCATGCTAACATGGCAAAAGCATGCCGTAAGCATACGCTATGTTGGGTTGGAATTTTGCCATCACCATGGTGGCTCTGGGCTTCTCTCTTTTTGGCCTCACATTTTACACACCATGTATATGGCACTTTCCCAACACAACATACACACACCCTGTTGTGTCTTACTGCTTAATTATGGCTCATGTTCCCAGCATATGCTTCATACTGTCAACAGAATTTTTTTTAAAAAGCCTACTTCAATGTGAACCAAATTTACTGTCTTTGAAATATTCAGATATGTTGTTTTACCATAACATATGGCCAAAAACAATGTTTTTCATTTTTTTCTAACAGTATCTCTTCTTAATAAATCATATATTCCAAGATTAAATTAAATGGGACCTGCTGTTAGAGAAAAATGTTTCTGTGCTTCTGCTTGGCTTTTTATATTACAGTTTATTAAATCTTTAAAACTTAAATAACCCTATGCTAAAATTCAGGAATGTGAAAAACTGCATGTGTTTATATTATAATGGATGTTACTATATTAAAAAGTAACATTAAACCAAATGATTTTAAAAATTAGAACAACATAGCTAAGCTTTAGGTGACATCACATAGTTCCAAATTGCACTATCAAACAAAGCTTTGCATTTGTAGTGACTTCTTAAATCCTGTCCCATCCCCTTTCCTACTCTAGCAGTGGACTAAGGTTGGTCATGTGCATATAGTCCTCTCAGTAGATGAGGAAGGAAAACCAACTTTCTATATCCTCTTAAATATTCACAACACTGAACATTTATATTTCATTTTCAAATTTTTAATGCCCTTCCATAACTATGACTGTAGATCTTATAATAAGCTGGAAAGTGACATTGATCACATATTTTGATATATCATGGTCTTGGCTGTTCCCTGCACTTATGCTTCCAACTGCTATCTTCCCGAAACACAAGTCTAAAATAGACTCACCCTTTTTATTCTTTCTCAGAGCAGTAAGTTTATTTCCTCCTTCAGGGCGCCAGTGGCAACTTGTAATGATCTTATTTAAATATTTATATACTTATTTATTCTCCATTCCTCTGACTAGAATATAAGATCTGTGAGGCCACTGTGTCCTTAGAACAGTCCCAAGCTATAATATATGATTGCATGTAGCTAAGGAAGGTCCATATCTTGTCTAAGGTCAGACGATGGACTCAAATAATAATTGGAAGAAACAACTGTGGGGACTCCAGGCTGGCACATACTTTCACCATGACTTTCATGCACAATTAGCTTGAGGACAACTAAGGATTATCCAGCAGCCCCTCATGGTCTGTTGTCATCCTAAAGACGTCTGTAGAAGAATTAATTCAAGTGTATTAATGATTTGCCGAAAGACAGAATAGATCATAAAAAAAAATGTCAATTTTAAATATAGAGTTATTTGGAATAGATGCAGTATTTTTGTTTCAAAATAATTCCTTTGTGTTTCAATGACCTGCCACCTCATATTACAGGAAGTAGCAAACAAGAGTTGAAGCTACCTTGAGAAGTCATTGTACCCTTTCCCTGCCCTATTATTAGTGTCCCGCTGTGCTAAAAAAGAACAAATTGGAAACAAACATTACATACTAGTCTAGTTCTCTGCATATTTAAACACAAATTTCATCTCTGTGCTATAGAATACATCATATACTATTTATGAAAAATTATTCATTGCAGCAATTATGCCCTAAAGAATATCCTAGGGACTGAAGGAACAAAGACAATGTTCTGAGCAAACATCTTAACTTTTATAGATTATCTTTCTTAGATAGTAGAAGAACATTTTTTAGAAAGCTTAATACAATTTGCTTTAAAAAGACTAAATAATTGCTTGGCCAGACATGAAGCTTTATTTACTTGTTACTTGTTGATGTTCTATTTTATTTCTAATAAAATAATTTGTAATATCAATTGGGTAGATAGTAGAGTAATTATTATTCTGCATGAATGTTTAAAGATGATATAAATTAGTGTTTTAATAGGATTATCTTGTAAATAAGTGAAATTTGATCAAATTGTTTATTTTGATAGACTGCCCTTTATGATTATTTAAAAAGTAAAAGTTATATAATTAGTCTAGCTTCAAGGAAACAAGTATTATAAATAGAACACAATAAAAGTTTTCTTTGACAATAAACAAAATGTATTACCTCTCTAAATAACATTTCCTCAGTTTTCACGACCTCTGATTAGAGGATAAATATACATCTCATCTCTAAAAACACTATTTTTCCACTGAATCGAAATCAGTCTTCATCCTGTGCCCCACCCTCCAGCCTTGACCCCCAAACAGACAATTCTACTCCGTGTGGGTGAACCCTGTGAGAGGCAAGTAGGGAACAAAGCTAAGTACCAAATGGGCATTATGGAATCCATTAAAGGCATCATGTTCGTTTGTCACAAAAAAATGATATGTAAATACTGGAGTAAAGTGCTGGTGACCTCGAAGGAGTGAGGACAACAGGATATGGGCTCTAATGCTTGGAAAATTACAGCCCCTGTGCATTTAGAGCCCTGGGATCCTGTCCGTTAGGCTAATAATTGCCAGATTTCTCAACTAGCGAAGCACAGGATAAGCAATGGGTAGCATCATAAAAATGTTTTAAAAAAATCCATTATAACGTGGCATTTGCTGACCCTGCTACTTGAACTAGCAAAACTATTTTTTCTTACTTTTCTTACTGCAATGTTCCTTTCTACTAAGAAGGAAAGGGAAAGATTTATGAGGACATTTGTAAAATAGTTTAAAGAAAATGGCATTCAAAATAATTGATTTATGTAAAGCCATAGTTCTCACTTATACACAAGTTGAGGTAGATAAACCTCGAAAACACAGATGTCACTCCTGAGAAGGAATTCAGGGTGTGTCTTTGATTTTTATGGCTTGAGAAGTATGGAACTTTGGCCAACTGTCCCTTAAAACAGAAATTTTCCTGTCTTACTACATATTCATGTGAAAAGAAACCTCTATATGCTCTTAATTAAATACTTGCATCTTAGTCTCACAGATTAACCTGCTCCTGTACCATAGATAAGCTGTCATAGTATCCAAACTGATTTCTTACCTCCATCCCCTAGTTCTGCAATTACCAAGTGCAAAATTACCACAGTTTGATGTTACCTTTGATCCAAGAACAACAAAAGGGGGAAAAAAAAAGGTTCTGAAGAATTTATTAATGATTTTTCCATCCAAGGATTAGAAAAGCTAAGGGCTGAGATACTGTTAAACTCTTCGCCTAATGGCATTGCTTCTGGAGACCCTTATTTGTTGGATTGTAGAAAGGAAGCTCCAATTTATAGAAGTGCTTTGTTTATGATGTTTAACAACCTGAAAATTTGTTGCAAACAATGTACATCCTTAGATCCTCTCTTGATATGATATATGTATATATATATAAGTATATATATAAACACACATATATACATATATAAATGTATATATATACATATAAATATATACATATATATAAAATGCTTAAAGCAAGTATTTATTGATCTCCTACAAGCCACTCATTTATTCCTCTCTCTTCCTTGTGTATAATGGAAATTAGATTTGTATTCTAGTAGTATTTCTGGAGTTTTGCACAGCGAGATTGGAGGGTTCCCTCTGTTCCTTCTACCCATGTAGTCCCTCATTGGTAAACTATTCTACTACTGTCTCCTGCACTCTCCTTTGCAGGCCTTCCTACCCAGAGCATAGTACCAGCTATGCTCTGCCCATACCCACTCTAAAAATAAACAACTTACAGAATTAAACACAGATCCTTCATTGAGTGCTGATGCCAATCAGAATTTCACATTAAGGATTTTTTTTTCCCACTTATCTTAAAGTCCTATAGTAAAATGATAAAGAGCTTAATTAAGTTCTGGGATCAGACTGGGATTGAGTTCTTGTGCCATATTTTGGTAACTATATGATTTTGGACAAGTTACTTGACTTCTTAGAGCAGTTTTAAAAAAGATAATATTGTGATTGAATATGATTTTCCATGAAAAGTGCTTAGCATCTGCTTAGTATATCACAAATGGTCAATAAGTATTAGTTTTTTATTACTAAAAATATTTCATTAAAGTATATCTAGAGAGCTAATCTTATCACTTACAAGTTCTATAAATTTGAGAACTGAGGTTTTTGTTTTCCTTCAGAATCTAGATTTCCTTATTTATAAATGTAACTGGAGAGAATGTAACATAGAATGGCAAATGACTGAATAATCTATAAGATTATTAATCTTAATTAATGTGAAAAGTATCAAAAGCTAAATTGCAAGAAAGATTATCTTCACCCACTGCAGAGAACATATCACCTTTCTTTTTCTTTCTTTTTTTTTTTTTTAAGACTAATTACTTTTTCACCCCTATGAAGCTTTCAGAGATAACTGTGATCGTTAGGTAACACAGTATGATCATTATAATCAATTTCTCAAAAAGTGCAACAGAACATGGAGAAGAAACTACCTGATTGTGTGGCAGGTCTTCCCAGAGGAGAGAGTGAGTGTTTGAGCTTGGTCTTAGGAAAAAGTGTGTGAGGGTGAGGATGGAAGTGGGGTGGCTGCAGAAGAAATAGTAAGAATAGAGAAAGAAGCTGAGAGAGAGCATAATGCATCTTAGAAAATACTCCCAGCTATGAATAATCATGAGAATGTATGGAGGAGATGTATATACATAATGAAGATGTGGACTTGTGTATATACTTGATTTTACAAAAGTAAAGACTAGATTATAAAGAACTTTTGTGCCAAAAAGTAAAGACTAGATTATAAAGAACTTTTGTGCCAAAAAGATTACTCATTACAGTAAATCTCCAATTCCTGTTTTATCTCAATCATACTACCATTTCCAATGCCTTCTTCGACAAAGGTTTAAAAAATTAATATATTATTTGTATCCTTCCCTCTACTCTGCCTCTACCCCACATGTCTACCATTTAGGCCAATCCATCATGCAGAGTCAGGCAGGATGGCATAATGTTATAAGCATGGGCTCTGGAGCCAAACCACTGTGACTAACTACCTGTGTGACTGAAGGCAAGGTGGTTAACCTTTCTATGCCTTTATATCCTTTTACATATGATGGCAAAAGTCAAAGTATGTTCCTTATAGGGTTATTATGAGGATAAGATAAACTAACAATGGCACATAACCAACTTAATAGAACAATTTTGTAAATTAAAAAGAAATTACTGTGCTTCCTTCTAGATCCAGCTTAAGATAACTAAGTCAGTTCTTTTAAGACTAATCTGAACCTACTATTTTTAATTTCTTCTGAAATTATGATCACAGTCTATCAGGCAGAATCTTATAAATTTCCTATCCATGAGACCTCTTAGTTAAGTTTAACTCAATAATTGTCCCTAAAGTGATTCTGGCTCTCTCCTCTAACTATTCATTCAATGACTTTGTTGAAAGCCTACTGAATGCACTGGCCTTGGAGATGGGTATAAAGTGACTTGAAAAAAAAATAAAATAAAAGACACAGTCCTGTCCCTTCCATGGCTAATAAATGGCTCCTTCAGTTTTAGAGCATTTCTTCTTATACTTACTAAATTGATATTTGCGATATCATAAAGTCAAAAAGATTATTATTGTTATTATTATTATATTCATATTACACAGAGGATGAAACTGAACCTTAAAAAATAGTGATTTTGCTTAACTTTACAAATCTATCTAGAAATTTTGGGTGAAGATTGAAATCCAGTTTCTTTCACTTCTAATGCAAGACTCTACCACTACACTATTACATAATTTGTCTTATTTCTACAACCAGATAGCCTATTCCTCAGGATTAAAGAAAATACCTTCTACTTTTCTTATAATGTAATATTTAACACATTGCTGACCAAGCTCCAAGGTTACATTATGTGGGAAATGAACAAATACTTTATTGAATCTACTGGGGCCAGCACGGTAGCCACATATTCTGGTTGAAGTGCATTCCTCTTGTGCTCTGCACTTTTACATGGGTTAAGATAAGGCCAGATGTGCAGACTGCAGGGCACACATGTGTGCTTCACAGTCAGTCTTCTTTCCTAGCAGTGAGTGCTTCCCATGAGCAGTATTGATGCAGGTGAGGGATACTGGGCAAGGAAGGCACTTGAGATGATTGATGTGAACAAATGAACAGCAACAACAACATGATTTATCTTTAATCAATGTGTATTTACTGAAGAACTAAAATATGCACTGTATTACATTGATTGCTATTTTACTGAAACGGGAGGATGCCAACGTTTATGAACACATTATATTCAATATTAATTGATAGTTAATTACAAAGTATCTCATTCATTACTCACCACAACCTTATGAGGTTGGACTTATTACTCCTATTTTCCCTGTGATGTTAAGTAACTTGCCGAAGACATTCTAGCTAGTGGCTGACTTCCACGATACAAACGTATTTCATCGAAATCATCACATTTAATACCTATATTACTTAAAACAGCGTCAATGAAGTAAAAATATGCAGTCTCCTTGGGTTAAAGGAAAAGTTAAAAATAGCTGTTTTTCAATTTATCAAGTGTAAACTGCATTAATCAAATGCATTTCCTGCGGGCTACATATTAGTACAGCTGTCATGGCACACAAAGCTTGTTTACTTTGTTGGTAGTGTTATTACGACATTCATGGAAATACGCACCCCTGCCAAGTGTCTGGACATATGTAAAGACTGCATCAAGTAATGAAAAGGAGCAGTCAGAGGAACCTCGCAGATTTGCTCATCTGGACTTTAAGATCCCAAAATACTCACTTTTTTCATATCATAATCACGTTGGCATTTGTTTCAGAGATTATAGAAAGAGAAATTAAAAACAGCATGCAAACCAGGAAAGGACCCCCCAAAGCAGCTGCCAGCCACTGAGCAGCTGTTGTACAAGGGTCTGAAGTATTGTTCTCTGCCCCCACCAGCAGACGCCATTCCTTTAAATAGCAAGTTTAATATGGGAACAGCAGAAGGTCTAACAAATATCTTAGTAGTTGGGCAAAACACATCACTGCTAACAGGGCATGCATCTCAGAGAAAAGGACCAAAATAATACCAAGTGTCCTGACATACCCTTCAGCAAGGATCTTTTAACATTTTTGTGAAAAGGTTGACATCTCTCTTTGGAAAAAATGGGAAATGAGGTAGATACTAATGTGATTTATATCCTAAAAAGAGGGGCATATGCTTCTTTTATATTTGACCTGCACTAAAGCAGCTAGTGGTGTAATGAAGCTAATCACAGGAAACTAGTTTGGCTTTGTGTGAGGCTGCTAATTCGTTAGACTGCAAATTTTCCATAAAGAGTTATTTACATCTCACTAACCACTAGGTTTGCACCTGGGGTTGGCAACACCTGGCTGTGTTCTTAATGAGTTTGCCACTGTTTCCAAAGAAAATGCTGACATTAATAATTGTAATGTTACATTTATTGCAAGAAAAGTACAAACATAAGTGCAGTGGATTAGGAAAGGTCACTGCAATCTAACTCTTTTTGGTGCTAATGTAGCTTGACAGTATTTGCAAGCCAGGAAGGAGATGGAGAAAAAGCCTCCTGTGATAACTAGATCTTTCATGGCACTGCCTGATTGCATAAACGCACCTGCTCAGGTGATTTTGCCTTCAACAATGCTTTTGGCATTTTCCAAAATGGCACCTGAGTTGCTGTCATCATCTATCCAGGCTGTCACAAAATTGTACGGATGTTTTTCTTCGTATTTCGCAAGTCCCTTAATTTCCCTTTTTCATGGACTGCCAGAGCCCTAGCCTTACCTGACTGAATTACCTACTACCACTGCATCTAATATAGTGAAAGAAAGAAGCACAAATGTGTGACCGTCTCTACATGATGTCGTGACTAATCCTGAAATCTACAAATGATTATTGAGCGCCTGTTAGGTACCCAGCCCTGGGCTTGATGCCTTGGGAGTAAGCAAAGAATAGCAATCAGTTTCTTCTCTCAAAAAGTTTATAATTTAATTGAGGAGACAAAAAGTCAAATATTATTAATGTGGAAAGGCAGTTCTTGGTAAGTATGAAGTAAATTGCTTAGGTAATACATGGCATACCATTTCAGAGGAGAGTAGGTCATTGCTTAATTTTTAGTTGATTCTTGAGTTTCTTACATTTCTGAGTCTTTCAACTCAAAGTTTTTGCTACAATACAACAAAACTTACTTTACATTTCCACATATAACTCATTCTCTCTCATCCTGGGATAATACATCTTGCATATAATACATCCCTCCTTGAGTACTGTGTCTACTTTTTCAGGTTAACTCTTCACCTCTTCAATCAATACCTGTGATTGGCTTCTCCTTGGCCGTGGAGATGTTTACTCTTTCTTACATGGTTACAGTCCTTTCAATTCACTCCAGGGTTTTATTTCATTGCTACTATCCATACTCATGTTTATTTCTGTACCCCTATTAAACTTTTGAATTATTTTATTAAGCTAATAAAAATAAGTGTGCTAGGGCTGCGTTTGTATGTCTTTCTCGGTGCATTAAGTTGGTGCAGCTGTGTGGACAGACGAGCCTTCATTCACCATTTCCCACGGCCCCTGGTATATTTGTTTCCTCTCCCCGTCCAGTGCACACTCAGTATCGCTAGTGCCTACATCCTGATTCAATAGGGTGAATGTGTATCTATAGTGATTTAAAGCTGGCTTTTGCCAGTTGCTGCCCCCACAATCTCTTTATGTTGATAGGCGTGTGTCCTTTGGCAAAATACTTCTCGAACAGGGTCCTTTTAGAATAACCCAAATCAACATTCCTACTGAGAATATCACATTTTGTTCCCAGAAATTCCTTTACCTTTGACCTGATGATAAAGGAAGCAACTCTTTCTCACTGTGCCATCTGCATTAGGCCACTAGCCATAGTCTCTCATCTTCAGAATTATCAGTGGACATATGTTAAGTTCGAAGAGTGGTCTCTATCCATTCCTCACAGCAGACATGAGTTGAGGGGTAGCAACACCCTCTTCCTCGTTTAGTGAGCAAGTTGGCTCACATAATGGCTATACCTCTCTGCAAATAAATCTGCATATTGACCTGTCTCGGATCTCTTCAGTATCTGTTATAGCCTTAGTGCCTAAATTGAAACTTCCATACTTGTATCCTGGCCCTCTAGTTATAAGAAAATGGAAATTTATGTAAACATCATTCAGAAAACAACAGGCAGCCATTGAGAAAAGCTGAGGAAAAGTATATTTTATTAGATACAAATTGAGATAAGGATATTGGATGGTATTAACATAAATGCTGGATGAGTTTTATAAAGTGTTACACACATATGTTATATATATATATAAATAATATGGACAGTTCTGAGGCGGGTACATACATTATATAGACTAGAATTGTAATTTAGCCCCTCCTTTTTCTATGATGCAAGAGAGAACTAGATGACATACCTGTGATCCCTATGATTGTCCAGAGTTGGTCTAGCTAATCTGTCAGAGCCCCCTTGTCTTACTTATAAATCCACAATTTTCTTTATAAAAATTCAACAGAATGGGTGATAATTCCAAATAAAAACCTTAGGAAGTTATGGCCCTATGTTACAGCCTTCACTTCCTCCTTACATGAAAATGAAGTTCGGAGTTTGTCTTTCAGTGTAAATGATTTAAATATGATTTTCTTAAAATAGTCATCTCTCAAGATGTAACAAATCAAAGTTTTGCAACTATTGAATTGAAATTTAGGTCTAAGAGAAACTATATCTTTGTGTGTTTGGTAGTATGTACAGAAAATCACTAGCCCTGAGTAAATATCATCAGCTATAATAACCCAACAATTCCGAGAAACTACCTCAAAGCTTACATATTTTGCCGTAATTGGTTTATAGAATGTATGTATGATGTTAATTCACTCTTTCAATAACTTTTTTCCAAGCTGTTATAGAATAACCATAACCACTGGGCATTAATTTTTAACAAGGTATCTATAGTCACCGAGTTATCATTTATAACATGGATGGCAAAAGTGTTATCAAACATTTATTAAGCATTTATAAATAATTTTATTCTACTTCTAGCATGTGTTAAAATATATTATTAATTCTTTCTAAATTATTGATAAGAAATCCTTGAAACTGAATATGAGAGTAACACTTATTACATAAATGACATTTTGTCACCCTTGAAATCCCCATCTTAGGCTAACTATGTGTATATCAGTAAAAGCCATGGGCAGGAGTGAGGAAATGATATTTCTTGTGGAAAAATAAAATATTTAAGTTATCACTTGACAAGCTGATACATTTAATATAAATTTCATTGAATTGGATTTCTCCAAAACGAAAATTCTATTAATTGGCCAGATGCTTTGGGAACTAACTGTATCCTTTCCGATTGCTAAGTAATGCTGAATTGGGCAATAGCGATAGTTTAATGCACTGTATCTTTCATCTTTGCTTATTTGCTACATATGCCATATATCCACACAGGAGAAAATATCCATTGCACTAAATGGGATAATGATGCATGTTAAATCTCCTATGCCATATGAGCATTACTAGTACATAAAAGAGGCAATACACTTTTAGAACATTATCTGAAATAGTAAACTTATTTGGGAGAACTGAATCAGTATTTCTTCTTTTTGTCTATAGGATAAGTTTCATAATGGCCATATGAAAAACTGTCACACATACTTAGATGTAAGTTACTGTGCTATGTTAGAAGGTGAGATTAGAGAAATATGGCCACCAATCTTTTAAACAAAAATGCAAGAGTCATCAGAATTGGAGTTAAAATAGTTGAGTTCTAGGATGGCTTTCATGGACTCTGATCACTTGAAGCAGCTTTAGACAAATTTTACTTGTTTGACTCCTACTGTATAGATTCCCAGAAAGCCATCCAGAGATTCAGAGTCAGGAAGTCTCTGTATGACCCAGAAACACAATACAAACCAGCCAATGCCCTAAAGACTTTAGAAACTTTGACTGTTTGTATCAGAGCTGAAATGATTCATTATCTGACTCAAGTTTCATTTTAAGAGGAAGCACTAGTTTTCATGCCTTTAAAAAAGTACAATTTCTCTGGAAATTTTAAAATTTGTTTTCTAGTTGTTATTTATTTCTGTAAATAATATACTTTACCTTCTCATTGTTGGTACATTATTATCTTCATCCATTTTACAGAGAAGTTGTGGGAAGAATAGGTAGAATGATACAAAAATTTCTGGAGCAAATGCGATTAGGGAAACTTACACAAAGACTGCAAAAATCCACCAGCTAAACTTTAGACTAATCAATGCTCATTATGCATTAAAATAACCTAAAAAGGCCTGAAAAGTTTAGAAATATAACTTCCCCCAAATTTAACTACACAAAAGTTAAATTGCTCTTTGCTTACAGGATGAAGATTATAAAGTATTCTTTAAGATACTAACATAGTCGTCCTGCTTCTTAGTTTTTACTTGATTTTACCTAGACTTCATGTTTCTTTGGAAATCTTGAGTGGGGCTCAAGGAGTTGAGGAAGTACTAAAGTCTATCACTCCTTTTCTTCACACACATACAATAAGCCACCTTTGTAGTATCATCACTACATGACAAATAGTGGGTACTATTTGATGAATAAATTAATATCACGTAAAAATGCAGCAAACATTCATATGTGTATTTCCCCAATACGTACAATATGTGCTCTGTCATTTTGGCAATTCGTATCTTGTATACTGTATTCACTAGAGTCACATTTAAGCAGTGTCGGGTATGAAACGTAGCATTCTGAGAATCGGTGAGTTCTCAATGCAGTTAATCCAGATTGATAAATGATAAATGAGTCACAGTCTTCTCTTGAGAGGTCACCTTATGCTTTGAAAATAATTACGTGTAGGGTCAGAAGAAGCCGTGGTTCTTGGCATGTGAGGTTGCCCGAGTCAGTTAAATCTGCACTTCCTATAAAACTGTGCTAAACAAACACAGGTCCAAACGGATGAACCACATGATCTTCGACATACACGATTGACCTTCCCTTTACCGTTCTTTGAAAGTAACACTAAATAAGTATAAATTAAGGTAAATTTGGAAAATTCTGGATTAGGAGGAAGGAAAGTGGGAAGAGACCAAAAAACTCACACTCAACATTGAAGGAAAAGGAGAAGTTGGGACACGAGTAAACACCTTTGGGTTGTCCACCCAGAGTGTATATTTTTGGGGATATCATACCTGGAAGCTATTGTGTAGTGCTTTCTCTCTTATTCTGGCCAGTGGCAACATTTTAATGTAGGTGAAGATTGTCCTAAACAGGCTTCTTTCCCTCTGCTATTATCAGTAATGTCACTTAAACCTCTGAGGACTCAAGTCTCTCCATTTTAGGGCTGTGGGAGCCTCCTCCCACATGCTCTCACTTAGTTCCGCCCACTCTGGCTCACTTGGCCTTTGAAATTGAACTCTCCTCTAAGTCCCATCGAAATGTTTCCATCCATGTCTCAAATTCTTAGCTACAAACTAAATTAATAAAGAAATAAAACAAGCCAATCTTGCTTTGTTTGTATTAACTCTTTGACAGACCATTAAGAGGCAAAGCTTTTATCGAGGGAAAAAACTGAAAAGACATGGGGAACTTAATGAGCTAAACTCTCTTTAAAGCCAAATTTTTGTGTCTATAGACAGAAACTTCACCTAGTATTGGCAGTTTATGATTAGTTAGAACTCAGCAAAATGTACATGTCATTTACAATTCAAATAGCTGGTTATTATGTGTTTGATGTGATATCTAACTCATTGAGTCTACAATTAACGTTGACTAAGTTGTAAGCTGGTAGAGAGCAGCATTCTTGTAGCAACAATGATTTAACAGTGTCATGGGTAAAATAACAAAATAAGTATTCTGATTTTGTAATTTTAAAAGAGAATACGACCAGTTATACACAAGTTAAAATTGAATATAATAATTGCATTAAGAATAAAAGAATAGCCTTGTTTATAGTGATGTCCCATTCTCATTTTACTCAATTGTGGTACCACATTTTTGAAGATGAAGACATGGCACTGCAGACATATAGATATAAAATGAACTCGACTCCAAGTTTCACCGTTATTCCAGGTGAGCCTTTATATCTGAGCATGGCAAGAAGTCATTGGCTCTCTAGAAACTTAGGGAAAAGTGTTTAGAAATTCATGCACCAACACTTTTACCAAACATCCTTACAAACCTCCTTAGACTTATTGCACTCAAAATTTCCCAATTTCTTAGATGAAAGGACTGTGGCAAGCTTTCAGCATCTTAACTGTATTTACCTTATTTCACGATGAATATACCTTTATTATTCCTCCTTCTAAAGTCTGGAAAATTTAAGGTAGTTCAAAAGATAACATTAGTGCTGCGAAATCCTGAAGTGAACTGAGAAAATCAAAGCTATTCAAAGCTATTTTATAGTATTCCTTTATTTCAGAGCCAGAATAAATATAGAAAGATTTCATTTTAATCAACTTTATGTTACATTGTCTTTACACATTTTTCTATGTATGCTTGATATGTAGTAATTGATATTTACAATATTCTCAACATTATAAAAGCAAGCATACTTTGATAGAAATGTATTACATTTTAGTTCTATAAAATTAGTACATTTTTCATTACGTTGTACAATAAAGCTTAATCTTTATATCTTAGAAGGATAACACAGCCTTGAAATGAATCAAGGCAGGTGCAAAAGTAAAGGAAGCACAATTCATTAATCCGTGACAGGAGACCAATAATACTAATTAATTTGGGGGAGAATGCAGCCAGATTATACTTATGGAAGACTTAAATCATTTAAAGGATAGCAAATAGATGGCAAAGGTCATCCAATCAATGTAGATAAATAATGAAAGTCTTTAGAAAAAACCAAAATGTGACAAGTGAGAAGGATGGTCATGTCATTCAATTTGGGAAATTTGAATACCGAAAAGTCAGTTGTTTGGGCATTAAATTTACATGACTAAAGTAATGAAATATGGAGATGAAAGAAAATCTATTTGTTCC
>NW_006439192.1:16473334-16516161 GCF_000325575.1 Pteropus alecto | reverse complement strand
TTATATATTCCGGTTGGTACATTATCTCTGTTACATTCTCACAAGCCCTATAAGAACATCATAAAGAAGGAAGAGCTAAGTAGTAGTAAACTTATTCACTCTCTAGACTGCCCAGCTGATAGCTGAGTCAGGGCCCTGAACAATGAAACAGCATGCCGCATGTGAAACTCTCTCAAGTTGTCTCTGCCTGGCATAATGACTGATGCATGAGTTTAAGAAATTTATAGAAACGCACACACAAGAAATACAAAAGATGTTCTGATAAGACCCATCTCAAAATTAATCGTATAAAAACGATTAAAACAGGTCATGATGTATATTCACAGTAGAACATTAATTTCACACGTTCGCGTTCTTTCCTTTCTGCCACCAGGGCACACTGTGAGCAAAGATGAAGCCAAGTGTCCCAGAAGACCTAACAGAGATAAAACTTCCCATGTATAAGAAAAGACATAAGTGAATTCTGAGAATTTATAAAGCCTAGAAGATCGATGCTTTAAACAGGGCCAATCAAAGAAAAGCTATATTTTTCTAGATTTAACATTTTGTTATGTACTCTTTCATCACTCTATGATGAAATTCCAGTAACCTACTACTGTTGACCCATATAGTCAGTCCCCAAATTAATGGCATTCTGGCTTTTGCCCACTGTCTTGCTTTCTCCCTCGGGGTGTTTGCTTGTCTTAAGGAACAGAGCAGAGCACTTCCCCAGACCTCCAAGAACAGCATGTGTGTGTGGTGGGACCTACAATAAGGAGAATTCCTTGGTGAGGAGGCACTGAGGTGAGGAAAGTGTAGTAAATGTGGGGTTATTCCTCATTAATAACTTGCTAACATTTTGTTTTCCTGGCTTACGAGTGAAGGAACAATGAGGTTTTCTAAGAAGATTTTCTCTGGACCAGTTTTCTAGAAAGTACCAGAACAAGAATAAGTAGGCAGCCAAATTAACAAGAAAGTTTAGATTTGACATGTGCAAAAACTTTAGTAAAACGTTTACCTATTTGAGCCTGAATTTTATTTTCTTTTATTTTAGTACAATGAAAGTAATGAAAAGAAGGAAATAATTTTATAGATTATTGTTCCCTCTGACTTGCAGATTTGCACTTTGTGTGTCAAAGAAGGTAATAAAGGCAGCCTGGAACATGGAAGTCTGGCAAAAATATATGAAATGGGATACTACAAGGTTCTGTACCTAAGAATCCAAGAGACTACACTGGTGGTTAAGAAACAAGAATATTTCTAGAAAAGACTCTATAATAATTGACATAAGTTACCCCAAACCATACTAAAATTATAACAGTATAAAAATGTATCCTTCTAAACATAATTATTTCTGGAAAGTCTGATGGAGAAAATATTTTAAATAAATACATTAAATACTTCATGCACTGAAGCCCTTGATAATACTCCAAGATTGGAATTATATAGCCTCATCTATGCATTTAAAAAAATTTTTGAGACAGATTTAACCTCTGTTTTATGTGAATTTTAGATACATCTTTTAAATGACATCCTCCAGTTCTTTATTTTTTAATCCTTATAAAAACATTTTGATATTGAGCATTTTAAATAAAAAAAAAATTATTAGTTGAACAGCTGTATGGTAACTTGCACTACCCTGTTAAAAATTATTCAAGTGTTTTCTTGAATAAATATAGAAATATAGAAAATAAAAGCAACACAATGGAAATTTCAGAGTTTGATGTACAGAGTAAATCATTTAGTATAGGTATGTTTGTCCTTTGAGTAAAGGAGGCATGGATATTAGGATGCTTACAAACCTGACACTGGAGCAAGGAGCTCTCAGATTTAGGAGACGGCACATGAATAACCATAAGTATGTGACTTCACTGCCACCTAGTGGTGTGAATAACCAGCCTTCTAATTGAGATGGATGACTTCCAGGTCAGTGGAAATTTTATAAAGGAACGTTTTGTTTGTAAAAGTAAAAAAGAATTTTACACCAGAAGGCTGAAAAGGCCTAATAAGAGCTATCTTGTTATCTGCCTTCTCTTATATATTCCTTTGCCAACGCTCTATGATTCCCAATGATAAAAACTTCAAACTCAGCTTCAACAATATTGAATAACAATATTGTTATATCTTATTGCTTATTGCTTTAAAGCAGGCTCTCTTTTATAAAGTCTGCTTCTGACTTAAATCCATCCTTTCCTTTTCTAGCTGAAAACCAAAACAATAAAATAGACAAAAATGTTGCAAGTACTTCTTCCTTGCCCTCAACTGCCAGCCTTCTAGGAATGAAATCATCCAATTGGTGATCAATCCACAGTGCAAGCTGTTGAAAGGTGTGCCTTCTGATATTGACATCTCTGTTACAGGCAGCAATGATGCCAGATCGTGTCTGCAGATTAAAGTCATTTTAAAGGCCTGGGGAAGAAGAAACTGCTTTCCAAGGCATCACATTCTTCTTAGAGAGAGGGTTAAAAGAACTATTGCTATTTACTCATTGTGGATTTGTTTTTTGGCCGGGCATCATTATTACAGCAGGCACCAAACCATAGGGGAGAGAAAAACTGCAAACAAAATTTCAAGGGAAATAACCATAATAAAAAATAAATAGCGGGCACAGAGTTTACAATGCCTGTTGTGAACATAAGAACATTCCACTTCCTGAATACCTTTTAAGGAGAAACAAAGGCGTTCTTCCTTCTGCAGCAAATAAAATTCTTCCTTACAACAGCATATGTCAAATTGGTCAAGAATACAATTTTAATATTAAAGATCAGGAAAAGGATTTACTAGCATTTCAATATTTAAGGGCAAATGAAATGCCTACTTAAAAAATCGTTTTTCAATTTTTTTTTTTACTAATTGACATTATACATATTTATATTATAACATTTGGATGATATCTTTTAGTCCATATTAATCCTCTTTATTCTCCCATGAAGACACTATATTGAAAAGTTCATTTATAGTCGTTTAAAGTAATTCCTAACTTTACTGATATGGCAATAAAAGACTGCAGAAGAAAAGGTAGAGCTGGGCTAGGGTCTAATCCTCTCATTCCCTGGTAACCCAGTTCTCACACATCTTGTAGTCCCTCTGTAAAAGTCTAATGCATTTTACAGTTATCTCAGGCATGGCTGATAATCTCAACAGTCTGAAATTAAACTGCGCAGCATACAGAAGAGGATGGTATTTCAAAGTACTTCGAAGCTTTTTTTGCTCTTACTCAACACTACTTTAATAAATATAAAAGAAATGTTTATTCACTTTAAAGTCATGACATCTATGAAGTTAAAGGTTTTCACAGCAATGAGCAATTAGTTAAATATCACACATGGAAGCAAAATAGCAATTTGTAGACTTCTGTTGCTTAGTGCCTTAATTACTTATATTGCAGCTTGTTTCAGACCACTAAAGATAGAGCTATCTAAAATCCCTAGACAATTAATGACAAAGCATGCTCAAACATGAGCAGCTCTTGAAGAAATAAATTGAAAGACCAGGTTTTATCTATAATGTTATTAGGTAGATAAATCACTGTGAAGAATAAACCAGTGGAAAAAAATAAAATACAAACTAAGATTAGCCCTTTAAAAATCTCCTTGGAGATTATGCAGTTTTTCCAACAAAATCAGTATCGGTTCAATTGAAGATAAATTACAAGAGAAATCAAAAGAGGACACTTCATGAGCAAGTAATAATAGTATTGTTTCCTTCATTACATACTGGGATCTGATCACAAAGCAATGGTTGGGAGTAGTTCGTATTTATTAGCTGTTTTCTCACTAGATGACACACGCCTTTGGGAACATTATTATCAGAATGAACTACTGATAATGAGGGTTTTTTTGTTGTTGTTATTGTTCGTTTCTTTATTTAAACAGATCTCTAAATTTCCCATAGCCAAAACGAGAACTGGTATTTCAATATGTTCTATTGTCTCCAGTTAAAATACTCAGATCCTATATTATGTATATTGAACATTCATAGAACATTGAAAAATGGTCAGAGAAAGCTTGAGAAAAATATAAAAATTCAAATAATATTCAATTTTCTCTTATTGAAAACATATATTTTATTAAAAATAAATGACCAAATCAATAATCCAAACTCTACCTACCAGAAAAAGAACCAGCCCCTACGCACATGAATACATAAAATAACACATCTATATAGTAAATTTACTGCCTGTGACAGAAACCAATCTAGAAATGAGTCAAAGTAAGATTTAGGTAATACAGATTTTAGTATGCTGTGATTAATATAAAACCACATTTTATTTTATTACACTAGCATCAATTGGTCTCCAATACTACTTCTTTGCATAATACATGCTATCCTACTGGTACAGCCTCTTAAATGCATCCTTCTGAATAGGTCTTACTAACTATTCCCAAGTGTTAAGAGAGCATGGCTGCCAAGCAAAATTTAACTTGAACAGTGAAAAACACTTACATAGCAGTTGGTTGTATGTGTTTTTCTATTATAAAGAACAAACCAAAGTTTTAAAAGTGAGAACCCACATCAAGAAAATTTTGAAATATCTATGGAAATGTTGTACTGAATTTATTTTTCCTTTTTGTCTTTTTATATATGTGAATTTAGTAATAGCATATAAAATATAAAATTAGTCCTAAAAGCAGCCTTTGGGTCTGTTTAATAATATTATTTATAAATGAGGAAATAGAGCCATGGAAAAGACTTATAATAACACTTCTACAGAAATTCAGAGATGTCTAGGTTTACCCCATGGTCTCAAATTGTGGCATAAATGCTTCATCTGGGTTGATTTTAAACTTGTGAAAGAAAGTCGAGATGTCAAATTTCTAAAGCAATTTCTGAATTCTCTCTAGTTCTCTAGGTTAGTCAGATTAATATTAATAAAATGTTTGCAATGGATTTGAGAGGACTCATCTAATCTATACTGTGTGAACTTTTTTTTAATATAAACATGGACTAATTATTAGAGTCTTCGTAATGGAGAACAGAATATAAAAACACCAATATTCTTGATAGGTGATAACAAATATGTATACATATTTTGAATGGCATACTGATTAATACATATTTCCTATTATTGGTCTAATTATTGCATAATATAAACAATTACATGCTAATATTTATTATTTCTATTTAAAATCTATATATGCCTTTAGGTCATTCTTTAATATACACCAGTTGGATAGATAGAAAATACACTTGAGGAGTATAATTTTACAACAAGCAAATGGAAGTCATAAAAGAGAAACAAAACAGGCAGAGATTTATACAGGGGATTCATGTACATGCACAAGAAGGAAAGAGAATAACTAGTGGCATTTCTGTGGGGTAACATCTTTAGATCCTCAGTAATAGAATGGGAGAAAGATCACCAACGACATTTATTTTTTTGGTGAAAAGCAAAATATGGCGCATTAAATAATGGAAAAAATATTGAAAATTTGGGCACTGAAATCCTTATAAAATATACATAATCAGGAAGTGGAAAATGCCTTGTGAGGATAGAGGAATAGAAGATAGGAAAAGAAGATGTACCATAAAGGAAGGAGAGGGAAGGCAAATTTGAAGGGTTTCAAGTCTTTAATTGATGTTGAACCTGGTGTTCACTGAAAATTCCCGAAGCTAAGAATTCAAGAGCTGTGGGATACAATTGGACAAGAGCTGCATCTTCCTTCCAAACACTGCTTCTATCCTGTATTCAACTTTCTAATCTGTCAGAATGAACTCAAGAAAAGCTCCTCTCATTAGGTCACCCAAATTTGGGGCTGGAATTTCTGAACTAATGAATTCCCCACATGAGAAATCTCTAAGTAATTGCAATTTGGTCAGGACTTTATTTAGTCCTCTGATTTGAAATTACCTTCTGAATAATCCTTAGAAAACTACTCATGCAGAGAAAGCAGGGACCAATGGCCAAGTGTGTGCAGAAAATGCCAGCAGTCCTCCACAGAAAAGACCTATAGTCACCTGAGCACATCGGTAGCAATCTTGTAAAGATCATCACTCTCTTTTCTGTTGTTCAGGAATATGGGCCTCATCCACAGCCCTTCTTTTATGAACCTCATCCAGTCAATTGCTAAATTTCGTAAACTGTTTTACTTTGCTATCTCTTGACACTGCCCAGTTGGCATTATGTCAACTACCAATGCCCTAGTCATCTACATCATGCCTTGCATTGACTTTTATACCAGTCTCCTTACTAGTTGTCTTGAATCATCTCTAATCCTATCTTTACAGTCAGAATGATTTATTTAAAATACACATTTTCTCATTGCCATTTAACTCCTAAGATCATTTCCTTTTGCCCCTCAGGAAATAACTCCAAACTACATTATCTGTTCTGCCAGACCTTGCTGGATTTTATCCCTGCCTGTCTTTCTACAGCATCTAAGCCAATTTTCTGCTCTCATTTCAACACTTCGAGCTCACTGATCTTATCTTTATTTTCTGAACCATCACGGACATATCACTAGCTCATGGATTTAGTTCATATTTGCTCATTCTCATTTCCTTTTTCCAAACACTGACTTCTGTTTCATCACTTCTCTAGTAAAGTTAAACATTGCTTGCCTTGGAGAAGGTTTCTTTGACCAAAAAACTCTAGATAGGTTTCCCCAATCATGCAGAAAAAGCCAGCGTATACATCTTCATTGCGTTCATAATGTTTGTATTCATTCAAATCATTCAAATTCATTACAAACTCCAGTGAAGAAGATCCCAAGTCTGTGTTGCTACCACTACATCCCTCACAGTTAGCATAATTCCTGGTCCAGAGAAAGTGTTTAATAAATGGTTTCTAAATGGACAAAAATTATTAATATCATATGTCACAACGCTAAAATGACATTTTAAAGTAACATCCATCCCGTGTCCAATTCCTCACGAGAGAGAACAAAAAACCACCACAAAAATACTAAGCACCGAAGCCTGAAACCTATGGACTAGCAAGATTGCTTATGTAACTAGTTCTCTGGGATATTGACAAGGTATGACGATATTGCAATAATTGATAATATTGACAATATGTGGCAACATTAATACCACACAACAATATTATGGTACATGATAGAGCTAACACTGGCAGGTTTCACAGTTGCTTGTTGACCTTTAATATTCATGGCAATATTAATTTGCAATGGAGATTGCTGTTGATTGCATTAATGGCACAATGTGTAGCTAAATTCTAGTAGAACTAAGAATTAGGGTTAGTTGAGCCTAATATGTTAGAGAAGAAGACTAAATTATGGAGCAGAATCAGTTAATACAACGACCACCATCTGTATTCCAATCATAATTTGAGACTTTGCAAAGGGGCCAGCAATTCTGTTGAAATATCAAGAATATAATGACACTGGGAATAGAGATGAAATGATCGATTTAAAAGAATCTCTTTTACCTCATTACTCTATTCTCTTACTATGTTTTACATTTCTTCATAGTATTTAATATGTATTTATTTCATCTATCACCACAATAGAAATAATTATATCAAGAGCTTATTTAATTATGTATCCCCCATACTTTGAAAAGTACTTGTACAAAAAAGGTGTTGAATAGATAAGAGTCAATGAATGAATATATGAATAGATGTATGTTTAATAAAGGAAGAATCGGCAAAGTATGTCTGGGCTCTCCCTGCCTCAGTTGTTAGAAAAGAGCTCTGAGTTATTTGGAAGAATGTTTTTAAAGCTGGCTCATGACGTTGATTAACAGGAAGGATTCAGGAGGGTGAGCAGCATATGTTGTATGATATTCATACTACACTATTAAACACTACACCATGTCTGAACTCTTTATGGTTAGGATCCAGGGGTAGAGGTGTAAGGTTACATGAAGTCAAGCAAGAATAAAAGAGCCAGACTGCCCATTTCACTGACTCTAAGGAAGTTAACTCCATTGGTAAACATTCAGTCATTTGGTAGAGCAATATGGAGAACTTGTATTTTTTATCCTCTACGAATTAGTTTTTTCCCCCTCCCCCCAGTAGGGCTGGAATTAGGGTAAGATGAGCAAAGCACTTGCCTTGGACACAAAATGTGTGCTCATGCACACACACACACACACACCCCACACACACCTACACCACACACCCTTAGCAATCAGGATAAATTATATTTTAATACAAAATTTTAAAAAATTAAAGTTAATGCAAAAAATTTTGCTACTTTTTCCATCATAGATGTTTTATATATGTTTTGATTTCTTAAGCTATTGCATTAAAACATTGACATGGTAACGGGTGTATGGCTTTATCTTTTGGTGCTTCCTTAAATTTTGCACTTCAGTTGCCTTACCCCGGTCTCTCCCCTGTGCCATAACTCCCGAAGTTGGTGAGCAGCAGATTATAAAACAGCAGACTATGTTGCTGGAGGCCTATCTCCTAGAAGAGAATCTGCAATAGCATCTAAGGTCAGGGTACAGTAAAGAGCTCCTTTTCAGAGTCCAAGGCCATGCATGATATACAATGCAATCAGCTACTACCTACATCGTACTTGCTTGATGTTTATAATTGGAAACAAAAGGCTGGTATAAGGAGACTCACTCAGAATAAATTTACGTGGACTTGGAAATACATGAAGATTAAATGAAAATACAAATTTCAACTTCGGCTTTACACATCTATTTTGGAAGAAAGTGAATGCTTAACATTTTCTCTGTGGTGGCCAATATCCTGTGGATGTACTCTGCTTAATTAAATTATAGCCTCACGTTAGTATATAACCTATGGGCTTTGCCATCTTCTTATAAGTATTTTGCTGTTTTTAAATGAACTCTAATGTAAATATTTGTGCTCTTGTTTGGCTTGGTAAAGCTAGATTTATGGATTTTGGTGTGGTACCCTTTCTTGTTCCTCCCGCCAAAAAATTAAAAAAAAATAAAATAGAACTTCACCTTTTGCCTACTTCTTTTAAAAACACTTTATTTAGTCACATAATCAATACAGTGTTATTCTCCTCTCATGAAAATTCCAGCAGCAATTCTGTGACGGAGTATATGAATGTGGGAGGAATTATATTATACATATAAATTCCTCTAAGGTTCTCTCGAGCTGAACCCAATAGCGCAGCACCACAGCGGACAGGTATATGCTTTAAAGGTGTGGTCACAGAACATAATTGCTGTTAATAATTCATTAAGAACTATTCCTGTCTCTTTCAGCAAACTTATTCACCACTTGAACCATTTTCATCAAGCTTTATAATTGGATGTGGAGAAAGGGCACACACGATTTTATCATCCTGTAACAACTAACATTTGTACAGCATTTTACAATTTCCAAAGCAGTTTTCATAAACATAATTCACTCCTTGCAGCCACAGTAGTAGGTAGGTGTTATTAAGATCATTTACATTTTACTAATGAGGAATCTGAGTCGGCAAGATTATCAATTTGGAATATGGCTATATCAGTAAATACAAATAAAATGTCTTGAGTGTACAGAGATTTATTTTTTATGCAATGAGTAGTCCAGAGTTAGGCAGTAGCCAGTGATGGTTCACCAGTTCAGTGATGTCAGCACCAATGTCTCAGAAAATTTTTTTTTCATGGGTATAGGATGGCTAACTTCCAGCAATGAGAAGGTGGATGAGTAAGATAAGGGAATGATCGCTGCATCAGGAAAAGAAAAGCCTGCCCAGAACTATACGGTAGACATCTGTCCATCTTATTTACAGATTTAGTCACGTGATCACCTCTCTGGAAGGTATTGAGGAAAAGGGGATGGAAAATGAAGACTGAGTAAACCAACTGACATATCTCATGTAATAATATAAAGAAACTTAAATTTCTATTGTCTTATCCAGAGCTCATTTCTATCTATACTAAACAATATATCAATGGGAACTATGTAGTTTAAATTCTACAAATTCTTGTGTGTTTGCAAATAACTAGAATTTATGTCATATAAAAGAGATAAGGACTTTCTTATAAGAATGAAAACAATATCTAAATATATGGTTTAAAGAAAATGAGCTATTACTTAAATGTAACGTACTTTTATTCTTGAACACCTACATCTTTAAAGAACCATTTGCACTCAAGACTCTCAGTACCGCAGCTACATAGTGATTACTCAAGTAATATAAGGTTATCTCAATCTTTTAGCTATATTTGAATTCTGCAATTCCAACTAGTTGCAGAACATTTCCAGGTGAATTGCTCACTATCACAAATTCAACACATCTGAAACTATGCCCATTCTATCAACTTCATTTCCAAACTCTGATGTAGATTTTCCATGATGCCATTATTTTCATAGTTCTGGATCCAAAAGTGAAGTCACACTTGCTTCTTCAGCATGGTTCATCCTTGCTAATCAAGCAATCTGTTCTTCTGCCAATATATTTATTGGTCACATGCCAGGCATTGTGTTAGGTGCTATAGCTACAATGGGAAGATGACCTAAGGCATTACAAATCCACTACACTGCCCCGCTTTAGGTCCTCATTTCATCAAAACTATATTTCTGCAAAAGATTTTACTTTCTTTTGTTCACTCTACATACTAATAATACAATCAGCTTTCTATAAAATTGCATCTGTTATGCTAGTCTCAATTTCAATAAATTGCAGTGCTTCAACAGAACCAACCGCTTCAACTTGAAACTGTTATCCCATCCTGTGCTGTGAATAATTAAATTTTGCTAGAGAGGCATCTGACTTTTGCCTTCACTCATCCCCTAGCCTTTATTGAGCCCCTGGAACATTCTGATAGGAATGTCTTTGTTTGGTTGGGGGCTTTGGCAATGGGACACTCTAACAGTGTTACTTCTATTGGGGGCTTTTGGACATCCCAATAGTTTCCAACCTCCAGAGTAAAGATTTTAGCTTCAACCTCCAGGAAAGGCTTAAGATCAAAGTTCAGCCATGTAAGTAGTATGTGATAGAGTTCAGTAAAAACTCTAGACTCTGGAGGCTTGGGTATGCTTCCTAGGCTGGCAATCTTCTTTGTGCATTGTCACACACTGTGAGGCAGCAGAGATAATGCCATCTATGAAGACAGGATCACTGGAAGTTCTGTGTTATCATTCCTCTTGGACTTTGCCTTATACATCTTTTTCTTTGGCTGGCGGTAATTTGTATCCTTTCCCTGTAATAATTGTGACCATGCATATAATGACTTCCAGTGAGTTCTGTGAGTTCTTCTAGTGAGTTATCAAATATGAAGGTGGAGACCCCTGCATTTTTTGCTAGCCGGTCTGAAGCAAGGGTGGTCCTGAAAAGTCTTGAATTTGAGGTTGTCGTCTGAAGGGAAGGCCGTCTTATAGGAACCATCCCCAGTGGCTAGGAGTTTTACCTAATTCATTGCACATCCCTTTCCAACCCAGGCTCATATTCTCTATTCTTGAGTCTTAACTTTATTCCTTATGTTTTCTCCTTATTTTTGGATTATTTCTGACCCTCTTTCTCTTTCTCCAAATCTTCACAGCTTTAAGGAGAGTGCCAATTCCTGTCTCCATCATGAAGCTTCTTTTCAGCAGGCTACCAAATGTACACACATACTGTTTCAATAAGCAGGAGAGGTTTTAATATTACAGATTGTGCTTTGTTTTTCATGTGGTGTAATATGACCCCGTTAGAATATAAGCTTCATAAAATAAGGAGGCTTCTTAATCAGTTATGTAACACTCCTCTCTATGCCTCTACGATGCTAGGTTGGTGTTCGACCAGTGATAATCACCTAACTCCACATTTGTAAGTACAAATTGAAACACATCTCCTTCTGTCCAAAAACAGAATGCCTACTCAGATGTATGATAATTTCCAGTCATAAATGATTGTGATTAATAATAATAACAAGCTTTATTTAATAAAAGAAAAATAGTTCCTTGAGTCACTCTCCATGACTCCAGAATAGTTGCAGTTTTGTCTTTTTTTTCCTAAGGACTACTGTAAGCGAAGCAATACAGTCACGCTGCCTAAACAAGTTCTTTTTTTTTTTTTCCTCGCAAAATCTACTTTGTCCTCCTTTAGAAAAGATATCTAATTACATACTTACAGTCAAATTGAATTCATGCTCAAGCTCCATTGCTCAATAAGTAGTTTCAGAGAATAAATTATAGAGCCAGTCACGTGAGCAGATATTGATTTAAAAAAAAAAAAAGTTGATGTGCTATAATTTAAAAGACATGGGGAAAATGTATGTACCCCACATTAAAACCCAAACCAAAATTAAAATAATTCTCTTTCCCAGGAGAAATCACTTTTATAAATACAGCCCTTTGCATTAAGGAAGCTCTCTCTTCCTGTGTATTCTTTAGAATTTAAGTTCAAAAATTTGTTGCAGAGGTCTGTATTATTTGCTGCTCAGTAGTAATTAACTTATAACCTCACTCTTCAATGCTGTAGAAAGGACTCTCCCTGTACCAGAAGAGTGCTTCAGTGCCTGAAAGAAGTGGCTTTCACAGAATAAAAAATAACTCAGAAGAGGAACCTTTATCCACCCTCGGGTTATGCCTGGATTTGGTTGAACTCAACGGGCCAGTGACATTGCAGATGTCTCAATTTTGTGGTGATACAGTTGGTGTCAAAATCCCATTTGGACACGCACAAATTCGTTTCTATGATTTACTCTGAGCCCAAAGTCGAGAATTTGTTTTCTGCAGAGGGCGGCTGACACATGGGAGGAAGATGGATTACAGGACTCACAGAGATATAGGCTCTGTCAAACCCAGAGAGGAAAAGAGACTGAGAGGGAAAAGCAGACACTGTGATAGGAAATGAAAACCGATATTCAGGGACATTAGAGCTCCTGCCCTGTGGCCTGTTCAGCAATGCCTGTTACACACTTTTTGGCATTGCGTTGACAATTATGGGCAGCAACACGACTCTTATTTGAATATTTACCTTTATTTGGTTTGACTGTTTATAGAATAAATATTTTCATCATTCTAAAATATTTGGAAAACTTCTGTTTCAGTCTGTGATTGCTGCTGTTTTAGTCAATGTTTACTACTTCAATTCTAAAGAACAGAAACCATTTAAGTTAGGGAAATAGATTTTTTCGTGTAATATTTTGCAAACAAGAACAATTTTGTTGTTTATCATTATTGCTGTTTAAATTATATTGTTATAAAACACTTTACCTCAAAAATGATTTTGTATTTACTGTGAAAATACTAAACAAACAAACAAACAAAAATATTTACTTAAAAACACCTTATGTAAAAAGGTGAAATTGGAGGCCTTGAATAAACCATACTAATCATTCATAGTCAATGTATTGTTACCCTAACTGCAATATGTTTATTTTTAATTTTAACAAAATATTGGAATTAAAATGACGGCTGAAATTTTCATGTAATAAATTTTATTCAAAGCTTATTTTATGTTTAAAAAAGTCTACGTCCCCTATTTCTTGATCTAAGAATAATAATTCCTAATTTAATTCTGAGGTATTTGTGAATTCATATAGAATTAACGGAATTGCAAATACTAGAAGGTGTTGAAAAAAGAAAAATGCATACATAATTTTCAAACTATATGTATGTAATGATGACAAAAGCAGTAGTCTTTACTCAGATAGTACAACATTTAGCAAAATTCTAGGCTTTCTTTATTCTTTAAATCTTTAAAATTACACTAAATATTGTCTTAGAAACTATTCCATTGACACATCTATCATCTATTGTTCCATGTCATTCCTTATGTTTCCACTTGTTATATCTGCATTGTAGCATGGTTACTGAAGGAAGAAACTTTTTAAAAAAATCCAAGTATTCTGGTACAAATACTATGGATAACATTTGAAATTAATTATAATTTAAATAACACCAACCAATATTTTAAGAATATTTTATTGATGGGAAATTTGTTGAATCTATGAAAGTTTTACTTTTCTTCTTTTAAACAAAGATGTGACATTTTAAAATAGCCATATTAATTTGGGAATATGCTAATTTCATGTTCACTTTATTCTCTAAGATTTCCTGAAAAATTAAAAATATACCTGGGAAAAGTATCAACAGATTTCAGTTATGAGTGGAACTCCTTCAAACATGACATGATATTCTAACATTTAAATAGTACTCATAAATGTATATTAAATAAAATGTAAGGCCTGAGTAAAGCTAAACTATTTAAATGGTTCTAATTAAGCCCATCTTGACTAATTCTTATAATATTAAAACTAATTTAGCTCTCAAAATAGTAATTGCATCTATAATGATTTCTATTCAAAATAGTTTATTCAATTTATTAATAATTTTGAGAAACAATAGTATGCTGTACTTAAAAAAGGTATTAAAATGGAGTAACATTTACTATTTTTGAAAGGATTAAAGTAACTGATTATATACCTTTACTCCAAGGAAGTAATTTTCTATTTCTTGACATTTTTTCCAGAAATTATTTGTCTGATTGTTTTCATTGTATATACAAAAGCTTCATGTAAACAGTAAAAAAAAATAATTTTATAAGAACACTATCTGCCTTTTTCTTTTTTCTACATAAATTTGTTTTAGTCTCAACTAAATTAAACTTTTCTTGTGTTCACAAATTATTCTTGATGCTTCATTCCTTATTTAAGTCAGAAAAGAATTCCTAACTCTTCCCTCAGTTCCTTTATTTTGTTTGAAAAAGATTTTGCATAATAAATTAAAACAATTTTATTACATGTGCTTTATTTAGCAGAAGCAATATTCAACTTAAATAATGCAATTAAAGATGAAAAGAGAGAAATTTTCCATAAACTCTTCATGGTAGCTTTCTCAACAGTAGTCTTAAAACTCAAAACACATTCACTGTAGTTATTTGGGATATTTATCATTCACAGGTTACAGATAGCATTCTTTCCTTCAATAATCAAAGACTTAATCAAAGATTCCTCTTCTAAATGTCACAGACCTATGGGAAGGTTGCACTTAGAAAAGATTCTATTTTAAAATGGAAAAATAATTATAAAAAGGATAAAGCAATATTCAATATTTGTGTATCATTTTTTATTTAGTGTGTGACTATAATTGAAAAAGCTAATACATAATTAGTACTTCTTATTCAAGATATTTTATAAAAATAAAAGGAGACAGTATTATAATAAATATTTGGGATTGTATAGGTGAAATCAAACAAAATCTAAACTGGAAGCATGTTGTTTGATTTTATTAAAATCTAGCTTCACACTGAAAAAAAGGTTTTTAAATGGAGAGTTGGTGATTCTTGTGATTCATATTTTAAATCAATAAATGATAAATGAAAATAAAGATGTGGAACTGCCACATGGCAGAGAACTGACTGCTCCACCTCCAGCCCCCACCCCGCACTCAACTCATACTCTGATTCCATTTTCTAAGCTTTCTAAGGTAATAAAATGCACACACTCTATTGGATGACTGAACACTCTAAGATGTACCAAAATACCCATGGCTGATTAAAGGCAAATTTGCTCTAATCACATGTCTGCATTTATCAGTATGAAGTCTGAACAATATGCAGCATATCTTGACCAGAAAACAAACATGAAAAGCTTGACTACACATTGTGGTAGATGATATTTTCTGAGTGGTAATTCTGATATTTGATGTATATTCTTTATTCTTCCTAAGTAACTTTGATTCTATGCCAGTCAAAATACAGCCTTGGGGGGGAAAAATACTTCAAAGAACTAAAATGAGGAAAGATTCTCTAGTGTCAAGTAGAGAAGAAAATTGTGTCCATGTGCCTTACATATAGTTTTTATTTCAATTCCATGGAAAACAAAGTCTCAGTCTTGTTAAACTTGTGACTGTGCAGCTAGCTGTTTGTTGATGTCGCTTACTTTACAAGTACTGCTAATTGATAGCGATTGTTTCATTTTTAAAACAATATTTATGCTCAATGGATATTAAATAAGTCATAAAAAGCTCATCCATTATAATATTTTTTCTTTTTCTTCCAAAATTTAGTTTGAAAAATAAATAATATTTTCTTCCAAAATTTAGTTTGAAAAATAAATAATATTACCATTGAAATGAAGAAGATATTTAGGAAAGGACATAAGACAAATAATTGTTTTGGATACATGTTAGAAGCAGGTAAATTTTATGTATTTAACTGACTCTAGAAGAGACTGGACATGTTGAGAGAAGTCAAGCAAAAACATTTTTACTACAATTTGCTAGTTGTTTCTGGCAAATATGTAAGAGTCTAAATCTTTTGAATGTTATAACATTCTAATATATACTTCATCTGATTTGTACATACTTAATTTGAGACAAAAACTCATGTAAGCTGTAGAATGATCTCTGGACGTCATATGCTATAAGATGTATCAAAATGTAATACATTACAGTATGTATTACATTATTATATGTAATACATTATTATATGTATTATAAAAGTTATCTGACCATTGTAGAATACCTGAATAAATAACATGGAATTGTCTTTTAGGATAGAATTACTGTAATAGCTGTCTTAAGTTTTCACTACAACCATAAAGATGTGACCATGGTTGTATAATCTGACCAATGTTACTAATGATCTCTAAAAAAAAAAATAGTATGCCATATTATAAAATACACCTGAAAGGTACTTTTTCTATACTTTCTTGTGCTGCCATGGGGTCAATGTTATAACCACAGTAATGTATTTGGACAGCTGGCCAAATACAATAATTCAGTGATACTATAAGCTGTTAACAATTTCAGTGTACTTTATTGCATAGTGTGAAATCAAAGGACAAAAAATACAGGTGCTTTGAGAGAGTTG
The DNA here is from genome assembly GCF_000325575.1 of Pteropus alecto. Taxonomy (NCBI): domain Eukaryota; kingdom Metazoa; phylum Chordata; class Mammalia; order Chiroptera; family Pteropodidae; genus Pteropus; species Pteropus alecto. The sequence continues at coordinate 16,499,506 of NW_006439192.1, read as the reverse complement.
TTAGTCAGCAAAGGCAAAAAAGGAGAAAGGACATGAAATCTATTTGTAAACCAACTTTTCAAACCTGCTTTTTCCTATACTAGTTGTAGCCTGAGTTACTCTCTTTGCTCTGCCCAGTTATGAAGGGGCATGAGAAGTCTCACAGTTGAATGTTTTTATATCTTGAGTACATATAAAGAACAAGCAGATAATCCATGGCATGAAGCAAACACTATTTGGCCTGTCAAGGGTTCCTTGCAAGACTGCCTGCTCCACAGGCTCTATGATTTTCTCCTGGGATAATGACAAGGAAAAATAAAACAGAAATGTATTTTCAAGGTTCTAGTCAAATGATTTGGGATTTGTCATTGATTATTACTTGTTTCTGAAGGGGCCAGTGGCAGTGGTTAAAGTAGGCACACATCAAAGTTTTGAATACCTTTCAATATTATGCAATATTGAAACATAATCCAAAAGAAATGAGAACAAAATAAATCCAGGTGCTTTTTTGGCACAATATTACCTGGAAACTATTTAAATCCATATTAGTACAACAACTTTGAAGTGCCATTTTCAGCCTTATAAAATGTAGATTATCCATGCCACACCTTCTCTTCCATTCCTTTCTCACACTACTAGAAAAATCAGGATAAGATATACAAAACAAACAAACAAACAAACAAACAAACAAACAAAAACACCCCCAAACTTTAACATGCGTAAAGTGTTTTTAGCACTTTAGCACTTAAGGGCTAAAAAAATCTTATGCATAGCAACTCCTACGCCCATAGGCTCAATTGACTTTTGATGAAAAACAAACCATTATTACACTAAGCTAATAAATTTTCCCATGTCGTTAATTTATGGTAGACTCTACAAGAAAAGTAACCATTCATAGCCATCCACTATAAAACAAATGGTGACACCAATTTTTGCTAATTCTTTGAATTTCTTTGTAAAGAAAACAACAGGGAATGCACAAAAAATACTTTTGGGTGATTCATTAATTCAGGTGCCTACTTTCAAAAGGAGCAAAGTCAGCCAAAAAATAAAAATAAAAGAGAGAGACCTTTATTGTGTGTGCTACTAATACATACTGATGCAAGAAAAAATTTCAAAAGAAAGTTGCAAAATAATTTAAGATAAGCAGTATTGCGTGTGTTTCTGAGATCTGAGGACAGTGCCTAGATATAACTCATTTCATAATATATGTTTCACTTATATTCAGGGTCCTTTTATTGATTACTTGAAATAATCAAGTCTTTGTGATAATTATTGTTTAACTGATAATTTAAAAGTTTAACAGTTTAAAACTGTACTTTTCTTTTATATCAAAGTCTAGAGAGTTAATAAAGAGAATCTATAATAATATTTATGTTTGATTGGGTTAAAATCCAAAAGAAAATCTTGTTTTTAATAAAAATTCCTAGGCCTTAGAAGGAATTTAAAATCTAGTCTTAATTTTATTGTTATTTAACTTTTATTCTATTATTTCTATCTATGAAGGTATTTTTGTTCCAACTTTACTTTCTTCATGGCTATACTATGCCATTACTGACTAAATATTTGCAACCAGACAAAAATTCAGATATTTAGTCAGTAATGGCATATTATAATAATGATATGTATAGTAAGCCAATACATACCAGAGAATTTTCATGCCAAAACATAATACTCAACAAAGAAAGTATGTGCCGCCTATCTCTAAAGGTGAATTCCTCAGAGGCTCTGTCCTACTAGTCCCATGGAATCAGACAGTACAGATGGCTTATAAAGTTCTCATCAAATTGGGTACAAAACACTAACTATATCTAGTTGTGCTTTTGCAGACAGCATATATAAGTAAAAACAAAAATAGCTCTATCATTTCAACTTTTGAATTCTTCTTCCCAATTATTTAGCAACATTAATCAATGTTTTAAATAACAAAAGTTATAGAAATCAAACAGAACACTACAACTGTCATTTTATTTTTCAAAGTAATCACAGAATATTGTTTTAGAAATCACATAATCTAATTAAGATATGCTTCATATGTTCTCAAGAAACAACGAATTTCAAATAGAATGTACTACATTAATTGCATGTACACCCTAAATTTTTATTAATACATAATATATTTATCTTACCACAAAAGATACTTGGATCTGTCTTCATCAAACACTTATCTCTATGGCCTGAAGAGATGGTATGGTTGCCAAATAATAATAAGAGAACAGATTATTCTTCCTGGCCTATATGGCATTTTAATTTTACTGTTAACTGAATGGCATATGTCAGGTTATTTTGAATTCTGCAGCTAAAATTAAGATATCTTTTCCAAACATTGAAGAACTTAATTCAGTCACAGCAGAGTTATTTTTTTTCTACGTAGGTCAAATTAATTTGATGGAGACCTCGCTAACTGTATATGATGGCAAAAGTACATTCAAATAGTCTTTCATAGATAGGTTACAATTCCCAGGAATCTGTTTGTTGTTCAGCACTATTTCAATGTTTCTTTTTTAAGTTGGAAACTTACTTATTCCATCATTATAACACATTTGAATTGGTTGATCCAGGAGAATTGAATTACATCTTACACATTAGAATTTTTCGGCAACTACTTTTGTCAGTTTTAAATACTTTAGAGAAATAAATTTTACTTTAAATCATATGTCAAAACTTAACTTTAACATTCTTCTATTTTTTTTACCAAATAGTGGCACATGTACCATGTGTTCTTTAGACTGAGACTTTGAATTTCATCCCCAGTATGACTTGATTTATTTGCTTGAGTGGGTGTTATAAGATCCCCATGCATTTATAAACTCAAAGATAAAAGAAGTAATGGAATGAATACAGAAATTTGAATTTCTCTAAGATTTCAACATCAAATTTTATTTTGTTTTAATTATCAATGACTGTCTAGTTGTTATCTTTATTTGAATTTTATAACAAATTTTGAATTTTATGTAATGGTATCTGTTTAGTATCAGAAAGAACATAACATTATTTTTTGCAGAGTAATTTTTAAAAATTACTATTTTCTGTATTGCAATGATACCTAATGTATCTCATAATTTACTCTCCATTCATTGATTTATCAGATATTTATTGAACACTTATAATGTCAGGCAACATGCTAGGATTTGAGGATAAAACTATAAACAAGATAGACTCAGCCACTACTGCATGGATCTAGAGAAGGACAGACTGAACACTTAATGTTAATTTTGGTAAGTGCAGGAATCTACAGGAGAATAAAATAAAAGGACCTATCTAACTTGAGCTTCACATGGAAAGTCAGCTTTTACCTGTGACCAGAACCATGGTACCTACTTTGCCTTTTGAGAAGTTTTCAGAGTCATCCTGGGAACGTGTAATTTCTTACACACGAGATTATATACATTTCTCTCAGTTTACTTTTGCTCTTTCACATTTGGCTAAGTTAGATATTAAATTATATAGCTTAATAGTTCCTCATAGTCATTGTGTTAATATATTTATGTTGGTTAGAGTACTTTCTCATGTTCTGAGCTCTTCTGTGTGCATTTTTATATTACGAGATTCACCCTAGAACCAGGATTGTCCACTCTATTTAACTGATAAAGAAACTGAAACTTAGAAAACTTATTCACCTAAGGTCAAAGACTTCAATACATGCAAGCATTATAATTATGCTTTTTCTTCCTATGCCACATAAATTTTTTAAATGAAGCAAAATGTACTTTCAGATAAACAAATGTATGTCAAAGGTCTAATATGTTTTAATATGGCGGTTGCAAATAAATTGCAATAGTTTATCTTTACTTAATTTAACAATGTACTAGAAATATTTATATTTAATATGAGCACTGTAGTTATTTGTCTTGAAATAACAACCTAATTATTTACCCCCTCTGCTGCTACTCCTCAAAAGTTCTCTGCTGGTCGTGTCAGCAGGGTGAAGGACAGAACATGCCCTAATATCTAGCTCAGAAAGTAATGAGCTAGAAGTTTCCTTTCTTTCTTGATCCCTTGTAACCAAAAGAAACAAAATGATTGCTAAAGGGTGAGGGAATCCTTGATTCTTACTTTGCCTACTTCCGCTTCCATTTTTTAAATTTCCTTCATTTGATTTTTTTTAACTAATAATTTTGGATAAGCTTTCATGAGATCCATTCCTCAAGGTAGTGGCTAAAATCTCCAGAAATCATCTTTTATATGTAAATAATGAAGCATGAGATAGAGGTAATAATAGGTTTCAGACCCTAGATTTATCTGTGGGCAAGTTACCTAAACTCTCAGCTTTAATATTCTCATTTATGAGAGGGTGCTGCAAGCGACTACTTCACAAACTGTTGTGAAGATGGCAGTCCTTCTTCCCTCCCCAGAACACTGAGCGTCTGACTTCTAGCATCACTAAAGGGCTCTTTGAAGCTGAAAGTCACTTTGGAGCAAACCTTATTTGTTTAGCAAAGAACCATTAGAGTGGCCCCTTCGTTACATAAACGTGAAGTAATTAGACTTCCAACTTGCAGAAGCAGGAGGGTTAAGGGTTTCTTTTTTTTTCTCTTTCCTTAGGCCAAGCCAGATCTTCTTTGTAAGAAGATGAGGCTGTGTCTGTGATTGTACCAGCTATTGATAGGAAGTCATCGACAATATTTTTAAAATACCATCAATTCTTATAGGATATCAAGAACCCTCAAACCTTAATTTAGGTGACAGTTTAGCCTTGAGAAAGTTTTCACTAGGTGACATCTGTTTCTTGAGAATTAATATGTGTCTAATACTAATAAGAAAGTCTAGTCATACTTTATCCTAAAATGTCTACTCTGCCATCACTCTTAATTACCTACAATATATTCAAGTAATCAGTATAGGAAACAATTGTCAATTTTTTTTACCTGGGTGAATTTCTAGTCAAATGTTTGGCCCTTGTGCTCGGAGATTTACAGAAGTGATTAGGAAATTTAAATTATTTTTCTCATATGAAATCAGTGCATTGAAGAGGAAACAACAGAACACAATGCCCACCACAGGGAATGATGCTGAAACTGTGAAGAGTTTTCAGACAGTACCAGGTTGATGGTGCTTCTTCCAAGGACTACTACCTGTCTTCACAGCTTTCTCAATGCCTCGACTCTTACCACATCCAGTCACCCTTACTAAAGCAATCTGTGCTTCTTTCTTTTTCTTTCTTTTTTTTTGGCCTTGGTGTTATGAGGAGGTGGCGCTAAAGGTAATCATTCTACATATACCCTGATATTAACAAAAAGTCTTATTGGGATCAGCAGTTCTTTCCACACTTTGAGTGGATTTAAAGCAGCTGTGATGTGTAATTTCAATAGCCAATGGTAGCCTTGCCTCACAAATTCAAAGAACCCTTTAGCAATGAGTTGATAAGGGGTGACGGGAAGAGCATAAGACCCCACAGAATGGAAGTGCCCTTGAATATAAAGCTTGAGTGTATTAAAATGCATAAGGGTGGGTGATGGAGAAAGCAGGGGGTGGAGGCAAGGGGGATGGTGGCATAGGGAAGGACCCAGCAGAAAGAACAACATTGAGAACACTGAGTTCAAATAGGGCTCTGTTAGTCTGTTCAGATTGCTATAACAAAATATCATAGATGGCATGGCTTGTAAATAACAGAAATTCATATATTTTGGAAACTGGAAGTCCTAGATAGAGTGCCGGCATAGTGGGGAGTTCTGAGGAGAACTCTTTTCTGGGTTGCAGATAAACATTTTCTCATGGTTTCTTCACATGGCAGGGAGAGGTAGAGAACTCTCTGGGGTCACTATTATAAGGACACTAACCTCTTTCCTGAAGGCTCTACCCTCATAAACCAAATCAATGGCCCCACTTCCAAATACCATCATATCTAGGGGTAGGATTTCAATATATGAATTTTGGAAGGACACAAACATTTAGTCCATTACAAGCTTCCTGGACAAGGTGTACTATCTTTTCACATGATACACAGCCTACAAGCCTAGCACCAAGAATTGCTGGATCAGAATGTATATTCACCATATCTTGTTTCCTACCATAATAGCAACTTGACATTATCTAATTCATTTGTATCATTGGCTTATGCAGGATTTTGCAACCACTATATTTCTCATTACTTCCTTCAGCTCTGGAATTTTGCCTTTTTCAAGATAAAAATTGGTTTCTAGTTCATTGTGTTAACCATCCTAGATATTGGAATGTGTTTTTTTTTTCTACTTGATTTAAACTGTCCCCAGAGAAATGGCATATGTCTGATTTATTTCTCTATATCATTAGTAAATTAATTAAATAGAGCTAGAATCGCTGCTCTTTTTTACACCCATCATGGAGCAACTTTTAGGCAATTAAAATACTGCTTATATCTCCCTCAATGACAGAGCACTTTGTGAACCAGTATTAGGAAAATATGTAAAATATTAAAATCCAGAATAATTACACCAAAGGCTAAAAAAAAAAATTCATTTTTAATACAGCTCGAAAATGTCAAAAGAAAATGGAGTTTAAAGATAGCCTTAGTTTTGTTTCTTGATAAATTTTGGTAAGCTCATTCTTAAGCCATAGAGAGTATTTTCCTGAGCAGCTCTGTTGTCTCTGTATCTAAATCATTCCCTACGTTAAGATAAACTTATCTATATATCACAATGCCTCTGTGAAACACAGCTTACTCTGGAAAAAAGTACCATCTTAATGCATTACATTATAATTAACCACATACAGTTCAAAAAGATAAAGATTCTTTTGCAAAACAAGGAAAATAAAATAAAGGGGTTAAGAGCCAATAATAAATTGATCCTCTGAATGACTTTAGTCTTTGTTTTTCTGATGCTTCTTAGTCTAGAAGGCTAGAGGATACAGTTATAATCACGAAAAGAATTTTATTCTTCCTACTAGAGCAGTTTCTCCCCAGCAAAACAATTAGGTGATTAAAGAGGTTTACATAGTGCATCACTGTGGTCTAATAGGAATCTGTACTTGACATTACCAGTAAATGAAATTCACAGGGGAAAATCTGACTCATATGAGCTTTTATATAAAAGCAAAACAGTCAATCAATGTGGGGGAAGGAGGAAGAGTAGGAATGAAAGAGTTGTACCAGATATTAAGAAGCCAAATTATTCAACTGATGGATTATTTTTTTCCCCAATGGTTGCTCAACAAACAAAAACATGTCCTATTGTCAAAAAAAAAAAAAATAGGACTTTAATCTGTTTTCCAACAGTCCTTCTAATCTTCTGGAGAAGAGTAGACTCCAAGAACAGAAACAACCACTACAGTAGAAAAAGTAAAATCTTCAACATAGCATTTTTCAGGATAAGGATTTTTAATTATCGTATCTAAGATTTGATTAATACTTTAAAGTCTTAGTATTGCGTGGGCATTAACTCATTTTAACTCTCCAAAACCTAACAATTCCTTCCACATCACTAGTGTCTTGATTTCCTTTACTGGAATGCAAAGGAATCATAGGGGCTAAGTGTGAATGTGGTCGTCCTCCCCGGGCTATCGGATTTGTCTTAACTCTCGCAGACATTACTCCTAAATATTTTACCATATTCCTATAGTATTACTTGCATACAATAGTCATTTTCACCTTTACCTTTACATTATAAAGTTCTTGAGGAGAATGTCTATAACCACTGGCATGGATCTTTTTCTGTACTAGGTATCATTTGCTTGTTGAAAAAAAAGTGAATGAATACCCCTGATTATGTTTCATCAAAAGAGTAAAAATTGACTTCTCTGTGATGAAAAGCAAATTTCATTTAGTTGTCATTATTCGTAGACTGAAATCCGTTCTCCAGGTAGTGTTCTAAACTGCAAACTCTTTCCACTTGACTTTAATTTCTCAGCACACGGCTTATTGCTCAGCATATCATTTGCTCTCCTGGTTAAATGCAATTTGTAATCTAATGAGCCGATATCAGGCATAGTGGTTAATATATTAATCAATATGTTGAAAAGTAAAGAAGTTCCTTGTGCATTAACTTAGTTACAAGTTAAAAAAAAGGCTGCTAGCTGTTCATCAAATTAACTAAACTAACTTCTCATGTCATACTGATTAAATTTCAGGTGCAGTAGAGTTAGGCATGTGAAGTCCAGTAACATTATAAAAGCTGCCCTTACAAGTTACAGAATCTTCGGGGATAATACTCTAACTTCTCAGAGAAGAAGCCTGGCTCATGGGATCCTGCATTATCAAGCTCTTCCTGCAGTGCCTCTGATCTCTGGACTGATCTCGAAACATGTGGGTCGAGCCAGGAGCAGAAAGCCATTCAAATGAGTCTGCTGGTGTGTGGAAGATCAGTGAGTGCACTTTGGAGTTTTGTTCTGCCCACCTGCCTCCTGCAGAAGGAGGAGATCACAGGCCCTGCAAGATCAATGAATAGCATCCTACATTGTGGGAAAGGCAGAGTCTCCAGCAGGGTGTGTGATGCCGCAGCCAGTTAAAAAAGATAGATACTTGGGAAGTGATAAAACAAAAGTGTGGGGTGTTGTATCTACTTTGTTGTTTAAATAGGAATTTGGTAACATAAAAATAAGTTGGAAAGTTAATAAAGCGACCCAGTATATTTGAGGAAATATTGGGTAGAGGGTATTTGGCTCATGCTAACTGCCTGGATTCAAATCCCAGTTCTGTAAAATGGAGATAATAGTACCTGTATCACAGAGCTATTGCATAAAGTAAGTCAAAATTTTCAAGTTACATGGAAGAACTCCTGGCATGTTGTAACAGTTCTGTAAGTATTATCATTATCATCACCACCATTGTCATTTTAATTTAGCAAAGGAAGTAAAAATGAAAATTACAGAACTTTTCCAGTAAATGACCTTGAAGGGTAGTAAACATTTTCAGGTTCCCAAAGTATTAAAAAGAATGTCAAGAGTATTCCTAGGGGGTTTTTGGACCTTCATAAAGTGATATGACAAAATCTCTTACCATCCTATTATCGGGAAAAAAAATATTCATTTGAGATGGTCTTAAGAAAAAGCTGGGGCATAGAGTCACAACAGATTCTGTTAAATAAAGGTTGGCTCAAAGGGGACATGGTATGCACATGCTTTTAAAGGAATTTGTGAATTATTAACAAAGAGTTCAAGCAGATATAAAGGCAGAAAGAACAGCAATGAACACCATGCTCCATCACTCAGATTCAATGGTAATCACTTATGGCTAATCTTATTTTCTTTCATTTATATCCCCTTATCCTTTCTATTAGACTACTTTTAGTATGTATTCCTAAATGAAAGGCTCTTTAAGAAATATGAATATATTACCATTAAAACATTATCAATTAATCATTATTAATATTATCAAATATCCAGAGATTTTAATGGGAGAAGTTATGTAGTCTCTGACCCTTTGCTGGCTTACTATTTACACTTTAAGTATCAACTTATTTGGCTCCTGCTGTTTTCTAATATGTGGAGGACGTTAGTATGTTATCAATTATAGATATTTGACCAAGTTAGCTAACTCCTTGGAACAGAGAGTATAGCTCTAAAAGGATAGAAGTTAAAAACAGCATGATCCAATTAGGGGACAGAGAAAGCAAGAGGAAGGAGAAGGAAGAAGAGCAGGATTGTGGCAGAGATACGGCACCATGCAGTCCTGGGGAAATCAGGCTGGTGCAGGCACTTCCCGACTGGACTGCCTACACAGCTGAAATAAGACTGTCATTGGAAGGAACGGCCAGTACTTGGCTGGGATACAATTAGAAAGAATTTCCTGGGCAAGTGGGCAGATGTTTTTATTGTTGGTTTTCAGGGAGAAAAATGAAAAAAAAAATAATAGTATGTCACCACACATTTTTAAATTATATGATTTTTTTTTATTAGGGGAGTTATTAAGGAATAAATCAGCATTGCATTATATACAGAATGAAGAGAGACTAGGTTATTAATATAAGTCCACATGTGTGTATATGTTAATAAATATTAGCAAACAATTGTATATAGTATAAACAATATATTGTACTTATATATAATATATAAGGATTTTACTAATATGTTATAATAGCTATATATTATATAATTATATTATATTAATTATATTTGTTATGTATATATTTTTTATTTATATTGAGGTATAATTGATATATACCATTATATAAGTTTTAGGTCTATAATATTATTCGATATTTGTATACACTAAGAAATGATCACCACACTAAGTGTAATTAACATCTGTTATCATATATAGTTACATTTTTTTCTTTTAATAACTCTTAAGATCTATTCTCTTAGCAACTTTCAAATTTGCAATGCAGTATTATTAGTCAGTACATTATATTCCCGTGACATATTTATTTTATAATTGAATGGTTGTATCTTTTGACTCCTTTACTAATTTCACCTATACTATTGTATGTAGTTATAAACTATAGAAATGTTCATAAATACATACAGTTATATAGAATTAAACAGACTTGATTTTTACTTCTACCTCCTTAATCGCTGTATAGCCATCAGCAAATGACTTCCCCTAACTGAGCCCCAGCTTTCACAACTGAAAAATGGAGATAATAACAGATATTGTACAAGCTTGCTGTTGGACTTAAATGAAGTGAAAACAAGCTAAGTGTTTAGTTCAGTGCCCAGTCCAGACAAGAACTAAAAGACATATAGTCCTCACACAGCAGCAACACTTTTAAAAGTAGAGGTGTAGTTGTAGCAATCCCGTTACCTCTAGCCAACTTCTCTCTGCTTGGTGCCACCTTAGAAGAAAGGAATGTAAGAAGAGTGCAAGGAGAGGGATAGTACAAATAGTGGCCAGGTATTCAAAGAAGGCAGATGAGACCTGGGGCATCAACTTGGAAGGAATATGGGACAGGGCAATTATGTGGGTATTATCATTCGGTTGGTGCTTAACACTTGCCTTTAGAGAAAAAAACGAAAAGACGACATAAGACTACATAAAGGTACTTTTTAACAGAATCCCTCATAAAATAGCTCTAGAAGAAAGTGCAGACAGAAAAGAAACTACAGAAATAAACTTTGTTTGACATCAGAAGTATGGCTATGGGAGAGATCTCTCCTGATCTTAGAAATTAGAGCAAACTGAACACCTACAATCTAACAGGTAATACTCATCCTAGTACACAGGCACGTCTGAGAGATTTGTGCATCGGAGATTCTGAAGGTGGGTGGATCCAGCGATCAGGAGGAGGGGAAAGGAGGAGAGCCGGGACCGTGCTGGAGACTCCTGCTGCAGATGCAGCCTGAAGCTACCCGCAAGACGTGGGAGGAGGACTTAGGTGGCAGTTTTCACTTTTTGAAGCATCAAGCAATCCTGCCTCAAATGATCAGCATATTCCATGCATCAGAGCCCAGTAATCAGAGCAGAGAGCAGGGTAGAGACTGAATGTGAAGGAGTGATAGCTGTGTTTTAGCAACCACCATTGCTGGCTAGAAAGCTGTCTACAGCCTGGCCGGCTTCGCCCAGCCTCCCAGAGTACACCTCCCAAACTTTCCCAGAGCTAGCAGAGGGCTGCAGAGGGAACTGCAGCAGCAAGAACTGAGACACACACTGCTGCTGGGCCCAGAATTACTGGGAGGAAAAGAACCACAGATATACCACTGGCCTGTTCCAACTCACCCCTTCTGACCCATTGAGGCTGCTTCTCAAGGAAGCAGTGCAGTATTGCATCTGATTGTTGGGACAGCACCGGGACTTCAGGGGCTCTTCAGAGAATCTTCAGTGGCTCAGATTCCCATCGCCTTTCACAATCTCCCACAAGGGTGGAGCCCTGGGACCGAGAAGACCCGGTCACAGAAAAGACACACACCTCCCCAGGGAAGAAAGGATATTTTCAACCACACAGCAGAGAACCAGGAGCCTCCAGCAGTGAAGGTGGCTTGGGCACCACCTACCGATAATTTAAAAAAAAAAAAAAACCTCTTTATTTATACACACACACACACACACACACACACATGCAAAGTACATTCCCATTAATGCCTAGGCGAAGAAATAATCCATCAAACATCAGGAACAACCAAGGTGACATGGCAGCTGAGAAAGAAAAATCTCCAGAAAAAAAGCTTAAAGATGTAGAAATATGCAATTTAAATGACATGGAATTCAAGATTGAACTTCTAAAAAACACTCAACAAGATGCAAGAAAATTCTGATTGATAGTTCAATGAACTTAGAAACCAAGTCAAAATGAACAAAAGGAACACTTTACAAGGAGACTGAAACTCTAAAAAGAATCAAATAGAACTTCTGGAGCTGAGGAACTCATTAAAAGATATAAACAATGAAATAGTAAGCTTAGGAACTAGAGCTGGCCAGACATAGGAAAGAATTAATGATACTGAAGACGGGAATAAGGAAATAATACAGAAGGAAGAAAAGAGAGATTTGATAGTCTCTACAAGAACTATCTGACACCATCGGAAAAAGCAACATAACAATAGTGTATGTACCAGAAAGATAACAGAGGGAAAAGGAAACAGACAGTATATTCAAATAATTGATGAGAATTTCCTAAACCTATGGAAAGACCTGGATCCTTAAATCCAGGAGCAAACAGAATACTTAATTATATTAATCCAAAAAGGCCTCTTCCAAGACATATTGAAATTGCCCAAAATTAATGACAAAGAAAGAATTATCAAGGCATCCAGGAAAAAGGAGACAGTAACCTATAAGAAAAACCCATTATATTATCATCAGACTTTTCAGCAGAGACTTTACAAGCTAGAAGGGAATGGAACAAAATATTTAAACTATTGAAAGAGAGAAATTAGAAGCCAAGAATAATATATCAAACAAAGTCCTCTTTTAGATATAAAGCAGAAATAAAGACGTTTTCAGACATACAGAAACTGAGAGAATTTTCCATCACAAAGCCTGCATTACCAGAAATACTGAAGGGGAGTCATTCTACCTGAAATAAAAAGGACAAAAAATACAAAACAATGACTAAGATGATTGAGAAACAGACAGAAACAGGAAACTGCAACACTTATTAAGATCAGAGTATTATATACTTAAATATTATATAATGATTAAAGGTCAAAAAGGTTTAAAAAAGAGAAGACAACAATTACTATAACCTAAAAATGAACTCGCAGCATAAATAATAATTTGATACAACAAAAATGGGTAATGGAGGTAGCAAAGATATGAATTTTCAAAGGGAAATGGAATACAATGAAAACAGAAGAAAAAGAAATACTGTATATGTGAAACTTCCCTTTACATAAACTTAATGGTAACCACACACAAAAAATCCAGAACAGAAACAAGAGGGAACAGGGGAAAAACCATGGAATATCACCAAATTAAGGTAACAGAATCACAAGGAATGGATACACTGAGCTACCAGAAAACAAAAGATAAAATGGCTATAGGAAAACCTCATATTTCAGTAATTGCCCTAAATGTAAATGGACAGAACTTACTAATAATAAAGGCACAGAGTCACAGACTAGATCAAAAAACCCAACAATATGCTACCTTCGAGAGACACATCTCAGCTGCAAGGACAAATACTTACTCAAAGTGAAAGGGCAGAAAATGATACTCTAAGCAAATGGCATTCAGAGAAAAGTGGTATAGCTGTACTTATATATGATGAGTCAGACTTCAAGATAAAAAAGGTAACAAGAAACTGTGATGAACACTTCATAATGATAAAGGAGACAATACACCAAGAACATAAAACACATCAATATTTATGTTCCCAATCAGGGATCACCAAAATATATTAAAAAACTACTAACAGAACTAAAGAGAGAATCTGACAAAAACACAATTAAAGTAAAGAACCTAAATATCCCATTGTCAACTATAAATAAATCATCCAAATAGAAAACCAATAAGGAATTATCAACATTAAATGACACATTAGACAATTGGGCATAATTGACAATTACAGAGCCTTTCATCCTAAAATACCAGATTATAGATTCTTCTCCAGTCCACATGAAACATTCTCAAGGATAGATCAAAACCAGGGCTCTACAAATTTAAGAAGACTGAAATCATACAAAGCATATTTTTCAACCCTAATGATTTGAAACTGGAGATCAACTGCAAAATGAAAGTGGGGAAAAACCACAAATATGTAGAGATTAAACAAGATGCTACTAAAGAAAAACTGGGTCATAAAAGAAACAAAAGAAGAGACCAAGAGATACATAGAAATAACTGAGAATAAAAATACACCATATTAAAACTTTTGAGATACAGCAAAAGAGGTAATAAGGAGAAAGTTCATATCATTACAGTGCTATCTCAAAAAACAAGAAAAATCCCAAATAAACAATCTAACATTAAATCTTAAAAATGTGAACAAAGTAAGAATAAATGAAGGTCAAAGTCAGCAGAAGGAATGGGATAATAAAAATTAGAGCAGAATTAAATGAAATTGAGAACAAAAATACAATAGAAAAAATTAATGCAATGAAGAACTGGTTTTTTGAAAAGATTAATAATATTGACAAAACCCAGGCTAGACTCATTAAGGAAAAAAAAGAGAAAAAACACAAATAAATACAATCAGAAATGAAAGAGAAGAAATTATGATAGATACCACCCAAATATAAAGCATCTTACAAGAATACGGTGAAAAATTATATGCCATAAAGTTCAATAACCTAGAAGAAATGAACGAGTTCTTAGAAATATGCAAACTTCCTAGACTGAATCACAAAGAACTGGAAAATCTAAAAAGACCAATCAAAAGTAAGGAAGTTGAGATAATCATCAAAATCTTCCCCCAAAGTAAAAGTCCAGGACCAGATGGCTTCATCAATTAGTGAATTCATCAAGTAGTGAATTCTACCAAACATTCAAAGATAATTTAATACCTGTTCTTCTCAAACTTTTCCAAAAAAAATTGAAGAGGCAATATTTCCTAACTCATTTTTATGATACCAAAATTATCCTGATATCAAAATCTGGTAAGGATAGCACACACACAAAAAAGAAAACTATAGACTAATATCTCTGATGCATATAGATGCTAAAATCCTAAACAAAATACTAGCAAATTGAATACAACAGTACATTAAAAAGATTACACATCATGGTCAAATGAGATTCATTACAGAGGCTCTAGGATGGCTCAATATACCTAAATTGATCAATGTAATACATCACATAAACAAAATAAAGGATCAAAATTATATGATTATATTAATAGATACTAAAAAAGCATTTGACAAGATATAATGTCAACTTATGATTAAAACATATAATAAAATGGGTGTAGAAGGAAAGCACCTCAACATAATAAGGGCTATATATGACAAACTCTCAGCTAATTTATTTAATGGTGAAAAATGAAAACCTTCCCCTAAGATCAGGAACAAGACAAGGCTGTCCCCTATCACCACTACTATTCGATATAGTAGTGGAAGTTCAAGCTAGAGCAACCAGGCAATAGAAAGAAATAAAAGGTATCCAAATTTGGAATGAAGAAGTCGAATTGTCACTTCTTGTAGATAGCATGATTCTCTATATAAAAAACCCTGAAGATTCCACCAAAAATCTATTAGAAACAATAAACAAATACAGTAAAGTTGCAGGATAAAAAAGCAATGTATAAAAATCTATAGCATTCCTATTCAGAAATAGAAATGAAAAAACAATTTCTTTTGCAATTGCAAAGAAAGAATAAAATACCTAGTAGTAAACCTAACAAAGTATGTAAAGAACCTATATACTGAAAACTATAAGTCATTATTAAAAGAAGTTGAAAAAGACACAAAGTAATAGAAAGATATTCCATGTTCACAGATTGGAAGAATCAACATCATTAACATAACCTTATTACCCAAATCAATACACAGATTTATACAATCCCTATCAAAATCCTAAAGACATTTTTTAACCCATTTCCCATTTAACCTGAGAATACTTGCCATTGGCACTTGTGGCTGCAGCATTTACCCCAAGATAAATCATGGGTTACAATCCTAACCACACCCCAAAGTTTGCCACAAAATATTTTATTTTTATTATTATTTTCACATCACCATAGTATATTGATAGTCTTGGGAAACAAATGATATCATTCTATTTCGTTTTTAATAGTGGCATTTCCATTTACAATATATAGTAATTCTCTATCTCTGAAAATGTCAAATCCTAGAAAACATAGCATTCCTACACGTGATGTTAACATCATTCTCAAATAGTTGTTAGCCAAAGATTCATTTGATGAATCTGATTTATGTATACATTTCTGTTACGTTAGGATTAGAGACAAGTTCTGTTTAGAAATAACTCCAAGAACAGTTTCTCTATTTTATTTTCACATTGAAAACCAGTCAGACTTTCTTCAACCTCAAAGAGTGTGTTTACATAAAATTAAATTAACGGTGGCAGTGAGCTGTACTTTTTTTTCTAAATGGGAAATGGGTTAAAGAAGTGGAACGCAAAATCATTAGATTTATATGAAAGCACAAAAGACCCTGAATAGCCAAAGCAATTCTGAGAGAAAAGAATGAGGCTGAGGTATCACTCTGCCTGACTTTAAATTATACTACAAAGAGAGGGGGGCCGGACTAAGGCACAATGGTGGTTGCCCTTGCAGCCCTTGATCTGGTACCAGGTAATGCAGACTTTCTCAGAATGGATTCCATGCAAGCCTCTGACTCACCTTCCGTGTCTGGACAGGAACTTTAAAATGTGTATTAATTGAGAGCTTTATGAAACAAACTAATATAAATATTTTGGAATAACTGTTTTCAAGATGTTTTCCAAAGAGGGATTTTCTTCTTCAATATTATTTACCAATATCCTAGAAGAATGTACGAACTCGTGAAGAAAAGACCATGCTCCATTCATGTTTATGTTGACATAAAAGTGAATTAAACATTAAAAAAAAACTATACTAGAAAGTGACAATAATTAAAACAGCATGGTATTAGCAGAAAAACAGACACATAAACCAAGCAATGGAACAGAATTAAGAGTCCAGAAATAAACCCCCAAATATATGGACAAATAATCTTTGACAGAGGAGCCAAAATCACACGATGGAGAAAGAAAAGCCTCTTCAATAAATGGTGTTGGGAAAATTAGAAAGGCTCATGCAAAAGAATAAAACTAGACTGCTATCGTTACCACACACCAAAATTAACTCAAAGTGAATCAAAGACCTAAATATAAGACCTGAAATAATAAATAGCATAGGAGAAAACATAGGTATCAAATTCATGAATATTGAATTTAGAGAGGATTTTATGAATTTGACCTCGAAGGCAAGGGAATTAAAAGCAGAAATAAATGAATGGGACTATATCAAACTAAAAAAGCTTCTGCATAGCAAAAGAAACAATCAACAAAACAAAGAGGCAACCATCTGAATGGGAGAAGATATTTGCAAACGACATCTCCTATAGGGGCTAATATCCTAAATATAAAATAATTCACACAACTCAACAATAAAAAAACAAACAATCCAATTGGACCTAAACAAACACTTCTCCCTAGAGGACCTACAAATGGCCAACGAATATTTGAAAAGATGCTCAACGTCGCTAGCTATTATGTAAATGCAAATCAAAACAACAATGAGATCCCACCTCACACCTGTTAGAATGGCTGTCATCAACAGGACAAGTAATAACAAGTGTTGGAGAGTTTGCGGGGGGAAAAAGAACCCTCATATACTGCTGGTGGGAATGTAAATTGGTACAACCACTGTGGAAAACTGTATGGCGTTTCCTCAAAAATTAAGAATATAATTACCACATGAACCAGCAATCCCTCTTCTGAGTATCTACCCAAAAAACATTTATGTGTAAAGATATATGTAGTCTGATGTTCACTGCAACATTATTCATGGTGGCCAAGACATGGAAATAACCGAGTATCCTCCGATAGATGACCGGATAAAGACAATGCGATAAATATATATAATGGAATATTACTCAGCCATAAGAAAAGATGAAATATTTCCATTTGTGACAACATGGATGAATCTTGAGATTATTATAATAAGCAAAATAAGTCAGACAGATAAAATTGAAAACCATATGATTTCGCTCATATGTCAGGTATAAAACTGAAAGCAACAAAAAGAACAAGACAAACAAAACATAGACACAGACAACAGTTTAGTGGTTATCAGAGGGAAGGCAGGGAGGTAGGTAGGTATAAAGGGGTCAAATATATGGTGACAGAAGGTGGTGAATATGCAATGCAATCAATATATATATATGACATATTATTGAATTGTACACTTGAAACTTATATGATTTTATTAAACAATGTCTCTCAAATAAATTAAATAGATTAAAAAATGAAATACTTTGTTTAAATCACTCTTTGCTAAAGTAGTCTCCAAAGATATATTTGAAAGGAAATGTCACCAAGAGATGAGGATAAAGAATTAAGCAAACAGCAACTTAACATTAAATATTGAATTAAATAAACCAATTCATGTTTTGAAACTAAAGTCTATAAAGCATATGACAGTGTTGTAGTGATTTTGCTGAAACTTATGAAGTGCGAGACAAGGTGTGGTATTTATGACCGCAGGATCACCTAGTGCAGCCATTTTCTCTTTGCTTATAGTATTGTTCTTATTGAGAGAAGAGATTAATTTCAAAAGATCAGGACAATGGGCCATGCAAAATGATGCTTTTTGCAGAGACTCCATTGATAACCTGTGAAACTTTGAAAGACACCCATTTAATAGACAAGAAAACATCATGAACTAGCTTTAATAGTTCATTAAAGCACTGGGGCTGATCTAGAGATCTATCTATATTAGGGAACTCATAGTATCAAGCAGTAGAAGGGGAGAAAAATGCAATGACCTTGAAAAATCTCAAATAAATCGAGTCTATAAACTTTGATGTCTCCTTCATGAAGATTGCAATGTGTTTTCCTTTTTCTCTTTCTTTTTAATATATGACCTGAGTGAGAAAGAAAATAGGAAATGCTTGTTTTACTATGTTTTTGAAGGGAGGGAGACTAAATCCTACGGTGTAAAAAGTTCAATATAATGGACATAGACTAAACATTAATTACTAGTTTTAGCAAAATGACACACCAAATTAATTACTGGTGAGCTATTTTCATGGAAAAATGCCAGGTTACAGATTGTTTTGGGCAGAATGGCCAGGTAATAAATATTTTAACATACTGTAGGATATTCTGATTGCCTGGTTAGCTGTTCATATCCTTTGATCCCTGGAAATTAATTTTTGTTGCAGTCAACTGTAACTGATTGAAGACAGTTTTTTTCCTTTAATAAAACAAGTACCAAATGTACATTTTCCCATTTGCTTCTCATCTGATTGTACCTCTATCACAGAAAGCATTAAGATGTAGTAATTGCGTTTTTTGCCAGCTGCTCTCTGCTAATCATTTAATAATTTAGATTTTGACCTCATCTCCCTGATGTTTCTCTTTATTTTTTAAAAAATATTTCTATAGTGAAAGATCACTTTACATCTAATTTAAAAGCAGGGTTACTATGCTAACATGTCCCCCCATTAACAGTTGATTCATTCAAGTACAGTATTTTGTAAACCAATAACTCAGTTGTTTTCATGAAGTCTTATCCTAAAGTACGTTCTTTTTCCACTTCAAAACCTGGAATTTCAAAATAATATGAGCTTGATATATTATGAATTCTAGTATACATCATAGTATATCAATATAATACATTAATTATTTAAAATTAACATCTGCACCTAATATTATTACTTTATATCAGTTTTGGGTGAACATTTTAAAGGGAATTCCTAAATTAAAGTAGCTTTTAAGACTGAGCAGAACATTATTTAGAATGATTTTTTTTATACAAAATGCCATGGATTAAAAAAATAAACCACTTAATCTATTTCCAAATATAAATTCAAGCTAATTCCAATAGTGCTTTTAAGGATGCATACAAAATGTTTAATTTTTATGCTGAATTAAAAGGAATAACATAAAAATAGCTTATATAGAATCATTTAGAACTGCATTATTCAATGATAGCCACCAGCCATCTATGGCTATTTGATTTTAAATGTAAATTAATTGAATTAAATTATAAATTTAATTCTTCAGTTACACTAGTACATTTAAGTGGTCAATAGCCACATGTGTCAGTGGTAACTGTACAGGACAGTTCAGATTTATAGAACATCTCTACTGTCACAGAAAGTTCTACTGGACAGCACTTATAACATTGTTTTGTTATAATATATATTACCCGGCCATTCTGCCCCAAACAATCTGAATCCTGGCATTTTTCCATGAAAATAGCTCACCAGTAATTAATTTGGCATGTCATTTTGCATAAAACTAGTAAATACTATTTAGTCTTATAACATTATTTTGTTTTTCTAACATTTGAATTTTAACAAACATAATCTGAGAAATATAACACTGAAAAAAAAAAAGTTACCATTTATTAAGGACCTGTATGTCAAACACTGTACTTGGTGATTGTATTAATATAAAACCAAAGTTAATTTGCCAGATTTGTCTGTTTAAAAATCAATATTAACAAATGATCCCATTTTGAGAAATACAAATACTTTTCTTCAAAAACGTTTAAAAATTTATTTAAAAATGAATTTTCACTATCAAATAAGGATGGAAATCTAACCAACTATAAACAGATTATGATATTCTCTTATCCATCTATATATTTTTAATTCAAATGGTAATAAAAATTTCACAAACAACAACTAGAAAATAAAAACAAGATTGGATTAATAGTAAAATGAGATGAAGTGATTAAAATACCTTCTAGGGATAAATTGTGTGTGTGTGTGTGTGTGTGTGTGTGTGTGATTAGATCGTTTTCTACTGTACTTCAACTTGTGTTTTTACAAAACTTTACCTAGACCTAGTCTTTTTGTATTTGAGAATTGTTGCGTTGAATATTCTTTTCTTTTCATATATCTCTATCTTTCTTGCACCACTTACCGTGGGAAAAATAAACAACACATTAAACAGTTTTTCAAGGCAAAGTTATAAAAGACAAATTCTCATAGACACATTATTTCTCAGACTTATATTTAATACCTTACAGTATTTTAAAAATCTAATCAAAATACGTTCAGTTGTTAAGAATATATTACTTTTTTATCAAAAATTCTGTTATTTTTAATACGCTTCTTTAAAAATTTATTTTTGTGTAAGAAAGTTAAAATTATTTATTTGATCAGGGCCACTGTATTTGTGAAAGCTGTCACTGTACAACTTTATAGTCTCTGTAAATGTTGCCTCCTAAAGGCGTGCAATGCAAAATTTGCACAGGTACACACATCTGTGACTAGTCATTGAAAATATGTTATTTTTTTTCCTTTGATTTTATTTGTTGAACATATCCGAAGATTATGGCACACTCTGTACTACATATCAAGAACAAAGCATGTTCACTAAAGAGATAATACCAGCCTTTGGCTCTGAAGCTGAAAGGCTTTGTCAGGTGCAGTCTTTGTCAGGTAAGTGTAGTGGGGTCCCCACTACACTTACCTGAATATTCTAGTAAGAATATTCAAGAACAACCTCATTTATTTATCCATTAGTTTATTCATTTAAAAAGTGCCTGAGTACATATCATATACAAAACATCGGTCTAGAAATATAAAAAATAAAACAGTTCTTGCCTGAAGATTCTTAGAATATAGAAGAACAGAGATATGGAAAGAAATAATTAAAATGCATTATAACTACAAACAAATGCACATGTACAAGCTAATAAGGAAGTACAGTGAATGATAAGCCATTACAGTGGATGATTACCTGAGCCAATGAAAGTTTCCTAGGGAAATATTGCCTTAGATAAATACCAAAGACTGAGCAGAAATTAGCCAGGTAAGGTGGAACTAATTAAAAACATTTTAGACAGATGTCTAAGCACGGAAATAGAAGGGAAACCCAACACTGTTTCTCAAGGCTACACAAAAGTACAATAAATTATGATAATTATTAATACTTATATCTGGCTTATTTGGCAGAAAGTTCTATTGTTCCCTCAATGTCCATTCTTCCCCTTCTTTCTTTAAAAATAGAATCCCAGAATTTTAGCTAGGCACTTGACTGATCAGCTAAAGACTACATTTCCCAGTCTTCCTTGCAACCAGACAAGGATATATGAGTCATGACCAGTGGTATATGAGCAGAAGTGAACTGCGTAATTTCCAGGCCAGGGCTTCAAAGAGAAGGGGCGTGACTTCTATTCCTTTTCTCTCTTTAATGCTATCTGGAATGCAGTTGGATGGTTGTAACTAGAGCGGCTATCTTAGACACACTAGGTTAAAACTGCATACTGAGAATAACTAAAGAACAAAATTCAAGGAGTCTGGGTCTTCAACACTGCAGAGCACTTTCTCATATCATAGAAAGAAATGAATTTCCATCTTGTTTAAAGCCGCTTTTATTTTGAGGCCTTTGCTAGAGCAGCCTTTTCTGATTGTTAATTGACATATATATTAATATTTTAAACAACTTTCCACATTTATTTTCATATTATTCCAGTTACTGAACTAGAACTCCTGACATACCTTTGGACTAGACTCTTTCTTGGCAGAAATATTACTCTGAGGATTGTAAAATGACTCTAATTCTTTGTATCCTGGTAAGTCCAAGTCATGTATCTGATATACCTTTTAAAAAATGTCCATCAATTCTGGGATATAAGGCAGTTAATTTTATGGGTTTTTAAAAAAATATAACTTAGAAGTGTAAATTCATTTAGTGACTTAATTTAGCCATATTTTTATTAGTTTTTTAAATCTATTTGCATGTACAATCTTGAAATATACTATGGACACATTTATACAGGCACAATTTGAAAGAATTTTCTTCCTCTTTATATCTAAAAAATTTACATGCTGTCCACTATTATTCACCAATGGGAAAATATATATATATATTTTGCACATAAAGAATGCTGCAGTACAACTAAAGACACTGACTATTTATTTGCAAAGTTAACCACTTGTAATGTATTCTTAATTAGAAATGCAATGCATTTAATGACATAAATGCTTCATTTAATGTTTCAAATACAATTGTGTCTGATTTATTACTAATTTTGCTGGAATAAATTAAGACGGCAAATGTTATGACTCTGCATGCAAAGCTATGCTGAACACTATACAGTATAAAAGTAATTCAATCTAGTACATAAACAAATTATAGTTCTTTAATATAGGCAGAGATTTCACTAGTCATGATTCAATAGCAAATAAGTGGCTATCAGCTTTAAAAAGACTGTGGACCCTTCATCCTCCAGCAATGGGAAATGAATTTTGGATTTTAAATTTTGGAAATTTTGGAAATGAGTTCTGTTTTAAATTACAAGATATTCTCTATCAATCAACAAAACATTGTACTTAAATAAATGTTAGTTTTAATATCAATATGTGGGCTTATTTTATAATAAAATAATAATAATAATTTGTTTTTATTTGATATATCTTCTGTAATTATACATTATTTATACATATGACCCTATAAACATTTTTTCTTAGGAATAATTTAATATTATGATATGTCAAATCATTTAACCTCAATTATAGAAACAAAATTAGGTACCATTTAATAAAACATCACCAAACTAGAACAAGAGATATTGCCTCCATTGGTGAGTTGGCCATACTTTAATGTTAGTGAGACATCACTTTCTAGATCAAACTGAAATCCTGGATGATGAGAGTTTTGTCTAAATTTAACAATGTAAATTTAAATGTTTTTTTCATCTCAATGATTCTGTGATGAGAGAAAGAAAACAAAGGAAAAAGGCTGGTAAAGGCTGCAAAGGTCCTAAAAAAAAATCTTAATTTGGAAGCTGAAATAAAAGATATTCTCTGATATCTAAACAATATACTAAACTTATTCCCTTAAAACTTTCTAGCCACTCACACATACAAAACCTGATTCTTTCACCCTCAGGGAGCCCCTCCTATTCATAATTTTCTCCCAACGTTGAATAATATGCACAGTATCTTATTTATTTTTATTTCCATACTTGAGAACATATCATAGGTCTGTTGTTGTGCCAACAGCTATTAATGCAGGACTTGCCAAAGTCCTGTTTGATCGCTGGAGGTTTTTTTTTAAAAAAAACCAGAATTATACCTAAAGCAAATTCAACATCAAATGACAAGCCAACATGATCAACTCCTGTTCATAACAAATATACTCTTCCAGCACATAAGCATTACGTGCTGTGACATAAAAGTTTTACAGTGGATGCATTTGAACTAGAAAGGACAGTGTAATACCTAAGCAAGCATTCTGGGGTGAGCTGAGGGATGACTGTAAACAGAGTAGGCACCAGAAAGGCTATAAAGCACAAATTCAAATATGGCATGGCAGAGCTATAAAGTGCTAGCAATCAACCATGGCAGTCAGCCGACTACTCTCACAATTGGGGTGGAAATCTCCCAGACAGAATCACAAATGGTTATGGGTCCTGAAACTTTGGCTGCAATAGTGATAAGCATCAAAGAGATGTGGAAAGAACTGCAAGGCACATTAGGTCAGCATAACAGTGTTTCCAGAAACTGTACTTACAAATCGGGAGCAGAAAAAGATGCTTAATGTCAAATGATCACTTTAACTCTATAAACTACCAGTATGATCAATGTAAATCATTCGCTGCCACTTGGAAATATGACGCACTGACAGTACTCTAATTTGAAATGAATTCAACATTCATACTAGATCATATATATCCTTAGGTTACTACTGAAAGGTACCTGATCTGTTTGTTGAAATTCTCCCTCACATTGTTTCTTAAAGAAAAAGAGAATGAAACATATATAAACAAATAATCCTATAACTAAGGAATATAGAATCCTTTTGTAATTTCACAGCATCAATTAGTTTCACAGTTAAAAATAGAAATCATTCAATAGAAATGGACTATTAGGACATACATTTTAAACAGTAAAGAGCACTTGATTCCGATTTTGTTAACTAAAGTAAGAAATGTCGGTTTAGCACCTTAAAGTAACTCAGTTCGGCAAATACTCATTGAAAGTCTTAATATTTGCCAGGCACTGCACTAGGCAATGAGCATGTGAAGATAAATTATAAACTGTATTAGTTTATTCTAAACATCTTTCTGACTCAATCTAATAACTTAGAATATATTTTATTTCAATGTAAGTAAAGCCCTCTCACAGATACATTAGAATATCCAGCAATTAAATAAATCCAAATCAATCTATATTACTGGAATACATATGAATATACTACCTGTATATTCATATTCATAATTGTGTGTGTGTGTGTGTTTGTGTGTGTGTGACAACCTAGGCATTTTCACAATGTTTTGCAGGGTGCATCAACAGGTATAAAGATATTCCTGTCATTTGAACCAAAATATTTTCCCTGCTCCTTTTATTGTCACAAAGGTTTTCCATATTCTGAATTTTTAAGGGATTATAAAAAGTGATTTGTGGGTCTGTAGAGTTATAAATATGAAAAACTCCCTTCATATTACTTGTGAGATGAGGTGTTATAGATAGCCCACTGTGGATAGTAAACATAGGGGGAAATAAGGAAAACGAGGGGAGATTCCAAGGAAAATCTGATCCATTCAGGCATTGTGATCCCCATATGTCTCGTCTTCCCTATTTCCATTCCTTCCTTACCTTACTTTCTTCTGTTTGGTGTCAGAGAAACAATGATTTGTGTTCTGCTCAATTCTTTACTATTTGCATAATCTTGAAAAATTTATTTACTTAATCTTCCCGCTTTAAGTTGTCTTACCTTATTGTCTTCTATGTTTTCTCCTATTGATATTGTCATTAAAATCCATACTACTCTCACTGTCATACACTTGGCTTATTGGTGTATTTACTTATTTATTTGTCTATTTCTGGCAAACTGTGATGGTACACTGTCTTACCAATGAATGTATGAAATTAATGGAATATAAAAACACCTATGAGATGCTAACAGAAGACATTTTCTTCAGAGGCCAGCATAGATTTCAGGAATCCAACAAGAAGTTTAGAACAGCATAGACACATTTTTTGGTCTTGTCAGCCCATCCTATACGGCAATGATGGAGAGGCAGCAGAAGCATCTTATCGAAGAAAGATAAAGTTTTGAAGTCAAAATATTTGTAATCTTGAGGTCGTTTGAGATAGTCTAGTTCCTGAAACAGCTGAACTATTTTGTTTGGTTTATTCCTTATGCCTCAGACATTATAAAACAAGTGCTGTGATTTGGGTTCTTATAGCTTTCTATAATAGTGAAATATCAAGACTCCTTATTTAAGTATAATA
>NW_006439192.1:16463334-16468334 GCF_000325575.1 Pteropus alecto | reverse complement strand
TTGCCATAATTTTTAAAGTGACTGAACCCTAATTAGAATGTAGATCCCATGGACTCTTTCCAAACTCAATAGTTTCCATTTTTTTAAGACTTGTGAATCCACTTTACAGTAATATATACTCTTGTGATCCTGTTAGAATTTAAAAGTACTTATCAATTTTGTAAGGTAGAAGATAAATAACTAATAATAAAAAAGTATATCAGATTAGTACATTATAAAATTATATTAAGCATTTAATTTAAAAAAAACTTAAATGCCATTTAAAATCTTTGTATATAATATAAACTTAATTTTTCTTATATAATAAATAAGGCACATTGCTTAATAGTTTTTCTACCACTCTCCTAAGGGTAGAAAAAAAAATTTTTTTAGTTGACCTTATGATCGTTTATTAACAACCATTTCTCCCCTTCTTTTGTGTTTGCAGAATGTGATTTTGTTTTGTTTTCTACCCCTCAGGGATGGTAACTGTAAATCCAACTCAGTGGTACATCCTAACCAATCAGAAAGTGTGATTTTTAACACAATTCCCAAGAGTGTTGATTTTAGAAACATTTAATTTAACCACATGCTAAATTATCATTTTTATATTTTCTTTTAAATTGTTCTTTTTTTTCTTATTGTTATACAACGATCCATTGTGCATATAAATTAAACAGTACAAGTCTAAGAACAAAACTATTTAAAATTCAATAACTTTCTAAACCACAATATTGAGTAAACTCCTGCTTAGTGATTTTACTTGTGAAGTAAGTAAAGTGAAGTATAAGTGAAGAAAACACATTAAAATGATTATTTTATGTAATAGTAATTAAATAATGAAAATTATCACACATTTAGAATGTGTATGTATGTATATATATAATATTTTCCTAATGGTTATACCAATTTAGATTCCCACCAACAATGTACAAGGGTTTCCTTTTCTCCATGTCCTTGCTAAGATTTGTTATCTCTTGTCCTTTTAATAACAGGCACTGTAATAAATGTGAGGTAGTATCTCACTGTGGCTTTAATTTGTATTTTCCTAATGTTTAGTGATGTCGAGCACATTTTCATAAACCTGTTGGCTATCTATATGTATTCTTTGGAAAAAAGTTTATTCAAGTCCTTTGCCTGTTTGTAAATTGAGTTATTTATTTTTTGCTATAGAAATATAAGAGTTCCTTATACATTTTGTAAATTAACCCATTAGATATACAGTTCACAAACATTTTCTCCGGATCTTTAGGTTGATTTTTTTATTTTATTGATTGTTTATTTTGTTGTGCATGATCTTTTTAGGTTAATGTAGTCCCACTTGTTTTGTTTTCTTTTAATTTTTGTTTTTGTTGGCTTTGCTTTTGATGTCAAATCCAAAAATAATTGCCAAGACCAATGTCAAAGAGCTTACTTCTCATTTTCTTCTGAGCTATATGGTTTCAGGCCTTACGTTCATGTCTTTAATACTTTTTGAATTAATTTTTGTTGTCTTGTTTTGTGGCCTAACATGATCCAGGAGAATGTTTCATAAGTGCTTGAGAAGAATTTTTGCTGCTGCTGGGTATTAGGCCCATTTTGTCTAAAGTATAGTTCAGGTCCCATGTTTCCTTATTGATTTTCTGTCTAGACGATCTATCCACTGTTGAAAATGGGATATTGAAGTCCCTACTATTATTGTATTGTATTTCTCCATTTAGATACATTAAAATTTGATTTGTTTTATATATTTAGGTACTCTGATGCTGGGTGCACATATATGTACTACTATCATTTTGTCTTGATTAATTGATCTTTTTATCATTATACAATCACTAATATGTCTCTTATTAAAGTTTTTGACTTAAATTCTATTTTGTCTGATATAAGTATAGCTGCCTCTGCTCTCTTTTAGTTTCCATTTACAAAGAATATGTTTTTTAATCCCTTTACTTTAGGCAAATGTGTGTCTTTAAAGCTGAAGTCGGTGTCTTGTAGGCAGTATGAAGTTGTTTTCTTTTTTAATCTATTTGGCAATTCTATATCTTTTGATAGAATTTAAATTTAATCCATTTACATTCAATTATTGATAGATAAGGATTT
This sequence comes from Pteropus alecto, assembly GCF_000325575.1. Classification (NCBI taxonomy): domain Eukaryota; kingdom Metazoa; phylum Chordata; class Mammalia; order Chiroptera; family Pteropodidae; genus Pteropus; species Pteropus alecto. Next base: position 16,466,273 of record NW_006439192.1, on the reverse strand, counting down.
ATTATTGGAATTTGTTAATTGTTTTCTGGGTATTTTGTAGATCTTCTCTTCCTGTCTCACTGCATTTCTTTGTAATTTGCAGGGAGTCTTCAGATCTGAAGTGGAGAGGTCTGAGGCAGATGTGCTGGTTATTGCTTTCCTCTGTGGTAAATGCCACTGTGGCCCTCCATGGAGTAGTCTGCTGGCATCCATGCTGGGGTCCTCAGTGATGAAAGCTGCAGGGAATCCAGTGTCTGCAAAGGCGGTTGAGGCCCTCATTGGCAAAGGCTTCATCTGCAGAGCTGACATTGGTAGCCTTGCCTTGTTTCTTATTCCTAGTGTCTCCAAATGTCTCAACTATGTCATCTCTGGGTGTTGTGAAACTGAAGTTCATGCAGTGAACTTCATGCAGTGCTCTGAAAGGCTGGACAATCTCGTCATTTACCCTGCTCTCCTTCTCTTTGTGAGAGGGACTCTCTCCCAGCCTGGGGGATGGGATGAGGCAGGCAAAATAAAATTATTTCTCTTACTCTTTATGTGTAGTTAATCTCAGTGTTTTTGTTTGTTTGTTTGTTTGTTTGTTTTGCTCCTCTACAGATTCCTGAGCTCTCCCGGTATGATTTTTGTTCATGGATTGCTGTATAATTATTGTTGTTTGTGGGGAAACAGAGGCTGAGGCCTCCTACAATGATATCTGATGTCACTGGTTGTAAAGTTTCAATCTATTTAAAAGAATGTTTTACAGTATGACAAAATAAAATATTAGATAGGCAGAATTATTATTGTTGTTGTTATCATTATTATTATTATTATTAAATTCTTGAGGGGGCTGGGGACTAATGTTAATGAGCTATGTAAAGAGAATAGTGTAAATTTTAAAAAGAAAGATATAGAAACCTCATCATAAAAGTCCAGAATTCATTTTTAATTCTCCTCCAACTTCTTTCCTGATGAAATTCTATGCTATATCAAAGTACAAAATGTAGTGTCTCTTTCTCTCTTTCTAAATGTTTTGCATTTCAAACTGCCACATGGGGTCACTCTACAGGATTTGCATAAACTGGTTCCCAAATAAAGGGCAGGCAACCAGTGAAATGTTATCTTCCTTCAGGCTAGAGGGCTGGTTGGAAATACTCTTTTAGAAGTGAGATTGTCCGCATCTGCCAAGATTACTGTAACAGCTGGCCCTTGTTTTCTCTACTGGAGGACTGAGTTTTCAAAAAAAAGGATTACATATACATGGGGAAATATCAATCAGCAACATTAGTGGGACACAAATGGATTAGAAACATCTTTTATGTCTTATATCTCAGTTCTTTTCAGTCATTTTGCATTCCCAGTTTGAAGTGTGTGCCATTTTAATGCCATCTCATTGCGCCCTAGAAAAACTCTGCTTTATCATTTCCTTCTTTTCGTTTGTGATAATGTGCCTGAAGACAGAAAAGGGTTCTTTTTTAAATGATATTTAATGACATTAGTTCTCAACCTCAGTATCTCAGAAGAGAGGGTAACATAATACATTTTCAAAAATAAAATAAAAGGGATAATTGGAAGAGTAAAAGGATGTTTCCTGTGTAATACACTAGTGAAAATAAAAATCAAATTTTAAAAACTCAAAAGAAATATAAATGGGCATGGGACAAGAAGCAGATCTAACAAATATTGTAGAAAACCTTTTGACTGAGTATTTCCCCCATTTCTGTATGCTGATCTGCCAAGTTTGAAGAAGTAAAAGTGAACTCTAACCCTACATTAACTCTTTAGGATATACAGGCATCATTTCCTTCATCTTGTACCTATTTGAGGTAGCAGATTATTTTAATCCCAGTACTTTTAACACACTAGTTAGCTATCCATTTTTCTCTACGCCCAGTCATGGATGAGTCAATGCATGCATATGACATTCAGGTCTAGAGCACTGTCTGGAATTTCTGACCTTCCCAGGTCAAGAATTATCTAAATAAGTATCTAGCTTAAGACTTTAGTTGGCTCCCACAAGAGCAGATCTCCTTGTATACCCAACCATCAGAACTAACATTTATTGAGTACTCACTATGTGCCAGGTAGTAAGTATTCAAAGCATATACATGTGATTACTTCATTTAATCCTATATCAATTCCATGATAAAAAGTACTACTCTTACCTAATTTTACAAATGAGAAAATTGGGGCAGAAAATTTTCCTGAGAGGACCATGCTCATCCACCTAGCTAATGGCAGAACAAAAATGCAAATGTAGGCAGTCTGGCTCCAGAGCTTTTTTCTTCCCCACTAAGCTCTTCTCTGTTCACTGGACCTGAGGCAGCTTTTTCCAAAGTAAGGCCGTTTCCCCTACCTGCAGCAAGATGAAGCTCAGGGATCTTTAGCAGGGTCCTCCAGGTAATTCTGCACTGATTTTAATTGCCCTGCTGTTAATTGTTATGATGGTATGTGGAGGAGAGAAGTGAGGACTAGGATGAATCTGGAGTCACGACTATCATTCCTCAGCTTAAGAAAGATTGCTTCAGCTACCAATCACAACCCCTTCCCTCAAATTTAAGATGTATTTCTATTCAACTTGGCTATGGGGGGAAAAAGAGATTTTTCTTACTTTTTTTGTTTACTTCCTTAATTGGGAATTTAATCCAAGAAGTTACATACACATATACACACATCTACTTTGTTTTCTCTGCTTTTCTTTAAAATTATGCAGAACTGAAAGTTCAATTTGAAGAAGAGAAAAATTGTATGGTATGCAATTGCAAATAGCTTTAATGTCTAAATGTGAAAATTGGTTGTTTCTCAAATTATTTGTCTATACCCATTGAAAGCAGTTTTTCTAGGAAACTGTTGCATTTTGTTATTTATTTGTTTGTTTGTTTGTTTTTGAACACAGGGAACATTCAGAGGGGAAGGGAAAGAATTTCCTTTCAGTGTTAATGGTCTAAATACTAGCACAGTTATTTTTTTTGTCTGTTTTG
>NW_006439192.1:16451880-16463269 GCF_000325575.1 Pteropus alecto | reverse complement strand
CTCGATTCATGCATAGTTATGTTTTCAAGAGACTGTTCCAACAGCAATTAAAATACATTGCCCTGAAAATGATTTTTTATATATAGGCATGGTTGGATTAACTATTATAATAGTCACTGGAATTTTTCAAAAATCAGAAGATGATTTTTTTTTTAACTGACTGTACTGTTATAGCACTTGCTCAGCTAAGTACCACGGTAATTTACAGGACATATCTTGATGTTATTCCTATACCGTTTAAGTTTGATAGTTCTTTTTACTTTGATTCAACATTAGGTAACTAATTTAAACTATTTCCCAGAAAAGATTAAGAAATTTTAGAGGCTGGTCTTTTCAGTAAATCTTTGATGATGATGATAACAGCAGTCATTTATTGAGTTTTACTATTGCAGTTAATCATATAGACATTTCCTCATTCAACCTTTCTAACAATCCTGTGGATTAAATATTATTGTCCCTTTTCACAGATGAATAACATGAAGTTTAGAGGAATTAAGTTAATTAACAAAGATGGCCCAGTAAAGGAGTGACTGAATCAGGATTTAAGTGGTTGAATCAGGATTTAAATCCAGGTCTTTATTACCCTAAAGTCCTGATCTCTATTATATGGTCTATAATTTATAATTCCTGAAATTACTCCAAAATACATTTTTAAAAAGTCACTGTTAAATAAAATGAAATATTTAAGGCTGTGATGGAAAACATTTTACTGTATTTAAATCAGGAAATTGAGATCTCATGGTTTAGTTTTACTGGATTCAACAATGTTTTCTAATTCTAAATACATTTTTAAGAAATTATAACAAACTTGTTTACAAGGATACTGGGACATTTTCTACCAAACTGTGTGCTACAAATATTCTACCCAAATTGCATTTTGTCTTTCTATATATAATATAGATCCTATAAAAATTTAAAATATTGATTGAAATTTTGTACAAAACTTGAATGCCTTTCAATATGCAAGGTACTTTGCCTACAAAACAAACTGTGGAAGCATGCCTATCCTATTTTTCTATGTCTTTTTTGCCTGAGATTAATTGCTATGGATACTCATAGTTAATGTATAAATCAATCATCTCATTAAGACTGTTTATTATTTATTAAAATATTCATTTGCATTGCTCACAGACAATATATTCCTTGCAATGTAATTTTTTTCTTCTCAACAAATATAGTGGTCTGTAAGTGAAAAGTTTTGTGTATTCACCCACTCCAGAAGGACTTCCACCTGCTTCTACCCAAAACTGCTTATGTTTGGCCAAAGGATTTTCAGAGCTTAGGATGCAGAATTCTTAGACTTCACTCAGGCTTGATGTACGTTTTAGCTGCTGGCAATGAACTGTATGTATCTTTGTCATTCATTCAATTGTCTTCCCCTCAAGGCACATATAAACAAAATATTCTAATAAATCCAAGAACTATGCAAAAAGAGGGCAATATCAGAGGGCAATGCAAAAAGGAGAAATGAATTGGCAAAAAAATGCACATTGGTTTTATCTGTCAGGGGAAGCTGGGACTTTATTTTCAGTGAATATACCGTTTTTAAAAAAGAAAATATAAAACCAGACAGTACTATGATAGAAATTTCAGTAATCATGAAAAGTAGTATTTTTGACTAGTGATTTCTTTTTCTAAAATTATTTGCTTGAACAAATCTCTATAAATATTCATGAAGAAGAGTGTTTAAAATTTAAAAGAAAAATTATTATATATATGAACTATTTCAATAAAATGCATATTATGATAAAAATAAAAAAATAATATTTATTTTGCTTTCCTTTCTTAATTTCTATTAAATTCTAGAAATAAAATAAAGACTTTGACTTACATGAATTATTTTGAACTCAAGGACCAATGTTAATCAACAAGTAGAGTTTTGTTGTTGCTGTTTGTTATTTTTTGGTGAAAGAAAACGAACTAAATACAAACATAAATATATATAAATATAAACTAAATATAAATAAACTAAAATAGGGGATTATCAGAAAGTAATCATGAATGTGATTAATGCATTAAGTGTGATTAATGCATTAAATTGCAGAATAATAAATAAAATATAAATAGTATGGAAAACTCCAACCTTTCTCACAATATTCTCTCCAGAATTCCCTGTTCGGCAACTTAGTCATCTAGTTCCAAAGTACCAAAAAAAAAAAAGTTTCATGTCAGAACTTGATCGAATTCTCTTTCCCGATTCCTGGCCAGTTGTTAGCATTACTGATCCATTCATTGCTGGAATCATGCTTCCTTGACGCTCTTTCTAAAACACAACTCTGATCATGCCACATTCCCTTGCTTAAAAATCTCTCAGAGAGTCTCCAGTGTTAAGAACAGAGTTCTTAAAACAAGCAAACAAAAAACAAAGCATGACATGGAAGAAACTTCATGATTCTGCTTCCATCTCAATTATGCCACATCTCATACAAACTCCCACCCCAACAGCTGTTTAACAGTTTTCTTAATGAGACTAAGTTTTCCAACTTTTTGTGCATTTTTATGAGTTGTTCCCATTGCCTATTGTTCCATTTCTCTGCCCTTTTACCCATTCCTACCTAGAAAATTCCCACCCAGTTTTCATGAACCACATACCACCACCACCCCTGAAAAGCCTCTGGCATTTCCAGGCTCTGGAGATTCAGGCTTACATCTCTCTTCCTATCAATGTAGCACAGTGCTCTAATTACTTGTTTATAACTGTGTGACACCTAGGCCATGAGCCCTAGAAGGCAGGACCAGGATTCATTCTTGCTAGAATCTCCAACACTAAAGCTACTAACTAATTCATTGTAGTTTTTAATAAATGATTGATGAGTAAAATAGGTTGGGAGAAAATGAAAATGCACCCTCACATAAGTGACTGCCAACCACAAGGAAGAGTATCTATGCTTATACAAGATTGGGAGATTGCTTGGATGAATATATTGTTACAATATACCTGCATAGCATATCAGTCATATATGCAACTCCTTTGCATATAATACATGGACAATTATTCATGTATCTTCCCTCAGTTTCAAAAGAGAGAAGATTTTCTGTCTCAAAATTTGTTTTGGAAAAAGTCATTTCCACACCCTAAAGACTTAAATCATACAACACAAAATATGATTTGAATTTCATTCAAAAGGTGTTATTGATCTTCTTTTCTGGTAAATAGCATGTTTCAGTAATGGCTTTTCGGATTGATCAAAGCAGGACTATAAAAGAAAAATAATACCCATGAAATTAGAAAAGACTATTGAGAGGATCACAACTTCTATTATTTTTTGAATAATCAATTAATAAAATCAAATCATTTGCCCAGCATGACTAGTTTCTGAACTTTGTCACTCTCAAGTTCAGATTTTGTGTGTAGGTGCACTAATATGTTGAGTAAATTCCATATTTTACTTTGCAGTATAATAAACAATGAAATATGACAATATACTGTACTTTAAATATAAGGTTTGATTTCCTGCTTCTAGGTCAAAAAGATGTATATTTTAAATCCTTATTTTAAGGGTAGTGAAAGACTGGGGATTTTCCATCTGCATTTTTATCTTTAGTGGTTTCTACATAGATATAGATGGTAAATTAAAAAAATACATTCAGGTTAGTTACTGATAATAACACACCATGGTTTATTTTGAGCACATGTCTGTTACTGATTAAAAAGGAAGAGAATTTAATCCTTGAATAGCATGAAAGTGAGTTTGTTCAAAAAGTTTCTAACAATTATAACTCTAAAAGATCTGAGAAAATAAACAATCTCTTCAAATTTAGCAAAAAGATAATCTTGACTCATTTTCTTTTATTGGTTGTTAACATTCTTCCACTATGTCCTAATGCCAGTGTTCAGTATGTCCCAAATCCTTGTGTGCCAGTGAATTGAGGAAAGGCCTGGGCGTTGGCATAAAGCTTTCTTAACATGTCCCAGATTGCATCCTTAAGTTAGGACACACAATGTTTCTCTTAGATTAGGGTAAGAAATTTATTCGTACCCAGGAGTATATTTGATATACCAGTTTGTCTCTGATGGCATATTTCTGCCAAAATTATGTACTGACTGCAATTCTTAGGATAATGATAATAATAAAAAAGCTAGTTTATCATAACACTGATCCCTCAAGTAGAGTTAATAGCAGTAGGTTGAAGCCATGATTCACATTGTAAGCTACATAGCAGTTGTGCTATGATTAAGGCACCATCTACACTCTTTGAAAAGAGGTGACTTTTCATACAGAAATACATTAGTACTTAAGTATTAAAAAACTACTTTTTATACTACCATGGGGACATTCTGGAAGAAAAAACACCCGATTATTTCAGTTTTTTCTCAGTCAAAATTCCCAATGAATTCATTGGGAAATTTCCCTTCGTAAATAGTGCAGAATTAGCTCATTTAATTTTTCTTGAGCTCCTTTATGGTTATGATATAATATACATGCCCAATAAAATTTGTTAAGAGTCAGCTAAGGGACCTGTACTTATTCTTTTATTGTGTACAAATAAATATTTGAAGTACAGATCTTTATGTCCTTAATATTTATTGTTATTTCATATCTTGATATAAGAATGATTCTACAAGGGCTTTGATAAATACAGTGAAACTAAACAACCATTCAGTCTAAGCAAGTAAATTTGCATCTGTGTTCCCATGATATTGCATTTTATACTCTTTCATATCTCAGAGTGGGTATGCCACATCCATCAATAGGTGGGAATTGCACTTACTATGAAGCAGAGCCCTAATATACAGAAGTGCCAAATTGATGAAAAAGTGAATTGAAAAGAAATGAAGCAAGCTCTAATGAACAGGCAAACTCGACTTGTTTAGCACTGAAAAATCAATGAAGTAAAAGTTTCCCTCACCAAATGAATAAAGTGAAAATCAGCCTATCATTGAACCCTGTAATTTCTCATTTTCATACCAACCATACACATGGTACCACCATTCTAATGTGTCTGATTTTTACCACTGAAAGTAAGATAAAATATGCTTCTTTATCAGCTCGACTTACTCATTAACTCTTTGCATTTTGATTTTTTGAAGACTCAGTAGTCAGTAATGAGCTTCTAGTGTTCAAACCCAAATATTTTTTTAAAGTCTGTAATCATAATAGCTATAGTATTTGAAACTCTCCTACTGTGGTTTCTGGGAGACTACTTTCTTCTTATTCTCTCCCCACCTGCTTAATAGTTTCTTTAAAATCTTCTGTGGTGTTCATTGCGGAGTGAAGATTTATGTCCCTCCAAAATTCTTATGTTGAAATTCTACTTCTGAAAGTGATAGCATTAGGACAGGAGCTTTTGGGAAATAAGTAGGTTATGAGGGTAGAGCTTTCATGAATGAGATTAGTGCACTTATAAGAGACACGACAGTTCCCTCTCTCTGCTCTCCACCTTGTGAAGATACAACACAGCCATCTGCAAATCAGGAAGCAGACCTTCACCAGACATCAACTCTGCTGGTACTAGACTGCAATAAATAAAAATGTTTGTTTAAATCCCCTAGTCTATATAATATTTTTTACATATAGCAGCCGAAATTAAGGCAGTGTCTCTCCCTCCATCCCCAACCTTTACCTCAACCATAAATGATAGAAATGCTCAAAGAGTTTTACATTCTATCTTTATCTCTTTTCTCTTTCTGCTTTCTTCTCCTTACTGGTCATCTAGCACTTTCAGCATTTCAACTATAATTCCTATGCAATTGACTTCCAACTATACACCTACGGTTGTATTTTCTTCCAACCATTAATATTAGATTTTGAATTCCAGTGAGATATCCGTGTAAATGTCAGATGGGCAGTTTAATTCCTTGGCCTCAGGTTGGCTTCATCATCCTTGTTCATTCATTCCATAAGCAGTGATCAACCTCGATAGGGACACTGAGCTTGCCATCTGGGATACAAGGATGAGTAGGACAGAGCCTTTGTCCTTGCACAAGTGATAGTTGAGAAACAAATAATGTGATGTGACAGGTGGTAAAGTAGAGCAAAGATCCATAGGGAAACAGGGTAGTAATTTCTAGTAGTCTCATGTTTTCTAATTGTATTACCATTTACCAGTCCTCCAGACTCAAAGTTTTAGATGCATTCTTTGTCCCTCCAGCTGACAATTCTTTCTACTTTTGGATTCGGTTTAAATATAGGCCTCTTGTTTTATATTTATATGCCACTCAAGTGCATCCCCTCCTGTAATACTCCAATAATCACCACCCTCCACCCCACCCTTCTGCCTCTGGTTTCTTAATATACATTAAGAACTCGCCATGATTAGGCACCAATATATTTTCTATACCTCTTCAACAGACACCAACACTCAAAGTTAAACTGGGCTACATAGCATTTCTAAAACAGATCTTTTGACTAACAATGTTTTTCTTCTTCCTAAATTCTCTTGTTCTTAGCTCAAAAAATTAAACTACTATATGTCATCAAGGTTTAGGTCAAATCCCAATTGTTAAGTAATATCTGCTAATTCTTCTACCTAAACATATACATTCTTCTATGAATTACCAGAGACCTTTGTGCAACTTTCAAATTTAGAATATTCTGCTATAGATTATAGTTTCATACACCCACACACATACACGTAGACCTCTCTTCTTTAGATGGAGAAGAGAGGATAGCATGATAGCATAGTGGAAGGAGCAAGGTTATGGAATAAGATGGATCTGCCACTTACAAACTGCAATAGCTTGTTTGAGTTACTTAACCTCTCTGAGTCTTCATTTTCTCATCCATAAAATTAAATATGATAAATCATGTTAAGTACCTTGTAGAGTACGTAGCATATTGCAGTTACTCAATAAAGACCAGCTATAATAATAATGAATACTATAAGTAAAAACTTATTGTGGAAAGAATTTATGCCCTTCTATTCCATTACTTTTGACAGGGTTTAAGAAAGGCCTTTGCTGTACTTGACCCTCATTAAATATGTTTTCTATGAATGAATATATAGATATGTTATACTTCCTAACAATGTAATTTTGCAGAACACCTCAGTGCTTCCTCAGACCTCAGGTTATGTTCTTCACAAAATGATTTCTATACACTTTAACTACAAAAGTTTACCACATACATATTTTATTATGTATGCGTTCATTCATGTTTTTAAGTAATTTTGAAAATAAAATATTTGTACAATTTTAAATATGTACAGTTTTATCTTTAAAATGAAGCATATAAATTTAACACATGTTTGTATTTTTTATACAATGTTGAAAGTATCATCTTAAAATGGTCTAGCTTTTCTATCACTTAATGTTATATTGACATATTAAATATTTTATATACTAAAGAGTACTTTAAAGTAACTACTCAAAATGTGGAGGTGGCTATTTTCTTCTATGCTTTGCAATTACATAATGATGTTTGGTACTACATGTTAAAATATTTTGGCAGGCGTAATATCTTCCTGTGGTATATTTGGTTAACATAAAATCAAAAAAGACATAACAATAACTCTCATATGATTTTTAGAGGAAAAAGTATAAAATTTTTATTCTACTTGATTAGTGATGTAACTAGTAAGATGTTAAAAATGGCCAAAAGAGCACTTGAAAAATGAGGTGTTCATAGGAAATATTAGGATAGATTTTTTAGGTTATATATAAAATTTGTTTATGTCCAATAGGGCCATAAACTGTAACCTGTGTTTCTACTAGTCAAAAATTTTCAAATTAACTTCTGCCTCTACAGAGCTGCAAAACAGTTCTTATGAAGAAAGTAAGCTTAGCACTGTTCGGAAAGAATACTCAGGAATATCTCTTCCCTTTCCTGAGTTCCAGATGTATCTGACATAGCTATTTTTAATAATGAAGCAATACATACCAAAATACATTTGAGAGCTATTAACAGATATTGGCAACACTTACTCTAAATAAATATTCATTCTTTTCATTAGAGTCTTCTGTATTTTCATTCATTGTGTTTGTTTTAATAAACTGAGGGCAAAATTCTCACATCAAATTTCCATAGAATGCTAATTGCTGAAACAATGAAAAATGATTGGAGAGCTAAGAAAGAAGAGAACATAATCAAATATACTAATGAAATGAATTAGGAGGAATCAAACGAAAACATTTTTACCTGTAACCCATTACCATCTAATAATCCCTACTACTTAGGAATTATTTTTATTTATTATTCAGGGGATTAATTTCCTGGTAGTTCTACAAGCAAACCATCTGTATCTGTATCTATCTATCTATCTATCTATCTATCTATCTATCTATCTATCTATCTATCTCTCTGTCTAATCTATCTATATTTACTAAAATAACAGATCTTTATAGAAAAAATTAATGTAACATCAACAGCACTAAATTTTAGTATAAAAGGTGAACCAAATAGCATAAATAGAAAAATGTTTGAAAGTAGATAATAGCAGGCCTGTTCTTATACCTATTCATTAAGCCATAATGCAAATAATTATATTATCCTGTTTATAAACATATTATTGTTTCTTTTTTTCCAATTGATTTCTATATTTCCACTCGTTATCTGTCTTGAATATATTTTAATATATCTACTCAGATAATTAATAGGCATTTCCAGTATAATCTGTCCAAAATATTCTTAACTTCACCATTCTTCTGTTCTCACTGCCTTCTCTTTCAAAAATGCTCATCTCCATTCTTTTGATGGTCTTTCTTCCAGAGTTTTCCTTAGCCAGTCTTTTCACATTATTCAGATAATTTCTCAGAGAGGACTTCTTCGATTGCCCTATCCAAAATGCATCACCAATATTCACTTTAACCTACATTATTTTATTTTGTATCACTAACTACTCAACAGGTTTTATTGTTCACTTATTTATTGTCTGTTTTTCCCACTAGAATGAAAGTTTCACAAAATCAGAACATTTTTTTCTTTTCTTTTCTTTTTTTTTCTTTTCTTTTCTCTTTTTTTCACAGTATCCCCAGTGCCTAGAACAATGCCTGATGTTTGGAATGAATAAATTTAAAAGCAAATGACTATGAGGAGAAATATAAAATATTAACCTATGTTAATATTTTTTAAAATTTTCTGATACATATGATTAATAAAATAATATGCTTAATAAATAAAAATGCTGAAATACAAATTTAATCTGTATATTTTTTCAGGAGCAACATGGTTTTTTCTATTTGCATGAAATAATGCTAAATAGAACAATTTTATTCTGCTAACACATAAGGAAACCAATAGTCACATAAATGAGCCATCCTACTTTCTGTTCGATGTTAATGATGGAGCGAACATTTGACAAGACTTTGAGAAATACACATATCGTAATAAAAAATCATTGTATCTCTGCCATTGTCAAAAGATAAAGTGCAGATCCCTTGCTTTTCTCCCTCTGATTCTATATTTAAAACATACTGTTCTGATAATAATATCCCGGTAAAAATGCAGTATTAAAGTTTACCTACAGTTTTAATTTTAAATATTCTGATGCCAGTAAGAAATTTTTAAGATCTTATATATTTAAAAACTGATTGCCCAAAATAATGAAGCAGACTTTAACACATATTTCAACTTTTATGAGAGCTATTTTTAAAAATCACATTATTTGTTCTAGAGCTTGGCACAAAGATCAGAGGATCCTAATTTTATAATTTGATAAATTAAAAAAAAATAATGATCTTAACATTAAACATCATGTTATACCTTACAAAAATACTATGCTTCATTTTGTTTTTATTAATATGTATCTGTGTTATATTCTTATTCCTGTTTTTGTCACTATTCTTAATAGAAAATACTAAAACAAATTAAAAATTGTATTAAGCATTTTGAGAAGCAAGTGTGATCAATAACCAGTAAGGTTTCTTCACTGAGTGCTATGACATTCTACAAACATTTCCTCTTTGATGAATGTATTTGACCAAAGAACAATAGACTTGGCTATGAGAAATGCTGAGCCAGAACATGTTTATTTCCAGCATTTCCCCTGGGTAAGAGAAGCTTGACTTCTTGGGTGAGACTACAGCTCTGGTTCATCATCTTTTATAATAAATTGTCTCACTTGCTACTTTTTACATTGATAACTAAACCATAAGACTTAATCTCCATGGTTAAGAGAAATAGCATATAATCTTGATAGTCTAAAGGTTATGGTCTCTATCTACTTCTTGGTTTGATCTAACTCCTATCTCATCAACTAATAAGACCTCCTTATCTTAGTCTTCTGTAAGACATATTTATGTTAAGTTACCTTCTAACATACATTCCTTCTGCAATTTCTGCAATGTGATGTTTGAATACTTTTTTTTAATGTTGTCCCGTATTTCTTACATGAATCCAATGCAATGAAAATCTTTACAGTTTAGTTTGGTACAGCGAGCTCTATAACAACAACAAAATTGGCATATCTTTTTAAATAATTGACATATGATCATGTAGCCCATTTGTTTCAGATTCCAGGAAAGTGGGCTCTAAATAAAAAATGCAATATAATATAAATATTTAGCCTATGTGGTTATTATGTTTGAAATCTCCTCCTTTAATATGAATTTAGGTACTTTGTTTCCATTTTAGTATCTTTTCACACAATTTAATTCAATATATTTTTAGTTACCTCCAAAATTTTACTTGGAGGCACGAAGGCTGTTAAAGTCAACAGATTTAGGCAAAACTCATTCCACAGTAATATTGAGATGATCAAATGAGATAATATATTATAAAATGTCTTTTAAACTGTGAATCTTATCTAAAACTCTTCATTTCTTATAACAAATTGCTCTTGTGTATTAAGTATCTATTATATCCAGGCATTGTACTATATGTGGTTCAATTTTTTTTCTCATTTTACCTTCATTATAAAATAAGAATTACAAGATCAATTTCATTTTACAAATAAGAAATTAGAGACTCATGGTAGATGAGTCAACTTGCTGAAGGTCATATAATTGGTAAATGAGCCAGGAATTTAATGTAAATCTATCTAACTTCACCCCTGCATTCAATCCACTGCACTCCCAATGTCTCTAGAAAAAGAAAGGGCTCAATATAGGGTAATAGGATTCAGTGATGAAAAGTCTTATTATTTACTGACTTTGCTGAGTCTGGCCAGGTATAGGACAGATAGTGCCATGAATATATTTCATATGTTTCTAATTTTTACAAGGTCGACATGGTGTTATAGCTGGTTTCTGTTTGACTTAGTACCTGAAAAATTCATTGAAATTTTAATACCTTAATTATTAAGAGGATGTGGACTGCTCTCTTGAAGTTTCTACCAGTAATGACAAATTCTTAGGAAGATTGTTAATGAATGCCTAAGTTGCACCTTAGAATGTACTGACTTAGAACCTTTGGGATATATTAGAAATCACTGTTACGTGGCTCATAGTCTCACTGAGGGAGACAAAATTTAATAAACACAATAAATAATAAATTATATAGCACATTAGAAA
>NW_006439192.1:16441304-16451768 GCF_000325575.1 Pteropus alecto | reverse complement strand
GAGCCATTTGATCAATGACTTAGAAGAAAGTGGGGCGTTAATTATGTGAATTAAAGAAAGAAGGAAGAAAGGCAGGCGGAATGAAAATCCAGAACAAAGTCTTTAATACCAGCATACTTAGAGCAGAATAAGTAAGAGGAACTGGGGTGGGGGCTGAAATTTCGAGGAGTCTCATCTGCCACCATAAGAATTTTGTCTTTTACAAATGAAGATTGGAGACATCAGGAGAGCTTGAGTACAAGAATGACATGGTTCATTAATGCCAACATGTAATCATTTTATAGAGATCAATCCTGCTGCTGTATTGATAATGGGCTTCAGGAGAATGAGAAAACAGGAAACCATTGAGACTACTCAGGGCACTATTGTGTTATTCCTGGTGAGAGAAGATGATGGCTCAGTCTAAGGTAGCACAGGTGGTAAGTATTTAGGTTCTGGATGCGTGTTTTTTAACTTGCAGCCAATAGAACTCCCTAATGGATAGTAGGAAAACCTGTAGGAGAACAGTTTAGGTGTGAGGGAATCAGAGACAAGCAGGAGTTCAGATTTGGCTATGTGGAGGTTTACAAACCTATTAGACATCACATCTCACCGCTCCCCTCTATTTGTCGGTCATCAGTAACAATTATGGCACCCTTTCCTGGAACTAAAGTATAGCCACAAATTCCTTCTCAATAGAGCACTCCTGATAACCACTAACCATTGATACATGTTAACATTAGATGAGGAAGCTATTTGCCATCACTACAAGTTTCTGGTTGTTAACTAAAACACTTACCAATGCTTCTACTCACTGACAAATATTTATGCTTTTACTTTACCTATACATTTGAGGTACAGATTTAACTAGAGGGCATTATTCAGATCATTTTGATAGTGAAATATGGTCACTGCAGAGTTGTATTTTCTCTGAAAGCACGTTTACTTTTTGACTTGGAATCATTAAGAACTTGAGATAATTTGCACAGTTTTTTAGCCATAAATTCAGAATCAACATACTATTACCTTTTGAAACTCTATATTTTTGCATGGCTAGTTTGGGGAAAAAAAAAACAAAAAAACTTAAAAATAATCTATTTCTGTTTTCTTTAATGCTTTATGTAACATTTCTGATAAACTGTAATCCTGGGTCAATATGTTATCCTAATAACATTGAAGATCAATGCTAACATGCTTTATTTTTCTCAAATAAAGAGGTATTTTACAGAAAGTGTTCTAACTTGATATATCCATGTTAATAGGGGGAAGAGGTTAAGTGAATCATCAGGCAGGTGATTCAGTAAATAATGTTCAGAAAGTAGAACGTGAGAAAACAAAAATCCACCTCTACTTTTTGTTGTTGCTGTTGTTATAACAACCATATCTAGGAAAGTAACAATAATTTTACCTATAAAAAATAAGATAAATATAACAGCTAAAATACCTCTAAGCACTAAGACAATTAATGAATTAGATGTCATTATTAGAATTTTAAAAGATCGTGGCAAATGGAGTGATGGGCAGAAACCGATAAAAGATATTTGACAAGAATAAATTAAATTTATAATTTAAGAACTTTTATTTATGTGAGCATATAATTTTGTGAAAGTAGTCCAATATTTTAAAGATAGAAAAAATCTACTATACTTTATGGAACAAAGGACAGTGTGCCTGGACTCCCAGGACATGGTTCTAGATCCTTAGAAAACCATATAATGTCATTGGAGCTCTGTTTTAATCACTCTAATAATGATGGAGGTCTGACTTGATCTCTAAGTCCTTTCCTTTAACATCTAAAAATTCATTGAGCCCCAGTACTGACTGACATGATGCCAGTAAAGGGATGTAGCTAAATACTCCAGCTTTAAATACTCTATAAAATGCAAGGCAACACATATGTCCATCAAATAAGTATAGACTATAGATAACTTACAAGATAAATTTTAATTAATTTGTTTTTGAGGTCTTAGGAAATTTTCCAAGCACAGAATTATATTCATGAAAACACAGAATAATACTTATTTAATGACCTTTTTGAAAATCCTAAATAGAATAGAAATCATACAAAGTCTGCTCTCAGCTCAGAATAAAATTAAACTAGAAATCAATAACAGAAAGACAACTGGAAAACACCAAAATGCATAGAAATGAAACAGCATGCTTCTAAATAACATTAGTCAAAAAATAAATCTCAACAAAAAAATTAAAATATTTTCAACTAAATGGAGACTTATCAAAATTTGTGTATGCAGCGAAAGCAGAATTTACAGAGAAACATATAGCACTTAATATATATATTAGAAAAGAAGACAAATCTAATCAATCATCTAAATTTCCACCTTAGGAAACTAGTAAAACAAGAGCAAATTAAATCCAAATTAAGCAGAAGAAAAGAAATAAGAATTAGAGCAGAAATCAATGAAATTCAAAACAGGGAAATCAATAAAGTCAACTAAACCATAATCTGGTTCTTAGAAAATAACAATAACATTGATTAGCCTCTAGCCAGGCTAACTTAGGAAAAAGGAGAGAGGATGCAAATTGCTAATACTAGTAATAAAAGAGGAAACATCACTACAGATGCTATGAAATTTAAAAGGATAATAAAAGAATACGATGAACAAGTCCATGCTCACAAATTTAATAACCTAGATGAAATGGATTAATTCCTTGAAAGATACTACTTACCAAAACTCATATGAGAAGAAGCAGATCTGAATAAGCCTATATATATTTTTAAAAATTGAAGCAATAATTAATAACCTTCTAAAACAAAAACACCAGGCCCAAGTGGATTCTACCAAACATTTAATGAGGAAATTATCCAATTCTCTACAATCATTTCAGAGGATAAAGCAGAGGGAATACTCTCTAACTCATTCTATGAGGTCAGTGTTACCCTCATACTACAACCAGATAAAGACAGTGCAAGAAAAGAAAACTATAAGCAATTATTTCTCTTAAACATAGATACAAAATCCTCAACAAAATATTAGCAAATTGAATCTAAAAAAGTATAAAAAATTATATTCCACTGCCAAGTGAAATTTATTATAGGTATGTAAGGGCCAGTTCAACATTTGAAAATCAGTTAATAATAGAATCCATCACATCAGGTGATCATATCAATAGATGCAGAGAAAGCATTTGATAAAATTCATCAGCCATTTATGATAAGACTCTCAGTAAAGTAGGAATAGAGGGGAACTTTTTCAAATTGATAAAGACTATCTACAAATACCTACAGCTAACATCATATTTTATGACAAGAAACTTGAAGCTTTCCCACTAAGATCAGGAACAAGATAAGGATGTACACTTTCACCGTTTCATCTCAACCTTATACTGTAAGTCCTTGCTAATGAAATTAGGGAAGAAAATAAAAGAAAAGGTATACAGATGAGGAAGGAAGACATAAAATTGCCATTTGCAAATGACATGGTCTTCTACAAAGGAAATCCTGCACTCCCCCCCAAAAAAATTGACACACAAAAAAAACTCCTGATAAGTGATTATAGCAAAATTGAAGATATAACCTTGAACAAATGGAATTTGAAATTAAAAACACAAAATCATTTACATTTGGCCATCCAAAGTTATATACTTAAGTATAAATCTAATAAAATATGTATAAGATTAATATAAGGAAAACTGATCAATAAAATTTAAAAAAAAACTAAATAAATGGAGAGATGTTCTGTTAACGAGTAAGGAGACTTAATATTGTCCAGATGTCAGTTCTTCCCAACATGATCTTTAGGTTCAGTGCAATTCCAATCAAAATCCCAGCAAATTACTTTATAGATATCAACCGATTCTAGTTTATGTGGAGAGGCAAATGACCGAGAATAGTGAAGGAGAGGAACAAAGCTGGGAGACCAACACTACCCAATGTTAAGACTTAATATAAAGCTACAGTAGTTAAGACAGTGTAGTATTTTTGAAAGAATAGATAAATCAATCAATAGAAAAAAATAGAGCCCAAATGTAGACCACCATAAATGTAGTCACTAAATGTGACAAAGGAACCAAGACAATACAATGGAGCAAAGATAGTCTCTTTAACAAATGATGCCAGAAAAACTGGACATCACAGGAAAAAATGAATTCTGACATACACCTTATATTCTTTAAAAATTAACTGAAAATGGATCATATTCTAAATTTAAAATGCAAAACTATTAAATTCCTAGAAGTTAACACAGGAGAAAAGCTAGGTGACCTTGAAAATGGTGATGCCTTTTTAGGTAGCACAACACCAAAGTTATGACCTATGAAAAAAATAATTGCTAAGCTGTACTTTGTTAAAATTAAAAATATCTGCTCTGTGAAAGACAATGTCAATAGAATAAAAAGACAAGCTAGAGACTGGGAGAAAATATACACAAAAGATAAAGGACTATTATCCAAGAAATACAAATGCCTCTTAAACTCAACAATAAAAATACAAACAAATGGGTTAAAGGTCTTAAACATCTTATCAAAGAAGACATATAGATGGCAAACAAGCATATTAAAAAAGCTTCCACATCATGTCATCAGAGAAATGCAAATTAAAACAATGAGATATTATGCACGCCTATTAGAATGATCAAAATCTGAAACAGTGGCAACACCAAATACTGACAAGGTTGTGGAGCAACAGGAACTCTTATACATTGCTAGTGGGAATACAAAATTGTCCAGCCACTTTGAAAGACAATTTGTTGTTTTTTACAAAACTAAACATACTCTTACCATAGTATCCAGCAATTGCTCTCCTTGCTACCCAAAGGAGTTAAAAATGTGTTCCCAGAAAAACCTGTATACAAATGTTTATAACAGTTTTATACACAATTGTCAAAACTTGGAAGCAACTAAAATGTCCAGTAGGTGAATGGATAAACTGTGGTACATTCGGACAATGGAATATCATTCGCTACTAAAAAGAAATGAGCTAACAAGCCATGCAAAAACATGAAGGAAATTTAAATGCTCATCACAAAGCGAAAGAAGTCAATCAGAAAAGGCTGCGTACTATATGATTCCAACTATATGACACTCTGGAAAAGGCAAAACTATACAGACAATAAATAGATCAGTGGTTGCCAGGGGTGGGAGTTGGAACAGAGAATAGTCAGGGTACAGAGGATTTTTCGAGTAGTGAAGATATTCTGTATAACATTACAATTATGCACGACTTAACAACAGAGATACATTGTGAGAAATGTGTCGGTAGGTGATTTTGTCCTGCGGACATAGCATAGATTAGATGGTATAATCTAGTACTGTAATTGTGTGTGCTATACAACTGGCAGTGCAGTAGGTTTGTTTACACCAGTTCTGCCACAAATGCGTGAGTAATGCATTGCACTATAAAGACATAAAGACTGCTATGATGTCACTAGGTCACAGGAATTTTTCAGCTCCATTATAATCTTCTGAGATCACCATGGTACATGCATTCTGCTATTGTCCAAAACATCATTATGCATGCATGACTGTATAATGATGGATGTACATCATTAGACATTTGTCAAACCCACAGAGTATACAACAAGAGTGAATCCTAAGGTAAACAATGGGCTTTGGGTAATTTTGAAGTGTAGGTTTATTCTTATTAAAAAACGTACCATTCTGATGAGTGATGTTGATAACGGGGAAAGCTATGCATGCATGTGTAGGGGTGGGAAGTATATGAGAAATCTCTGTACCATCCTCTCAATTTTGTGGTAAACCTAAAAATTCTCTAAAAATAACATATTTTTTAAAAATCATATTACATTAAAATAATAAACAAAAATAATTTTCCGGATGCATTTTGAATAAAATTTAAAAACCTTAGAGAACTAAGGATAATTATTTCATTAGTTTTTCTTCAAAGTCAGTGACCTTCATCCTTTATCATTAAAAAAATCAGACTTTTTTTTTTAATTAAGTTTATCGGGGTAACGTTGGTTAATACAATTATACAATTTTCAGGTGTACATTATAATTTAACATCTATATATTCTATTGTGTGTTTACCAAAGTCCAGTTTCCTTCGGCTACCATATATTTGGTTCCCTTTACTCACTTCACCTTCCACCTATCCCTCTGTATGTGATCCCCGTTATCCCATCTACTTTCTCTCTTCTCCTCCACTCTACCCACTGGTAACCACTAGTCTACAGTCCATGTCCATGAGTCTCTGTTTGTTCTGTTCTTTTGTTGCTTTTAGGTTTATATCCTACATATAAGTGATATCATGTGATTTTCAACTTTTCTGTCTGGCTTACTTCACTTAGCATAATTATCTTGAGTTCCTTCCATGTCGTCACAAATGGCTGTATTTCATCTTTTCTTCTGGCTGAGTAATATTCCATTGTATATATGTATCACAGCTTCTTTAGCCAATCATCTGTCACAGGACACTTTGATATTGTTGCTTCCATGTCCTGGTCACTGTGAATAATGCTGCTGTGAACATCGGTGTGCAAATATCTTTTTGGATATGATTTTTTAAGTCTTTTGGGTAAATACCCAGTAGAGGGATTGCTGGATCATATGGTAGATCAATTCCTAGTTTTTTGAGGAACCTCCATACTGTTTTCCACAGTAGCTGTACCAATTTGTGGTCCCACGAGCAGTGTGTGAGGATTCCTTTTTCTCCACATCTTCTCCAGCATGTTACTACTTGTTCTGTTGATTATAGCCATTCTAACAGGTGTGAGATGGTATCTTGTTGTGGTTTTGATTTGCATTTCTCTAATAGCTAGTGATGTTGAACATCTTTTCATATGTTTGTTGACCATTTGTATGTCCTCTGAGAAGTGTCTGTTCAGATCCTCTGCCCATTTTTGATTGGATTGTTTTTTTTGTTGTTGTTATTATTGAGTTGTATGAGTTCTTTGTATAAAAAAAAATCAGATTCTTACAAGTTGTACCTCTTTTTGATTTCTATACTATACCTCACATTTTTAGTTCAAACATAAGTTATGTCTGTGTAGTTATTAGAAAGTTACTTCAGAGAAGACTTATAAAAGATGAAGCTCTATGCAACTCCCCATAGTGGTTGTGTGTAATGATAAAGAAAATGAAGATTCCATCTGAGGAAACGCTGTAGCTAAACAGGCCAGTTACTTGATATTACAGGTAAAATTCCTCTGGGTAAATGAGGGCATTGTTCTTTAGAATTCAGGAAGATTTTCTCAGCTTTCTGTTGACAGTGCAAATCCAGAATTAGTCATGGTAAGCAGAAAAATCAATTAGCAGCCTTTGGCCTTCTAACCTTCTTAAAAACCCTGCCAGATATCCTGTATAGAAACTGCTGAATTAAAATGTAATCTGCAGGAACTTCCAATGAAGAGGAAAATAGAGAGTTTCTGTTATAATCTTATGTCAAATTAATCTTCAATATGCTAAACAAAGCCCGCTATTTTGACAACTGATCTAGTATGGAGATTTAAAAAGCCTACATGACAATGTCTGCATGGTACTTCAATATTTTCTTTAATGCATGGCAGAATAAATGTTAGACTATGTTTTGATAGATTTTGGATGAAGTTAGAGTAGTTTATTCAACTGAGTCTTAAATATCTAAACCTTCATCATTCTAGCTACAATGCCAAAATCGACTTATTCAAGGTCAAGTTTCCAGCTTAAATGTTTCCCTAAGGGCGGGGTGGGGGGGGAAGAGAGAAATTATTTAATGGAGTAAATGTATCTATTTTGTATGTGCTCCTTTAGCCAGGTGAAATCTGTCTGAAGTATTTTAATTGTGCCACAGGCAATGGAAAAAAGTTAGTCATTTATAGAGGAATAAAGGAGACCTAACTAGTCCTGGTTGCAAAGTTGTCAGAAACTCTGAAGTTTTTGGAGTTCACGCAGCCCAACCACTAATGAGATAAACAGTTTTTGCACTTCTGTTAGAAACAGACTCACATCTTCATGTACCAGTTTTTCCTCACTTCTACTGAACCACTGGAGCAGAGGAGACTGGTTTGCAGATAACTCATGGAAGCCACATACTTGGGCTGAACACAACTTTGAGCTATTGTTATGTACAAGTGGCCCCATTCACAAAGAACATTTATATCTATATCGGCCGCCCCTCATTCATGCCTGGCCGCGCCCCTTTCCATCCCACTCTAGGAAAAAAGTAGTCCTTTAAATTTTGCTATAATTGATATTGGAGTGAAACAATTGATAATTTCTTCAAGACAGAAACTTCATACATACATTCTGCTATATGATACTTAGAAAATAATTTTATGTGATTACTTAATGTAATACAATTTTCTTCTAATAAGTTTTTCATATTTTCAGTGGGTTTCTATATATTAATATGGGTATTAATATACATTCAATGAAAACCTAAATGGCAATGTTATCATCAGCACTTTATTTTCTTTCCTTTATTGCATATTATATATGTACAAAACATGTATCTTGGAATTACATGTACATAATGTCATACTTGTCCCCAATGTTATCTATAGGCATAAGCTGTCATTGTTTTGAGATACCCTTCCTCTACATTTAACTTGGGGGCAATTTATTGACTTTTGCTGAAGAAATTCATCCCCTCCACCATCAAAACAGTGTGTCGCACATTGTAAAAGTTGCAAACTCCAACAAACAATAAAAAAAATCTTTAAAATTTACTCCCTTGGTATACCTAAATCTCCTTTTGATGTAAATGCTATTTTCTATGAACTCCCTTGATTTTAAGTCACATAATTTAATCTCCTTACAGATCCATATTTTATGATTTTAGTGTTATTCCCACTGTAGTCACAATATATTCTTGAATTGCTTTTCAAACATATGTTAGATTTTGAAATGCATTTACTCACAAGTTCAAAGCCTCCTTTTTCTGTAGTTCCCAAAACAATTCCTAACAATTGAGGGCAAGGGGAGTTCTTGAGGGATACCCATGTTTAAAGAGACCCTATAAAACTGATGTGTTAAAAACTGAGATGTAATTGTCCTCTTCGTTCTGTTCAAACCCCTTCATGTCTTCTTGAATGCAGATTTTAAATAGCAAAATTGCATTTCAAATTGCTGACCTGTGATAAGCTCACAACATATTTCAAACATTGTTTAAAAAAAATCACTTCCCTTGGGATGACTCTATCTTTGCTCAGGTAGAGGAAATAATTGTGTTTCTCTACTCATGCAGCATTTTGCACTTAAATTTGTTATAATTCATATTACTTGTTGTATTACAATTGTGAATTTATATTATATTTATTCCTCACCAGACAGTGAGTTTCCTGTGGGCAGGAAATGTATCCTACTGTATCTTATATACTGAATGCTGAAAAATCTGTATTGATTAAATTATTAAAATAAGTAATCTGTTATATTTTTTATCTGTGACAACATATACTCTGCTATTCTTAGGTAAAGTTGTACTTAATCACAATTAAGTTCCAAATTAATATTATACCTGAACTGAGCCAGTAGTGGAGCCATGACATAATGCATGAAGAGAATTAGTGAATGGTCATCTGAATAACTTTTCTGTTTTAATCTGTGTTTCTTTTAATGTCATTTTAAAAGTATACATGTTAAGTTTTTCAGTCCCATCTGACTGCCTAAAGACTATTTTGCCCAATCTAGAATCTAATGGAAGACTACTCTGAGAGAATATCAATGGGTTTTTTGTTTTGTTTTATTTTTAGAATTTGAAAATAGAGTAGTCTTTTTTTTCTTTATGCCCCAAAGACAAAGCAAAGGGACACATGAAGCTCAGATGCTTGCCTTATCTGTGGTTCTTTCATCTCCCCAAGCCTTTATAGTATAGCCTTCAGGAGTCAACTGAAACCTTACTCACAGATCATTTCAAACACCTCACTCTCTTTCTCTCCAGATTTTCCCTTCTTTCAGGAGTGAAATTTCCCATTATTTCCTGCAAAGTAGGCATTGCTACATCGTATGGTACAGATTTTCCATTCTATTACTGATAATAAAACCCTAGGTCCGTCCCTCCAATTTCTGGTCCTCAGCATGAAGAAAAGCTTTTAGAATATGTGCCTTAAGTGATTAGCTCTTACAATAGAAAGTTTGACTTTCAAAAACACTATTTTGGTAATGGGCAGCAAAACTTATCATGGAAGACAAAAGCAGACAGATATTTTTATTTTTTCTTTACAGTTCATCTGTCCTAATTCTGGAGACTAGTGACTGAGCTCTCTGACAACAGGGAAAAGATCATTCAGGGAAGTGTGAATAAATGAAAACTCTTAAATATAATTGAAATTTTCATCTTGATACAATAAGTCCCAGTAAATGAGTACTTATTTTGTGCCAGTCTCAGCACTTACTTACCTCATATATAATGAATATATGTAATGATCCTCATCGTGACCATACGAGTTAAAAATTGAGACTGCTGTCTTGCAGTAGGTCACAGGGCTGTCCCGGAAGAAAATAAATGGCAGCAAATCTTAATGATTTGCAAAGAATCTCTTCTATAAATCATATTTTTATGGTTTACAGTTTCCTTGTGTTAAATTCCTG
>NW_006439192.1:16424293-16440985 GCF_000325575.1 Pteropus alecto | reverse complement strand
ATCCTAATTACTTTAAGAACAATAAAAAAAAGGTATCCTCTTACTCTAGTAAATCACATTTCAGTTAGGGAAACTGAACATACATTACATGAGAAACTTCAAAAACTCTGTGTAAAGTCACATATCAAAAAGTTCAAATGGTTTATGTGTTTATATCAAATATAATTATATATTTTCAGTCATCAAAATGAGCAAACTTTAAAAATGCTTCGAATTAGAGAATCCATCCACCTTATTTTCAAGGGAAATTTTGTGAAAAAAAAAATCACAAAATATTAATACTATTATAATTAAATTTTTATAATAGTTTTTAAAAAGGAAAATACATTTCAACTTTAAATATTAGAATTTGATTAATAATAACTGCATGGCTTAAAATAATTTAGTTAGAATTCTTGAAAATAATACTTTTCATGGTTTTTAAATATTATTTGTCTTTTAAAAATTTATTGGGATAACATTGGTTAATAAAATTATATAGAAGTGTACAATTCAATAAACATCACATACACACACACGTGTGTGTGTGTGTGTGTGTGTATGTATTGCATTGTGTATTCACCACCCAAAGTCAAATCTTCTTGTCACCATATATTTGACCCCCTTTACTTTACAAACAACAAAACTCACAGACAGAGACAACAGTTTAGTGCTTACCAGGGGGAAAGGGAGAGAGGAGGAGATAGATATGGAAATAATATTTTTAAAATTCTAAATACATCCAAGAAGAGAGTATCCAACAGAAGAGAGAGTAGTTAGGGAGGCCTTCAGGGAAGAGCGAGTATTCCAGTGGAAAAACCAATATACGACAAGCACATCAGGGAGCCAGCTGGGGGTACCTAACTCTGGCACTTGCTTCTAGGCTCTGTGACGCTGAACAAGTCACTTCACTTTTTTGACCACCGGTAAAATGAGAAAACTGAACAAAGAGATCTGAAAGGAATCTCCCTTTCCTTCGCCACATAATTATACTACCTGATAAATTGTTTCACATCGATATTTAACTGAGAAGTTTGACATGGATGAGAAAATTGGGCAAAAATCCAACTTTGAGAGCAGTTTGTGTAATTGGATAATGAGCTTTTCTCTGGTATTTGAAAGTCAGAACCTGAACTGGGTGGTGCATTAACCCTCTAAGTTGTCCCACAATCTCATACTCCCTACTTTTCCAATGTGCACTAGTTTCTGAGGTGATGGACATCTGTCCTGGATATAGCATGACTGAACAGAAGCGGGGCATACCCAATTTATACTTTATTTCAAAAAATTTATTTCAGATGCCTTTCCCGAAACAAGTCAAGCTTTATTTTAATATGCTTTCCAAATGTAACAATGAAGAAGATGAAAAGTGTTTTATTTTTTTTCATGCTATATTTGAGAAATAATGACGGCGAGAGTTGAATGGCAAACTTGCCTCTTTGAATGTAAGTGCAAATTTAGCAGATTCTGTGGATATGTCAAATCCGTGATTTGAAAAGAAGCTATTTGAAAAGAAAACTGACAGGATCAAGCCATATGATCTATCTAGCATGGGTTCCCATACCCAAAATATTTTTTAAGGAAATGACAGTTTGGAAAATGGTTGCCTTTAGTTTATTTCTCAGGTTAAGATTATTTCTGTGTCCTTACATACAGTCAAATGAAAACCACAACTTTGCACTGTGTGTTGGCAATCTGAGTCAAGTACTCCTCTTTTGAGAAACAGAATAGAATGGTAGTTGTACCCGCAGATTGGAGTCAAGGCTCTGGGATAGGTTCTCAACTTACTGCATGAGGGCACATTATGTGCTTGCAACTTGTAAGCCACAGTATTCTCATTTACCACGTGATGAAAATAGAAGTATCTACATATTGGGTTCTCATGTACATGACAAGAGCTAGTTCTTTAAAAACACTAAGCATAGTGATTGGCAGGTACGGAAAGTTAATACTTTCCTTGTAAGATGAACTGGCAATGTTTCTAAAACCAGAGGAGCAAGCTAGAACTTTAAGGTGAGTGGAGTCTGCCCTATCTTGTGGCCCAAGGGGAAAAGAGCTGCAGACACATCTCTGTGTTCAGAGTGTCCTTTTGCTCTGCTTCTTGGCACAGCTCCGGTGGCCCCTGTGGCTGAACAGATCCGAAACTCAAACTTCTCACCGAGAAAGTCCTCTCTCTTACTTTTGTTACAAAGAAATAACTAAAAAACTACTGGCCTTGCAAACCTTCTTACTGTTCTGAATTATACTCCATTTCCCTCATTTTCTTTTCTCCATGCATATTATTATCCAAGCAATACATTTTCATTCTAAAATCTTCTTTTTTTGTATCCAACTTCTTAAATTCAACTTCTAAAGTATTCATTGAATGTCCCCAAAATGGCAAGGCCTTGCTCCTATTTTTAAGGAGCTTAGAATTAAAATAAATAAGGAAAGAAGATATACAGACGTGAAACCATTTGCTGCACAAAGTGCCTACACCAGTCTACAGGTCAAGGATTAGATCCTTGCCAGTACATATGGTAGCCACCAGATATATGTGGCTATTTAAATTCAAATAAAAACATCAACATCTAATGAAACTAAAAATTCAGTTCTTTAATTGCACCAGCTAGATTCCATGTACTCAATAGCCACATGTGGCAAATGGCAACCATACTAGATGACACAGGAGAACATTTCCATTATCATAGAAAGTTTATTACACAGCGTTGATATAGAGTGCTTTGCCTTATGTTTTGCATCTATGATGACTCTCTCTTTATGAAATTAACTTTCCTTCAACAAAATTTCTTCTAACTTTTTATAAAATAAACTAAAATGCAAACAAATCAATTGGTAATCTAAGCTATATGACTGGTCTGTAATCAAAGATTTGATTAGGTAAGTTTTGAGTCATCTGTAAATGAGATTTTTAAGGGGAATTACAATGGCATTTGTAGGAAAAGCAATTTTATATAAATGTTATCAGCCTTAGAAATTATTCACACGTGTACAGTATAGTACAGAACACCTCAGTGTGTGTGTGTGCCTGTGTGTGTGTGCGCGCACCTATGATGATGCTTTCTTATTTGGTACAATAGCATTTCACCCAAAAGTATCTAACAGATGTCTCTTTAAAAACAAAATAATAATAATAACCACAACAAAACTAAATAACCATGCTCATCTCAATAGATTCATTTGTTTGAACAACAATCTCATACCTGAATATTAATTATGAGTTAGCAAAAGGCAAGAATGTAGGGAGAGGTGAAAGAGACATTTCAGAACTTTATAATTGTTCAAGATGTGAGTAAAATGATCTCACTTACAAAAATTAAAAAAAAAACAAAACCAAATGTTCTGCATTTAATCTATCCTGAACTGCCTCCAAATGCTGTGAGTCACAGCAGACTTTACAGAATGTGTATATAATGAAGCTTCTGATACCAAAAGGCTGCAAACATATACATTAAAATCACTGCCTTTGTGTCCATGTATGACACTACAAAGTGCAGTAATAACACATCTAATGAAACTAAGGTTGGTGTACCACCGAGTGAATAAAATATCTTTAAATTCTGACTTGAAGTTGGTATTTTTTAAGTGGCCAGAATTGAACAAAACAAAATTAAAAAATAGTCTTTTGCCAAATATTTGCCACCCCATCGGACGTCCTCAGCCACTCAGTCAATTGTATTGTCAAAGCATTTACTAGTAGAGTAGGTCTTGCTTTCTATAGATTTTAAACACGACAGAACTCCTTTGTTTGGAAAATATTGGTTGAGGCACTTAATTCAAAGTTTGGACATCTCTGTACCTGAAAACATTCCATGGGTTCTTCATTGTCTTCTCAAGGTCAAGAATCTTTTCTCATGGACTGTCTCAATACAAAAATTAAAGTTACCTAGACTATTGTTGTCAGATGCAATCTAATTAAACCCACCAGATATCTCACTTCAGGTTAGAGGACCTCTTAGACTCCTTCTATGAATAAAATATGGAACAATAGAATGCCAAATAAATCCTTCATGGAGAGGTTGACAAGTAGAGTTTTAAAATTATTTTTGATGACTATAATGGAAGGTATGAGGATAAATTAACTAAAAAACATGTAGACAGTGATGTACAAGATTATTCTGTCATTCTATTGCTCTCAAATATATTTATTACTGAAAAGTTTCTTAATCTAGCTGAAAATATTATTCATTCATCATGCTAAATATAACAATAAAGTTAAAAAGTACCATGGGGATTTTTCAAATAGACATACTATTTTACATTTACTTTCTCATGATTATGCACAGAATAATTAATATAAGCAATGTGATAAAGTATATATTTGAATTATCTTTTAAACATAGTCCATTGTTTTTAAAATAACATAAGGATAGACACAGAGGTCATTATGCTGAGTGAAATAAGTCCGACAGAGAAAGATAAATACCCTATAATTTCGCTTATATGTGGAATCTAAGGAACAAAAAGAACAAACTCATCAAAAACAGACTCAAGTATAGAGGAAAATCTGGTGACAGCCAGAAGGGAGGGAGATTGGGTGGCCAGAAGAAAGGGGTGAAGGGTTAAAGAAGTACAAATGAGTAGTTGATAGATGGTCAAGGAGATGGGAGCACAGCATAGGGAATGCAGTTAGCATTAATGTAATGCTGTGAGTAGAGCCAGAGGAGAGAAAGAACAGTCAAGGGCATTGTTTCATAAACTATATAAATGTCTAACCAATGTACTATATACTTAAAACTAATAATAAAATAAAATTAAAAAATAAAACTAAATAACATAAGGTCATATTCTGATGCAATATTCTGAAATTGAAGTTAAAAAAAAAATCCAAAATCATTCAATAGTCTGCAGCATTTAGAAGCAAGAAATCCTTGTCACTAAAATATTTTCACATATTGGATAATTTTTGTATTTAGAGTTTGGAAAGATTTAAGTCAAATAAGAGAATTTCTAGTTTCTTCAATTTTAAAAGATAATTTTAAAGTATTTTATACCCTGATTCCAATGAGTTTCAAATATGTCAGCCGTGCATGTGGTTTGATTAGTTTAAGCACATAGTAGGTGTATGAAATTTATATATAAATTTAAGCAAATTACACATATATGAATATATAATTATATATTATTTATGTTGTTTAATTGCTTATTCTGAAAATTTGTATGACTGGGCAGAAGAGAGACACTCATTTGAAACAAAACATTTATTAGAATGGTTAATTCACCTTATAAATCTAAAATACAAGTAATTGTCTTTTGGTTTTTAAAGGAGAAAAATTATTTTCAGATATCAGTGACTATATTTTCTTGTTTATTTTATTTGTTATTGTTTGTTTTGCATAGAAATCATTATTAAATATTTAATATTTACATGACACCATCTGTGTTCATATATTTATACACTCATGATTCCATAAGAACTGATGTATATAAATGTATGACTATAATGACCATCAGGCTGAAACCTAAGACTTGATACAATTATTATCTGTAGTTGATATAATGCTTACTAGAGTCAATTAATTCGCCTTTGAACTTTATTTTAACCCTAACCTGTAGTGTGTTTAAGTCCTAGTTTCTTATGCAATTTATCTTGTAATATAAAATATTATATCTATGTGTGTAAATATAATAAACATACTAATATTACTATAATGTATTTGTATATGCAAACTAGGTTTATCTTTTTTGTAATTTTGATAACTTTTTTCAAAATAAATTATTTTCCAAATTTAGAAATTCAACTATAGTATTTTAAAACAACTTAATTATTATAATTAATTTTTATCAAAGGAAACAAAATAATTCAATCACATTTTGAGCACAACTAGAGCACAAATGAAAAATTTACTCTGCCATTTATAACTCAATAAAAAAGGTTTTCCTATCTATTTTTATTAATTAATGAATTTTTGTTATGATGACATAAAAAGCTCAAAATTTTGAAGTTCCCTCCTTCCAGCAGCAAAAAAATGGTAAATATACTTTATTAATGAAATAAAATAACAAATTATTGTCTTATAATTTGTTTTTATTCAAATATGATGATTAAGTACTCATCTCTGATATTTCTATTTTTTTAATAATGCATTTTATAATGATATTTTTTCTTAAAATTATCCACAACTACACACATACTCACATTTATGTAAACTAAAGCAGTTTTCTAGTTCACAATCCACAATCCAGTTCATAAGAATAGTCCTATATTTTTTCTCATTGTATCATTAATGGCTATATTTGATTTAAAAATTTTAATCTATGTAATTATCAATTTATTGGCATATCTTTAGGTTATATCTCAAAAGTTCAGTCATGGAAGACAACATTATATTATGGTAAACTCTAAATATTATCTTACATTAGAAAATGCACTACTCAAATAAAAAGTCAACATGTTCCAAAATAAACAATCAAAGGAGGAATTTATGAAACTTTGTTTTTTCATTCCTAGAAATTCTTAATGATCAGACTAAGTTGCACTCTTGACACTTCCTCCCTCAACTTGCTAACACACACTTCAAGGCTGCAATAACTAGATTAAAGTAATAACATAGCAAATGTAGCTCCAGGCTACAGTTTTAGCTGACGCAAGTCATCTTTCACTGGACATACTATACAGTCTGTAACACAAGATGACTTTCTCTGGAAAAGCTAGTGTTTGCCAAGCTGAGGTTACCTTATATGCTGTCATAAATCTGCAGCTAGCTACCAAAAGTTTTTGAGAGTTTGTGATAAAATAGGGCTGAGGTATGTAAAATATCTTAATTATATTACTAAATCACGTCAGCTTTAACCAGAATACCTTACTGTCAGCTAATCTTGTTTGCTATAGGTTCCTGAGGATTTTGGGCTGCAGTCTAATTTAGGTTCATTTGTTCATTTAGAATTCTAGACTTGTTTTCAATTTGGAAAAATCAAACTAGTAGTTTAAATGCAAAAATAAAGAAACAGCATATCTGGTTGGATTATAAGAGGTTGCGACAAAATCTACTTGCATCATAAAATTATTCTAACTGGATAGAAAAATATATTTTACATAAAAATTTGGTGTTTGATTTTTACTAATCTGCTTTTATGAATTTTTTAACAAACAGATATGAATCATTGATTGACTATCTACACATCTGTAGGAAAGCCAATTTAAAAAGTCATGTATCGGGTTGTTATGATTTAGTTGGTAATGTTGAGTTTAAGAAGAAGTATAAAGTAAACTATATTTTGAGGAGCGTCAAAACCTATGAGAGATTTTGCTACAGGTATTTCTATTTTACGGAATGTAAACACTAATTTCCTCAGTCATTAAGAAGAATGAAACATAAGTGATTACATAATTATAATTAAGAGAAACAGACACTACTGATAATAGAGTTTGCCTGAATTTTCTAAAGAAAATAGGGTTATTCTGTACAAATACAGAAGGAAACAATCTGTGAGAACATTCCATTTATGACATTTTTCCTTCCCCATACCTAAATTTACATGACCTTTAAAACATAGGAGAATTATGATTATCTGCCTTTAAATCACATTTTACAGATAAACATATTTAAAATATTGGAGGATGTACAGTGAAATAAGATTACTAAGAACATATTATACCACATTTCATTTCTCTTCCTTGAATCCCTTTGATCCACTAAAAGCAAATTGTTGATATTCTGTAGTACCGTAATACCTTAAAAGTAAACATTGTATTTTTACACATAAAGAACAATGTAAATGTATATAAACAAAGGTATTATTAGTTTGATAGTCATACAATTTCTAAGAACTTGTAATAGAATGGTGATGTGATTTCTTTGTCTTAGGAGACTATATGTGATTTCTCCTAAGAAATTGTAACTTAAAGGGCCAACTAGTCCATATGTTTGGGGAGGGGTTCACTTCCACCGTTTATTTACATCATGTGAATCCTTGGATTAATGCAAACTAATTTCATATAAATTACTTTTAAATAAGCACTGGTATATGTAGTAATAATCATTTATGAAGTATTATTAAAAAAACACTAGAAGCTACCTCAAAACATGAAATAGCTATCTTTAAATTTGTTTTTCCCATAGTCAACAATGTAGGTGATTAACAGATATAATAATTTTATTATGTGAAATTTTGATGAAATTCTTATTTTTATAAAAACTATTTGAGCTATAAAATACATATTAAGTACTTAAATCTAGGGAAGGGTTTTCTGAGTTCCTGTCTACCTGATTGCAAAGTTACATGGTTCTGGACTAATTCAAACAAACAGTTAACATAAAAAAACACACAGGTAACAATGCTGTCTACTCATAAAACCTAGGCAGAGATTAATCACTTACTTTTGAGGATGGGAGCAAATTAGGCTGAATTTCATGGAGACATAAAATTGGTCAGTTTTTCAATTCTGTTCAAAAGTAGAATAAGAAAGGTTATACCTAAAAATATCCCCCACACTTATCTCAAGAAAAAAGACTAAATCAGTGGAGTGACTTTTTTGTTACCATTTAGAACCAGAACATGAGTTAGAAAAGTAGAGTCAGTGTACTTGTCTTCAGGATGCTTGACCATGCCTGATGTATTAAGGCATCATGTATTCATGATATGTTTGTATGCACGTGTGCCTGTATGCAGTATGCATGTGTGCATGTATGATGTATGAGTGAACACATAAAATATGTTTATGTTGTATGTGTGCCTGTCTGGTGTATGTATTGTGCATGCTGTATGTATGCATCTAGTTCATAAGATTTGTCTTATTTTTCTTTGTTTGAGGACAGCAGTTTCCTCAGGTTTTCATTCTCTCTGTAACTCTGCAAGACAAATGAAAGATCCTGAATATATATAATGTACAAAATAATGTAAGACATTGCCGTTCTTAGACCAAAGAGAGACTAGCTTTGAGACAAATGTTTCACTTCAAGTTGTCAAGTTTTTAATATCATTTGGTGTGCTTTTTCCTCCAGCATGTTTTAGTTCCCTTAATTCACTTTTTCTGACCCTAGTTAAAATAAAATAACTCGTCTTTGCCTTTTCTTACATCAGTCTTTTCTCATCCACCCTAA
This sequence comes from Pteropus alecto, assembly GCF_000325575.1. NCBI lineage: Eukaryota > Metazoa > Chordata > Mammalia > Chiroptera > Pteropodidae > Pteropus > Pteropus alecto. The sequence goes on along the minus strand of NW_006439192.1, from coordinate 16,431,962 downwards.
TTCTTTCTTGTATTGCCTTTCTCTTTTTTACCTATTGTTCTAAGATTTATCCACTTATCTCATTAAATATTTCTCCTTTGCTAAAGACTCTTCGAATTTTAGGTGCTACATAAGTTACTTTTTGGAAAACTGTGATCGTAATAAAAAGGTGAATAAGAAAACCATGGTAAAACATCATGTTCTCTCTAATTATTCATTGTCAATATCATTTGCTAATGTATGAAAAATTTGACTAAACATTTCAATTTAATATTCTCTTTAAGAAATCACATTATAGCTATTGAAATAAGTTGTAGACACATTGCCACAGTTTTAGAAAAGTCATTTTCATGTCATTCTAAGCCATTAGTATACTGTGATTACACTTTCAGTTAGCAGGTATCAGATTTTACAAGTTTCTTTTTTACAAGTGATTTATTACTGAATTATAAATATGTTAGCAGTAAAATTTATTTATTTTTTCTTTTTCTCCTTTAAATACCTTTTTTTTTTCCTTTTTTAAAACAGTATGGTAAAGAATTCTAAATGATCACTGGTCATGGATTTTAAGCAATATTAGACTCTAAGATTTTTAGGGTTCTTAAAATATTCTTGTTAGAACCATTGCTTACGATGTAGACCTATAAACAAACAACTCGAAACAAAAAGTACAGAAATGGCATCAAAAATTATATAAAAATAGCATTGTAACACTACATCTCTGCATTACAAGTTTTACTCAACTGATTTATTTAGAAATATACTTAAATATAATTTCATTTTTTCAACCTCTGCAATATATTTTTAATTTTTTTAAAATATCCTCTTAAAAATCACCTACCCTTCTGCAGTCTTGAGGATTGTTTCTTTCCCATTTCGTTCTGTTAAACTAAATGTGTTCTTGCCTAAAGGTACAAATATACTTAGATGTGCAGGGACTTCAATAATTCATGTTTTTGACATCTAGACATTATATGACCCACTGAATATTCTTAATTAGTCAGAGATGGAAGTATCTGTATGAATTCACAAATTATTTTAAATGTGATTTTAAATATTTTAAATTAGAGCTTCCAATTAAAATTGTACATGTCACATTGTCTCATTTACTTCCTCTGTTCTTTTTAGGAGGCACAGCCTCAGCTGAGCAAGCCTCATTGATGTGAGCTGAGCTCAATTAGTTTCTGATGTTCTGCCAAATTGCCTCATTACCTGTCACACAAACACACACTGACACTTTTAAAGTTGGGCTCTTTACATCCATATTATTCTCTTTAGACCCCCCAAAATTATTCTCATTAGAGTAGTAAAAATAAGCAATTTGATAGTAAACAGTAAACCAATATGTTTGTAATGTAAATAATAGGAAAAAAAAAACAATGATGGGACTTATAAATAAGCGTGTGGTCACATGCATGCACACAACACACACACTCATGAAAGATTTTTAAGTTTTGTGAACTGTGGGTCCTGCACAGTTTTGAGGTTTTTATATGACTGCTTTGTCCACCGAATTTCCCAAGTTGCTTACAGTGTATTGATGATCAGAGAAAATAGGAGCTTTCCATTCTGTATATATTTGAATTTAAAATGTGCTTCATCCTAGGATCATGAGACACACATCTGAAGCATCCCTTCCTGCTCAGAGGACTTAAAATGGCTTAAAATACACTTAGGCCATATTCTAGAAGAAGAAGTATTAACAAATACTTCAAACAATCTTTATTTGTAAATCCTTCATTAAGGCTGTTTACCACTTATTAAAATATTGACCCTCAGGTAAAGATTTATGTGTTTTTAACCCTTGAATCTTTAGTCACCCAAACGACTTCTTTCTCCCTCGCCCTTTGTTTATTGCTTTTTGCACTAGGAAAGAGAAGAACAGAAAGTTAAAATCTAATTAAGAGATAATGTTTTTCAAGGTTAGTCTATACAGATGACACATATTGAAGCAGAGACCTTTTTTTTTTTTTTCTTTTTCCTGAATGGCTGGCAGAAGATCATTAAACAGAGCAAAAAAACGGGTTCCATTAACAGCTTCATGATACTATAAAATATCTAGTTATAAAAGTTTCTGTCTGCCTGTGACTGTCAACCCCAGTTGCACATTTACTAAAAACTGCAAAGTTTTTAGTAAAAACCCATGTCCAAGATACACCACAGACTAATGATGTCAAAATCTTAAGGGGAACTGCTAAAGGCAGGAGTGTTCTAAGGAATCTCCCCAGCTGACTCTCCTGCATAGCCAGGGTTCAGAAGAGTCCTTACAGATACTCATGGCCACAAAGGGTAAGTTTATAGCTTTATTTGGACCTTATCTATTTTTTAAATAAACTTCAAAGGCTGTTTTAAAATTAAACTGAACATGAATGTAATTTTGTTTTGCTTTAAATACTGTTTGACATATCTATGTTTTATTACTAGACTTTGTACTGACATACATTTATGAGTTTTATTTTATTCTGTAATGAAATTCAGGCAATCTATGTAACTAGGTATTTGCGTAACTAAAAATAATTCTTTTTCTCTTTCTGACATGAAATTAAATGAAAGAATTCTCGCTGTTTCCTTGGATACAAACTTGGGGTAATTATTAGGAGATCGGACCATCTGAATTTTTCTCCCACTCAAGTTTTATGTTTGTCTTATTATACATACATTGTTATCAGTGTTCTTGGAAAATCTGAATATCCTAGAGTCTGTAAATACAGAACAACAAGCCTTCCAGGAAAGGAAATTTCCTCTTGTGCTATGAGGTTCATGCCATCAGCAAATATCACTGCACAATTTGCTTTCAGCACACTTCCTACTTAGCGGGGGAAATCTGCAAACACACAGGAGATTACAAGAATAGTACACTGACTGCCCACTACACTTCACTCAGTATGGCACATAATGTTCTTATCCCCCACACGTCTCTAACTCCATCATTCTTAAAGTAAGTAGTTCATCAGTGTCTCTGGGAGGAGGCTAGAAGGCACACGTAGCAATATGCGAACAAAGCAATACTTTCACCCATTGCTTTCATTTGCTTGAGTCACAATTTTTAGCTTACAACCTATATTTCAGGAGGGTATAATATTTTACTTTAATTGAAAGATCTGAGAGTAAAATTAAAGATCACTGTTATAAACTAAATATTCTTACAATTGACCGTTAAAAATAGATTTCTCTCCAATAGTTTTCTTTAAGCCTCTCAACTATACATTCAGACTTGCATAATATAAACTCTATGGGTCCGGAGTTCCATGTATTCAACTCAGTCAAAGCAGAGCTAATAGTTTCAGAAAAGTTTCTCTAAATGTGGAGTGAAAAGTAAAATTACATAACTCCCTTCCAATTCTAGGTGGCCTTGGCCTGGCCTTATTTAGGTGTTCCATGAGATGGGAAGGATGGTGGAAAAGTAAGCATACTTTTCTTTCAGAGCCTTCTCTGTGGCAAAGGCAGATGGCAGTTTTTAGACACATTGTTATAGGGGCAATTACAGAGTGGCTGACTGTAATTTTTGTCTAGCTAAAGTTAAATGAACCAAAGAGTGAGAAAATCCATGACTGACAAGATTAGAATTTTATGCTAGTTGACCAAATAGCTCCTCCATTGATGGCTGCTTGAAGTTGAGCATGTCAGGGGGATGCAGACTTAATACCCAGCCTTTATTTGCAAACCATCTAATATTTTAAATGATGATGCTGCATGATTTCCAGTGTTTGATAATTTCATGTTTTGAACCCTTCTGTAGGACCACTGGACATAATTAAGACCCACTGTATATTTACATTGCTGCTTCTTTTCAGTATCATGAAAAATTCTTGGTGCACAAGAAGTGTCCAGTCTGGTAAAGTGCAGTGTTGTCCTAATGTTTGTGTGCATTGTGATCACATGGGGACTTTTGGAAATGTACATACTTCGTTTCTTTCCTTGGCAAGATACTGATTCCCCAGTGTTGGGATGTGGGGGAAATGAATAGAGAAACTGTTTTGTTTTTGCTCTTGCCTTTAGGTCATTAGAGTTGGTTCCAATCCCCTGCCCTGCTGATCACATTTTGAGGAACCACAAGGAAAAAAACTGAACCAGGGGCCCAAAGACTATGTTCCAGTTGCCATTTCACCTTCACGTCCTGTGTGATGTTTCAGTTCCTCATCAGTTTCTCTGTCTGTGATGTGGAATTAAAAATGACAATAATCAAAACGTCATGGTATTGGCAGACACAAGGAACAGTGGAACAGAATTGAGAGTCTAAAAGTAAACTCATGTTTACATGGGCAAATAACTTTCGACAAAAGAGCCAAAAACATACAGTGGAGAAAGGAAAGCCTCTTCAATAAATGGTGCTGGGAAAACTGGAAAGCCTCTTGCAAAAAAATGAAACTAGACTGTTGTTTATCACCATCCACTAAAATTAACTGAAAATGGATTAAGGACCTGACTATAAGATCTGAAACAATAAAATGCAAAGAAGAGAACGTAGAAACTAAACTCACGGACCTTGGCCTTAAAGAGGATTTTATGAATTTGACCTCAAAGGCTAGGGAAGTAAAAGCAAAAATAAATGAATAGGACTACATCAAACTAAAACTTTCTGCACAGCAAAAGAACAAGGTAAAAAGACAACCATCGAATGAGAAAATACATTTGCAAGCAATGCCCCTGATAAGGGCCTAATATCCAAAATATGCAAAGAATCCATACAACTCAATAACAAAAAACCAAACTATCCAATTAATAAATGGGCAGAGGACCTGAACAGACATTTTTCCCAAGAAGACATACAAATGGCCAACAAACATATACAAAGATGCTCAACATCACTAGCTATTAGGGAAATGCAAATCAAAACCACAATAAGATACCATCTCATACCTGTTAGAATAGCTGTTATCAACTGGACAGTAATAATGAGTGTTGGAGAAGATGTGGAGGAAAATGAACCCTCATACACTGCTGGTGGGACTACAAATTGGTACGGCCACTATGGAAAACAGTATGGAGATTCCTCAAAAAACTAAGAATTGATCTACCATATGATCTAGCAATCCTTCTACTGGGTACTTACCCCCAAGACTTGAAAACATATATCTGAAAAGATATTTGCACACCGATGTTCATAGCAGCATTATTCACGTTGGCCAGGACATGGAAGCAACTGAAGTGTCCTACAACCGATGACTGGATAGAGAAGATGTGGTACATATATATAATGGAATATTACTCAGACATAAGAAGAGATGAAATACTGTCACTTGTGACAATATTTATGGACCTTGAGATAATCATGCTAAGTGAAATAAGCCAGACAGAAAAAGTGGAAACCACAAGATATTCCTTATATGTGGGATATAAACCTAAAAGCAGCAACCAATAGGACAAACAGAGACTCATGCACATGGGCAATAGACTAGTGTTTACCAGAGGGAAGGGGGAGGAGGTAGATGGGGTGAAAGGGGTCAAATACATGGTGACAGAAAGAAATCTAACTGTGGCCGGTGAACACACAATGAAATATATGTATGCCTTACTGTTGAATTGTATACCTGAAACTCAATTGGATTTCATTAACCAATGTCACCATAATAAAAATTGAAAAAAAAAAATAACTCATTCGAATCAGTGATCTAGATTAGCTGATTTTGGAGAAAATTCTTCTAATTTAGGGTTTCTTGACCATGGCACTGTTGTCATTTTAGGTGGGATACTTCTTTGTCACAGGAGGTTGTCCTGTGAACTGTAGAATGTTTGTCAGTGACCATGGTCTCTATCCACCGGAGGCCATTATTCACTTCCTAGTCTCGAAGAACAAAAATGTTTCCAGATATTACTGAATATCCCCTGAGATGGAGGGACAAAATTGCACTCCCATCTCTGACTGGAACCACTGTTCTAATTCAAGTTCTGATATCTTATTAGTCTATTTTATTACTCTAAGAATACCATGTGAATACATACTTTCAATTTTATAGTTAAATTATATTCATAATATTTCAGACAATGATGGATAACTGAGGTTATGCAATGAGTTTCGGTCTGGTAGGTGTTTCCTAAACACAGAGTAACCTTCATTTGTAATATTGGTCTATGAATAGATCACTAACCTTTATTTCTCTCATTCTTTGGTTTGCGGTGAGACATTTACTACAATCTCCACCATTTATTACAATTCCCACCATGCCCTTCTTATCAACACCATGCTATGTTGTCAGACACTTTTTATGACCTGGAGATAGTAGAAAAGTAAGGTTAGATTATATACCATTCCTCTTTTTAGAGAGCCTCAGAATGATGACACATTGGTTGTGGAAAGTTTTTCCATTTCCAGATCTGAGAATAATGATGGCATCAGATAATTTTAGAATCTTAGAGGCCTTCTAATAGAGATACCCTTATTTTATATGTAAAGACAGAGGCCCTGGTAATTTAATTGACTTGTAATGTCTCTCACGATGAGAGTTAGAATCCAGATTAAACACTGCCAAGCCTTCTGACTCAGTCCACTTTTCATTTTATTGCAGTTTGCTGCCTGCCCTAATGTGGAGAAGTCATACATATTACTATAGTGACTGCTAAAGGAAAAGAAAAGTAAATAAATCTTTGCGAGCAAATCCCATATCCGTGATATTTGTTACTTACGCTAGGCATTTAAGACATTTTCCATGATGTTTATATCCATCTCTGGTGGAACTTATATACAAAAATTAGCTTTGTGAATATTTACTTATAGACAGAATGCTGTTTATAAGCTCAATATGTGTTCAAATGGTTTAGTTAAATGATAAAACACTTCAAATTCCTGCTCAATCTCCTATTAATAGTGTTCAAATTGAATTTTATTTTGCTTTTTGCTAAAGGTGAATAATAATGAAATAATCATGATAATGAAGTCATTTTTCAGAAAAGACATTAGCACTTTGGGATTTTACAAGGGTCTTGCCATTTCTCCCCCATATGCATCTTAAATGCATAGCCAACCTTCAGAGTTATTACCCATTTATTAATTAACAATGGCCCTCTTCATTTTTCATCCCTTACACTCTGTTGCTTATCTTGGAATAATTTCACTATACCTAAGCACATTTATCAGAGAAGATAGAGAGGGAAGAGAAAAAGAAACATTCAGTAAAGTCCATTTTTCCATTCCAAAGCAAGTCCTACAAGATCTCTTGGGACTTATGTTGCTTTGCACTCCATCTGTGATTGCTGAGCCTCTCAGTCCCTCGATATCAGCTACTTAGTTTTAAGTTATTTTCAGCAAGTTTTCTTACATAGCTTTTTCCCCTAGCAAGAGATCACCTTACTCTACTCACCATCCTATTTTATTCCTTTCTCTCTTTCTTCTTCTCTATTTCTTTTTCTCTTTTAAAAAAATGCATATGTGCATATTCACTTGACTGTAAACTGTATAAATATTGGCAAAAACCTTAACCTCAATCTAATGAGAACACTTGGCCCAGGTCACATAACTCTCTAAAACTTGCTAAATCAATCGGGTTTCTATATGTGTTTGTAAGTTGGCTATTTTTAGCTGAGTACCCATTTTCCCATTGAAATAACATTTAAATTGTGGCTATGTGGTTGCCTTTTCGAAGTTAATAGATCCAAAGTGGCAAATGTATTGCATACATTAAGAAACAGAGGCTTGTGCACATTAAGGCCTCCTGAAGATGAGTTTCAAAATTCTGCCCCACTTAGTCATTTA
>NW_006439192.1:16412373-16424268 GCF_000325575.1 Pteropus alecto | reverse complement strand
GCCACCCTGTGAATAACCGACGTTACACGATCTGGGCATGGGACTTCACTCAGTTTATGCCTAAGACTAGACACCTTAGAAAATATAACCCACTGGGCAGCCTAGAGCTTTTTTCCTACAAATCCTCATTAATATGTTGCAGTAATTAAATACACTGGAAGAAAATCCTTTAAATTAACATGATTTGGTTTGCAATAGGTATAAAATAGTAATAGAGAGTAAGATACTAAAAAGTTTCTATGGGTGGCATTTGCTGATTTCTATGGGGTAAATATTCCCACCATAGCCGCAATCAAGCCACCAACATAATGTCAGAGTGCGGAGTTGGGAAGAGATATGCATAATCAGCTCTGGATGATTATCTTGCATCCAAAAGGGAGAGACCACACAGATAGTATCAGAAGAGCCTGTGCAGGCTGCTGCCCAGAGGATCTGCACCACAAGTGGACAATTGAGGTAAATGCAGCAGAGCAAGGTTCTCCACAGCCTTACAAAATCAAAGTGTCCTCTGAAAATCAGCACCGTTGGCCTTGTTATAGACTGAATGTTTGTGCTTCTCTCCATTTGTATATTGAGATTATAACCAAAGGCGATTTCAGGTCATGAGAATGGGGTCCTCATGGATGGGGTGAGTGTCCCTATAAAAGAAACCCTAGAGAGATTTCTGGCTCATTCCATCATGTGAGGACACAGCGAGAAGACAGCCATCTATGAACCAGGAAGCATGCCCTCACTGGACGTAGAATCTACCAGTGCCTTAATCTTTGAATCACCAGCCTTCAGAACTGAGAGAAAGAAACGCTTGTTGTTTAAACAACCTAGAATGCAGTATATTTTTTATAGCAGCTTGAACGGACTGACTCGTTCATCTAGAAATTTGCTATAAATGAAAAAATCTTAGGCATTTCTCCCAGCCTTAATCAGAATCTAGATTTTTGTAAGATTTGTGAGTGATTCACTTTAAATTTTGAGAAGCACTGGCCTACAGAGTTACTCTCATTCTAATATATCCAGAATTTCTGCAATAGAATGCCCAGCGCCATCAATTCGCCTCAGAATAACACCTGACAACATAGTATGAGATTCACTATGGCAAAGTTGTATCCTTACTCTTCTTCTCAGGTCAATGCATGTCTATCCCTGGGTTAGTGAATTTTCCAGCCAGCTGAACAATTTAGACATTAGGACTCATATCTTTTTGGTGAGAAAATTCTCCTTTATTCATGATGACACAAGAAAAGAAAAGGTTCTCATTTAATGATTCCCCCCACCTCTGTGCATTTTATTCACTTTTTATAAATCAGCCAACATCTTTCCACAGTCAGGGGCAGAGTGTATAGAAATATCAGTCACAACTGAAACCTAATGTTAACTAGGCAGAGTGGTTGACAGGGGAGTAGCAACGACAGAGGCAGACAATCAAAGCATGGCAGAAAGAAAGGACTTGCCTTGGCAGTAAGGGGAGAAGAAGAAGAATATGCGGGTCAGACAGATAACTCTTTTCCTTTCTGTAAGAGCAGATTTGTCCTGCACTGGACATTAGCTATTCTCTACTCTATTCCTGAATTCTCAGAAAATGAAGCAACCCCTCTCTATTCTAACATGGTCATATCTCTTCCCATCATTTAGATGTCCTCTCTCTTAGATCTCATGTGTCTTATTATTGAAAGATTCTTTAGGAAGGCAAAAGTGATATAGCTAAAAACAATTTGGATTTAGGCAAACTGTAAGTTCATTTCAGTTCTGACACTTGCTGAATGCCTTTAGGTAATTTCTTTACCTCTCTGAGTTTATATCCTCGTTCCTAAACGGTCCTGATAAATCAGAGCTAAAAGAATCCATGAGATCATGGGATTCAAGATCTTAGAGGTGTCTGGTATGTGATTAGAACTTAAATATAGCATCTCCTCATTCTTATACCATATTACTTAGTGCATGACAAACCCTGTACCAGAACTCCTCTCTTGAAAACCAAGGATCTGCAATTGGTCAACTTCACTAGTTTGCTGCCAGATGACAGTTTGTCTGAAGCATTTGATTCTTTTGCTATAGTTTCCATATAAATAACTTTCTTGTTTCAGTTATTATTGATTCTAATTTATAATTGCTACTTCTGACAAAGCATCTTGTTCCTTTCTAAAAGCTTAATGAAGGCTATTTAAATTAAAAAAGAAAAAAAACAACTTTTCTCTTTCTCAGATGGTGTCAAAACTCATCATATTCATTGTTCAGAGCATCCCCAAATACTGGAAAGATTATGAATAATGGCATCAGAAAAAAATCCTGGTTCTGCCACTTACTACCTATAATCTTGGACAAGTTATTTGAACTCTTTGAGCTTCAGCTTTCTTTGATGAAAATTACCTATGTGGAAGAATAATGAAATTTAGAAGATAAATATGTACAAATACTAAGTATGGCATATAATAGTTATTCCATACATAGAATTTCCCCTTTCTCCTTTTCTGTTTTATTTTATTTTTTTTTACTGTCTGAAATTAAAAAAAATAATAACTTGGATTCTACTAAGCTTGCATTCTTAATTTTAGTTATGTAATGATCCCTTTTACCTCTTATTTATGCCACATTTAACCATGAATCATTGTTCCTAATTACAAATATCTGCCTTACAGCTTAACATTCAACAACAAAATCTGTATCTCCAACTACTATGTATTGCTTTTATAAGTGTATCATCTTTCTTCATTCAAACTCCATAAAGGGCTATGCTTTGTGAAAATAAAATGCACTTGCTGATAACATGCCTTCTGAAAAGATAGAATTTAGGAACAATACATAAAAGATAGATATTCTTTGAAAGGAAACACTTTAATAGATAATGGAAAATACCAAAACTAAAAATTATTTCATTTTGATCTTGAGTAGTGCAATGTATAAATTCCCTTCAAATCAGATCTACCAAATCATCTAAGAAAAACACTACGTTATTCCTTAACTGGGGTTTTTTAATTATGCTTAAATGATTCATTACAATATTAATGGTAAAGTTCACTTTCTTTGATGTATTAACTTTGAGATGCTGTATTAACTTTGAGATACTATATTAACTGAAATTCAATATTTTTTTGTAAAAGTATTCTGTGTTTAGATGTGAAAGAAATAACAGGCTTCTTTTTCTTAACATCATTGTAAGCAAGCTGTTTTCATAGAGTGCATCTGACCCTGAAACACTCAGCTCCTTAGAGCCCCAGAAAGACTTGGAAGAGTTGACTAGAGAATTGACTAGGAAGCTAGGACACAATAGTCTAGAATTTATAATTACTTAGCTGTGCATTCATTGTCTCGGTCAACAATGTGTTTCATGCCAGGGTCTATGCTAAGTACTAGGGGTAACAAAGTAAGAAGACATGTCTCCTGCCCTCAAAAAATTTACATGCCACAGATTCCAAGGCCAAAATCACAAAGCAAAGCATTTGCACTTCAAATGTAAGAATATGTCCGTGATCTGGGGTTAGTGGAGATAAGGATTCATGTGTGGATATCTCAGTTTCACACAAAAGGCAATCAATGCATCAGGTGATCTGTCTGTGTTGATGACTAATTGTGAAAGACACACCGAGATAGGCCATAATAGGTAAGTATTTGCTATCATCTCATTTTAGGTTTGGAAATGGAGAGAAAATTGACTCTTGAATGTTGTCTATGACCCTGTAGTTACCAAGAGATTAATCTGAGGACAAAATATGAAGGCCTAACAAATTCATTAAAAAATATACTACGTTTTTGTTACACTTGGAATGACTCATGGAACAGAACTTCAATATGCCAGAGTCTTTCTGGCAGCTACAATTGAAACTGCATCATAAAAACCTGATGAAATTAAAGAATGCATGATCACTCCTAAAAAAGGCAATGTGTATATGTACGAGCCATGCATAAGAAGTAGCTTTTATGTTGGAGAAGTGAAAATAGACTGCCTGAGTTTCTTTATAAAATGGAATGAGATGAAGTTAACAATAGGTATTGGGAAGGAGGCTGCAAAATTTATATTTAAAATGAAACAAAATATATATCTTATAAGCTTCAAAAGTGAATTCTAAGTCAGCAGTCTCCATGTTTTAGAACTTGATGGATCAATATAAATTAAAATACCACGTACGAAGTAATGGACATTGCCCATTTGTGGGATTAGGGGGAGTCAATTAAGAAATTTAAAAAACAACTTACACTTCTATGATGATTAACACCACTGATACAAAAGTGCAAACTTTACAACAACAACAAAAAAACAACAGAAAATAAATAATCACAAAATAAAGGAACTTTTATAAAATGACTTAATTTTATAAAAATCTTCCTAATAGATTCCTATTCTTCACATCAGTTACACAAGTCTGCAAACTAGCTTTAGGAAACTGTCTCAGATCATTTATAGTTGAAATTTGGTGCCTCCTTGTTAAGCATGTAGGCACATCACCCTTTGAAGGAATGTCTGCTCTCTGTCTCTGACCCTACAAGAGGTAAACTATGTACTGGCACCTTTGTGAGTACACTGGCGTGGGTGCTGGAGTAGGAACAGTGTCTCCCCTCCCCCGCCACTGCTGCTTCAAGTCCAATATAGTAACTACCATTCACTCTAAAGCAAAGCTGCTTCTGTCAAGGTACAAGGAAAGACATGGGGAGAAGAGGTAGTTAAAGAGATAAAGGAATCAGGAGTAAGGGAGGTCAGTTTTCTCTTTGCATCTTAAAAACTATTATGATCTGGCTTAGGAAAGGATTTTGTTTATCTCTGTGTAGAATGTTTAGATAAGGCACATGCAATAAAATAGACTTTCAAAGGTCTTTGTAAAAGGACTAAAAACATTCACTTGCATGAAAATGGAAACACTTTTTTTAAACCTGTGCATTATTACACGGCTTTAGCACAATACATCTCTGAGCAGGCTTAACCTTATATTGTAAAAAGAAGAGTGCACTTGTGGAAGCTTTTTAAATGTTCCATGATGACTTTTAAGGCTGTAGATTTTTGAGAATGAGAATTCACCCAGCGCCAAGCTGCATGTCTATTACACGTCATTGATCCCTCTAAATGTAGTTTTTGACTTGAGATGGATGGCTGTAAACTTCTCAGAAGTCAACGAAGTAATGCTGAAAATCATTAGAATCACAAGCGAGCTGCTCAGACCGAAATGTTTTCATCACTTCTGCCCACATTTGCCAGTCCCACTGTTTCATTGTTCAATGCACGGAAATAGCTGTCCACAGCACACCTACTTTTAGTGCCTTGCAGACACAGATTCCCATCAAAATAAATTAAAATGGGGCCAGAGCAAGGTGCTCTGTCTTGGATCCACTCTCCATTGTTTCTTGTGCACAGTGTTTGAGCCATTTTGTAGACATTAAGACTTTTCCCCCAAGAATTGCTTACTATGAAGATTTGCATTTCAAGACACACAACTGTGGGAGTAAAAACTGTAGGAAGAGATAATGATATCCCCGATTCTCTATTAAAAAAAAAATAGTTTTTTCCATGGAGTCATTTCTGGGAAAACCAGAGGTCTATCAGTGCATGGCATTGGTGCCAGCTACTCTTTCTTCCCTCTTAAGCTACACGATGCTAGTATATTACTTGAATCAAACAAACTGATAAACTTAATTAGTTAACATGTTTTGGCATCTTGGAGCCAGGAACAACACTGTCCTAGATAATAGAAGTACAGTGGTCTAACTAGGTAGACAAGAGGGCAGTTCTCACAGAGCCTCCTTATGAAGGTGGGCAAGACAGGCAATAGACCCATAAGGGGTGGGGGGAGGACATGAGATGATTTCAGATGGTCGTGTAAGCTGTGAATAATGGAGACTCGTCCTAGGCTAGACGAGAGAGTAACTGGAAGAGTTGATGCTAGATAGAGACGACAGGGACATTTCTCAGTGACATGAGAACTTGAACCTGAACTCAAGGAAAGATCTCAGTGCACGACTTAAGTAAATCATATAAAAAAAAAAGTGCAAATCTTGATACAGGAAATAGTAGATCTTTGGAGGAATTGAATCAAAGCAATGTGCTTGGACCCAGGTCAAGAAGATAATAGTAAGAAATGAGGTTAGAGAGACTAATAGGAGCAGAATACAGTAGAATCTTGTGAGAACTTTGAGCAATTTACATTTCACTTCTTCTTTCTTATTGCACATTGTCCATGCCATGGATGTATAAAAAATAAACATGCCCAGAAATCCACACTTCAGAGTTAACGGGAAGAAAAATTTCACTTCTCTTCTTTTTTTCCTCTAAATATAGATAAAAATTGTCTGCTGTAACTTGAAATCCTAGAACACCATTGCAAATATAGATGTCTTTATTTTTTCTATTTTTTTAAAAAATAGCTTTATTAAGATTTATTTTGCACAGCTAAATCATGAGAGAATATATTTTTTTCCATTGTTATTCTCACTAATGGGAATCGTGGCACTTGTGCTCAGATGTCTTTCCATGTAGCTTGATTATTTATATGGAAATCTTCATTTACTTTTGTCAGATGCACCAAAATAGATGCTTAGGCCTTTTCTGATAATCAAATGTTGCATCTGCCCCATCCCTTCTGCTATCCATCCTGTCCTCTGTTCTGAGAAAGATGATATTTGATTAAAAATTTTAGCAAAAGTAAAAATAGTCTATATTTAGCTCTGAGTGCTAACAAACAATTTAGTACCCACGACTAATCAAAGATGTCAGCAGAGCTCAATATATATATATTTTGTTGTTGTTGTTGTTGTTGTTGTTGTTGTTGTTAATAAATGTACGGAACCAACCCAAAAAGTTATCTGTTGCTTTACTATTTCACGGCATATTTGAATCACGTTTATTTACTGTGGGGTTAAAGAATCATGATGCTTTAAATAACTGTTCTCAGTTCCTTCTCTTACTTGTTTCAGAAAAAAATAATTTTGTGATTGCCTTAAGAATTAAAAGTGACTCAATATTGTATTTTATAATCGACTTAGATTTTCTTCTTGAATAACCAGATACACACACGTGCACTTTTTTTTTTTTTTTTTGCTAAAACCATTTTTGTGTTGTTTAAGTAAGGGCATCTTTTAGAAATACAAGTGCTCAAAATGTTCAAATGTCACCTGAGGGATTCCCTCTTTAGACTTGGGGAGAATTCAAAATGACATTGAGCAGATCTCCTTGGCTATATCTGAAGCATAAAATTTCCATTTTTAAAAAATATACCTCAGTGCCTTCAAAATAAAGCCTTTTACATTTCAAATTTTTAAGTGATGGAAACACACTTGTTAGTATACTAAGTCCCAAACTATGGCTTTAATCAATGTGTAAAAACTTGGATAGCCCGAGAATTCTTAAATCCTCTGAAATGTTACCTTGGCTACTAGACTCAAGAAAAGTATAGTCAATTAAATTTATTTTTAAAATATTTATGACTTTCTTGTAATTAAGCAAAAGTAGTATGTTTAAAGTTCTCTAAAAATTGAAAAAAGGTTTTAAATGCATCCCATGCTTTAAAAGCAAATATTTGTAATCCTGAGAGTATGTGAGATGAGTTTATAAGGTGAGTGCACCTCTGCAAGACTTTGGAATTTGTCTTTTGTTGGGATTTTAGAGCAATATTTTTTGTTAAAAATACTAATGATTATTTATTTAGAAAAATATCCCAATCTACAACTAATACTACAATTTAAATTAATTTTTCTTAAAATGCAACTGACCTTTATTCAATAAATTATGAATAAGTTCATAACTACAGCTATGGATCATGGCCCATTTAAAAAAGCTAGAACCAAGCACTGGCAGAAACCTGATTATTCACAGACTGCTTTGAGAATGGACCATTTTAATAATTTGGGTTTTCTAGCCAAATGAATTGTTGCCAGAGACTCTTTATATTTTAAAATATATTATTAAAAATATTCTTAAAATCTGTTATCACTAGCACCTGGGCCAGTGTCTGGCATCTAATAGTTACCTGGTAAATATTTGTTGAAGGTTTCGAAGGACACACTCTACATTGAATGCAGGTGTTTTCAGTAAGTGGTCCTTCACAGAAAAAATATGGATCTGTAATCATCAAAGATGTTTCAACATATAGAGAAGATTTGTGAAGTTCTAGCTGTCTTTAAATCCTCCTCCTTCCACCCTCAACCCTCAAAAGAGATGAGAAAACTCTAGTATGTGCTAGCCCTTATATGGATAATTCTTTTTTCCAGAATGTTCTTTGCATCATCCTTTGAGAAAGAGATATAACATACTGAATGTTTGTCTTACAATACAGTACGTTGAATATATTAATAGTAGATAACTCTCAATGATCATCCACTAGACCATAATCACTGTGACAAGAGGAGCCATATAAGTTTAGTGATCATTGTGTATATAGCATTTGGCTGTAGCACCTGGTACAGATCAGAAATACACTAAATATCTCTCAGATAAATTAATACGAAATACTGAGTAAACAATGAATATCAGATAATAAGAATGTTTGGATCCTGATATTCACTAAACTAGGATTTCCTAGGTAGGTAAAGGCAGCCAAGCTAATTATAATTAAGTCCTCTGCTTTTTGAGTGGTACCAGAGGGACGCCATTGAAAGATTACCCTCTATTCCTACTCATCAGCCTTAAACTGGAGAGTTTTCTATTTCAGAGAGTAAGAAGAGGGTTAAGAGATAGTAAAGGGAATTATTAGAGGGTTCTAAGGTCTCCGACCCAATTGCCAAGGTTAACACACATTTCCTGGTTTCATGATATCATGAGAGCCAACACAACACCTCACAAATTCCATCACTCCTTTCATTCCCAAAGCCTTTAACCCTTTTTCCACATAAAATGTGTATATACTCCTTAAAAATACCAACAAGTATTCATGTTGACCCTGTTAATCTAAGAACACTTAAGGGTAAAATTAAATAATTTTGCTGACAGTTATTCTGACTCTGGACTCTTTGAAATATAATCACTCACCGTAGATCCCTTTTCCCCATATAAGGACTCTGAAGTAAGCTTCCTAACTATCCCTCAGCTTTAGACACAACTTTCTTCAAGGCACAAACACTACTTCATCCTAATTGGTATTGTTTCTTTTCATATTTGGCACTATCACTGGCTTCCTGACTCCTATTGGCTTCTATGAGAAGCAGATATAAGGAGTGGGCTTTCAACTGTTTGAGAGAAGGAGGGTCGGGTAGTAAATCTAAAATACGAAATTAATTAGAAAGTAATTCAAGAAAGAATGTAACTTGCCGATGTTATTGCAATCGTCAAAGCAGATTGGAAGACTGTAAAATTCCTTTTGACTAGCATAGTGAAACAGTCAAAAATAAATTCCAATTAGGTAATTATTTTCTTTCACTTAAAAATAGCCTTCATTTTAACAGAAAAAGACTTGCGGAACAAATAGAAAGTATAATCAACTTCTAATTATGTGTGAATGCAGGAGATGTGGTCTGGACAAAAGAAAAGGATCAGCAAAAAATGCATCTTTTTGTTCGGGGATCATCAACCTTAGCTTAGGAATCACCCTTAACTTATTGGCCAGCCTTGCAGCTGAGTTCTGCCTTCCATCCAGCCAGGCCTTCTGGCCAGCTGATTTACGTTTGCTAATTAAAATAAGTAAAGCACGTAAGCCAAGATGAAAATCATTTAAAAACGTTTTAGTACACAAAAATTTTCCTTACAATTATTCAGGATGTTTTTTTATTTTTTATATTTTTTATGACAGCTTTTTTTTTTTTTTTAAAAACCTTATCATTTTGGATTATGAGAAATAGAGAAACGTTAGTTTTTTGGTTTTTTTTTTTTGAGTTAAAAAATACTAACAGCAGTTAGAGTGCAAATCATTCTACATTGCCAAAATCATAAATGTTACATCATGTGAAAATATAAATGTTAAAGGTTTATAGTGAGGGTGGCCCTTTATATACTAAAAATCCAAAACCAATAATCCATTATTTTAATGCATGTACAGAAAAATATGTATTCATATATATATATACATATATGTGTGTAATTATATACAGTTATTTACATTGGCAGAGATATTCTAAAGACATTCAGGATCAGAAAACATTCATGACCTTTATGTTGATTTCTTGTAAATCTGGAGATGTTTCTATTCACCCTCGTCTCTCCAGTGTCAGACTTGAGACTGCACTCAAATCCTGACTGTTCTCCAAGAACTGAATGAAGACTCATATCCTCTATGAAACTTTCTCTGATTTACTTCACTCTAAGAAAAATTTCCTCTTGCTTTGAATCTTTCGCCAAGTATGTACCAAGACCTTTACCAAGATATTTAATACTGATGTACATTTCTTTCAGATTTGTTCATTCTTTATAAAATGTAATGACATCAATAAAAATAGCTGTATATTACAGCATATGATTTTAGGCATATATGTCTAATCCCAAAAATTAGGTTGATAGTTATAATGATATATATTTTCAGTCATTAAATGAGATTGTGTATAGTTTTCTCTCTGACTGGAGGATCTTGTTTCCTTCTTGGCCCATAATATTCCTATTCACTTTTAAAAGCCAGCTCAATATCACCTCTTGTTGAAGCCTTTCCTTATTTCCACATGTGGAGCATCCCTGCCCTCCTCTAGTAATCACAGTCCTCTGTTCATCTTTACAAGACTGCACTCTTCATTTCGTATTATATTGATCTGTCTTCCCTTCTCCCCACCAGCCCCCACTGTGTTCTTCCAAAGCACGATCACTTATTTATTCATCTCTGAATCTTCAGCAACTAATCTATAGTGTCCAATCTAATGGAGGCAAACATTTTTACTTGTTAAAAGTGTTAGAAAGATTCTGGTCAAAATGGGAACTTCTGTGTAATGTTTCATACATTTAAATACTAGTTTTAAAGACAGTGACAAATCAAAAGGTTTATTAATCTCTTTGGCCTTCCTTCAGTACAAATAAGTATTTAATTTGGCTAATTTAAAAGGACTTAACATTGTTAATGAAGCTAGAGATAAAAGAATGAGAAAGAAACTGAAGAGACACGCTTCGGAAATAGAATTAAATTAGTTACTATTAACATAGACTGCATCGTTAGTGACAATTTTCGATTTTCTAAACAGGATCATGAAAAATTTTACCTATTCTACCTTTGGTCGTATTATTTTCCCTGAATGACACAATGAATAATTAATGCCTCAAAAAGCCATATAATGGATAAGAATGAAGTTAAAATAGAATTTATTCCCCAAGACACATTGAACACAGAAGAGTGGACTGTGCAATGATGCAATGATGAATTTTAACCCTTTGGAAAATTTACACATTCTACTGAGTTATGATAACATAACAGTCTCGAAATCTAGCAGTATAGTAGGAAATATTATTTATGTGGCTTGGGTTATTGTGATATTTCTATATATGATTCAAGAATTATTACAACTCTTATTTGAGATAAATTTTAAAGCAGTGGTTCCCAAAATTTGTTTCTCAGACCAGTAACAACAGCATTACCTGGAAACTTGTAAGAAAGGCAAATTCTCTGGCCTCTCCAAGACCTACTGAGCCAGAAACTGTGAGTTTGGAGGAGAACAGATGTGTTTTAACAGATGTGTTTTAATCATCTCCAGATGATTCTAATTCATCTTAAAGTTTGAGAACCAATGTTGGACCTTATTTTGATGGTTACACTATTAATACTTTTGCTCTGTTCCTTTAGGGCTCTTAGCTGAAGCTCTGCTCAGCCTATTTAGGTTCATGACACCTGAATAACTTCTTTCTTTTGTGAGTTTTTCCCTTCTTTCTCTCTCCCTGAGATGTTTATAATACTTTGCCCACTTTCGAATACTAAGTTTCTCTTCTGTTGAGATATCTGACAAGTTTATTGATTCATAGTTTAAGAGACCTAACACAGAATTTGTCAGAGAAGAAAGGATCTCAGAGAATCT
>NW_006439192.1:16397005-16412342 GCF_000325575.1 Pteropus alecto | reverse complement strand
GGAAACTGAGACTAGGATATTAGCTCTACTAGTGGAATTTTTCCACCACTCAAAATTCATTCTTATAATTGAAACACATAAAGTCATGTACAATGGAGTTTTCTTTATGCAGAGGCAGTTTTTTACTATCTTGGCTAAAAACCCAGACTTTAGTTTCAAGTAGTCTTGGTTAAAATTCTGGTTCTGCAACTTTCATGTAACTTTTAGCAAGTTATGCAACTTCACTAAGTCTCATATGTTATATGAGACTTATATGTTAAGTGGGGATAATAATCGTTCTTACTTCATACCTTCTATGAGAACTGAATAAAATGACTTAAAACATTTAGCTTAGTACTTCACCTAAACGTACTCAACCAAAGTTGAATTTCACCTACGCAGCGGTTCCCAACCTTTTTTGGCACCAGGGACCAGTGCTCCTATGAGAATCTAATGCCTCATGATCTGAGGTGGAGCTGAGGCGGTGATGTCAGCACTGGGGGCAGCTGCAAATACAGATGAAGCTTCACTCACTTGCCTACCACTCACCTCCTGCTGTGCAACCCAGTTCCTAAGAGGCCACAGACCAGTACCAGTCCCTGGGCCAAGGTTGGGGGGCCCCTGACCTAGAAAGACTGAGGATGATATTGGCAGCCTCACAATAGAACAGGATGATAGGAGTGTAGTTCCATTATACATGACATATAGGGTTATGATAATAGAAAGCAAAATGAAGTTTAAAGTCTGCACATGTCAGGCTAACTTAAAAAAACAGGCAAGATGGGACACAGGAGTGGCACTTAGTTTCTGGCTTCAGTGCCAATTCAAGTAACTTGGTGAGACTGGCTGGAAGAATAGGTTGTGGAAGATTCTCCAGCTGAGTCTATGCACAACAGAAAAGATTGCTCAACTAATTACATTATGGTCATAAGAGGGACATACCCATGGATATATCTCAAGATTTCAGTGCAAGTGAAAGGCTAGCCACATTGAGATTGTGCGTGTGTGTGCATGTGTGTGTGTCCTAGAGAGCGTACAACAGGTGAAACCTCAAAAGGTACCTGGTTAATGTGACTTTCTTCTTTAATATGCACACAAAGTTTTCTCTGATTTTATAAGTGTAATTATCCAAGTTTGAAACTGAATTTACTTTATTGGAATCTAATTGTTTACTACTAAAATCATTACTGATATTTTAAAAGCCCATCTCTCAATCTGATTCATCTAAGGAATGATTAATGTAATGTTATTTTCTATATCTCTTTTCAGATAAAATCACAATTTTATTTTCCCCAAAAGTTACCTGCTAGTGTTCTTTGGTTGGCTCAAAAGACAGATACTTAAGTAGACCTCTACATGGGATGAATTTCTAATGGAGGTGTTTTAACCAATTCTTTAATAAGCTATGGAGGAGTCTGGGATCTATGAATGTATTAGGGAAGCATAAATTGTTCAAAAAGTACAAATATATCAAATAGGCAATTGATATTGACATGTAAGACAGATCATATAAATCTCCCTGAAAGAATGAAATTTTTTTTGTATTGAGCGTTAATATAAAAATAGATTGTTGTATGTGTTAATTTAATATAATTACTTAAAATTAGGTGATCTTTGAAAGTAAATTGAAAATATAAAATTTTTCCTCAAATTTCCAACATAACTTGACACATATTTAGTAAAAATAACAAAAGTAACAAAAGTAGATTTTAGATGAATGTTTACCCTAAAATCTTTAAGCGGAAATAGAATAAACTTACATTATAATTTCCTAATAATAGAAGGTTTTTAAAATATTTTTTATAATCTAGAAAAAAGATCCCTTTTCTGTAATAGTAGATAATTTTTATGAAAATTTGGAAACCATTAAAAAATGCGAATAAAGATGAAAAACTCCTTGCCAAGGAGTTTTTAACACAATTTAACACAATTTTAACACAATTTCTAAAATGTAGGTTTCAATAGAATGCTATTCACAGTGGAATCTTGATGCTTTAAATAAGTCAAATAGGTGTGTGTTTAAAAGCCTTCCAAGTTTCAGACTTTTAGCAAATACTTTCAAGTAACTTATTTGCAATCCAATGATATCAATAATTTCCTTAGAAGTTTATGCTCAGACTGATCTGTGCACTGATCTCCCATTATTTATCCTAATTGGCTTTATCTCACAGTGGCACAACAAAAGATCTGTTACCATAGAGACACATTCAAGGTGCCATGAGGAGGCCAAGTTGGTTTAATCTCTGCATTGCTTTGGTAACATATCAGTGTCATTAGAAAAAAAGAATATTAATTAATTATGCTGGCCAAACAACACACGCATTCTTGTACTTAAGGGGAAAAGTTAATTTCATTGTTTTACTTACAAGGCTCAGAGTAGTTGGTAGTGCTTAACATGAATTATTTTTTCTATAAATAAAAGAAAACTCCGAAGACAGAAAATCTTTTCTAAAACTCGAATTCTACCAAAACTCAAATCAATACTCTGTAAATTGATAATTATTTATAGGTGTTAGGATGTAGACTTTTTTTACAGGGCATTTTCAGTTTTCATCCTCAAAGATTGCTTTGTAAAAAAAGAAAGGAGAAACAGGGTGTCAGGACTAGGTGGGGATGGTAGCAAACCCTCCGGGCTTAGGAAAGCAGTCTCCTGGTGCAAACAAGAACCCCAGAGCTGTAGAGAGAACTGTGCATAAATTTCCTGAATGCAGGAAACTGTGTCTTAACAATGTACTTAGTGCATAGAATGGGGTCAAGCCGTGTTTGTTGAATCGATGGAGAGATGGATACGTGAAGAGATGAATGATTGAACAAAGAATCTGTCCTCTCTGTGGGTGAGGTGAGGAAGCAGCAGTTCATAAGGCATTGTCTGCTACCCCCACCATTAGGCACAGCCAAGGATGATATCCTCTTTCTGTTAATGAGGATGTTAGATGCTAGAAAAACTTTCAGATCTCCAACCTTGACCATAACATCCTATTTTCCTGACACACACAAAGAGATTATTCTAGTGACAGTTAGTTCAGGGCACAATTTAGCGACAATTTGGCTATGATTTATGTAGACAAAATATCTACTTGGCATTCTTTGCTTTGAAGATTTATATAAATATTAATAAATAACGAAACAAATATAATTAGTAAACATAATTATTTTTTATATAAAAACCAGGAAAACCTTTCCTTTATTTATAAATTGTTGCTGTAGAGCTCATGCTTAGCCTCTGAATCAACTAATTTGATGTGCTCCAAATCACCATTTTCCCTTGCAGGATTATTTGGTTACTCCCTCCCCATTTGCTTTTATTTTCCCAGCTACTTAGTCGTATGCAATTATGCTTTTACTGCAACGCTATTGACCACTTCTCTCAAGTGTGTAAAAAATAAACCCCGCTAGTGACAGACTACAATTTAGTCTCCTTCAATCACTCTGATGAGATCCTGACATTTGGCAACAATTAAATAAATACTCAGTTGCTTTTATTGTTTGCCAAGGTACGGTGATATCTTTAAATGAGCACAGTTAATATCTTTAAAGTAATATCTTTATATAACTGCAGTTAAGGCATTAAATGACGGGCTATAAAACATGCATTGCCTGTCATTTATTCCTGTTATATTTTGTGTTTACTAGGGTTACTTGTTTGATGCATGGGACGGTTTGATGGTTACTATTGATGCATTTGGTTCTAGCAGTACAGTCATGAGATTGATAGAGTTAAGGTCTAAAAATTATAGTTTTTGAGCTACATTTAAACTTCAAGCAGAAGGACATTCAAAGAAACATGGGAACAATAAAACAGGTCAGTAGACTGTGCTTTGAAGGGACCATACCTAAAGTTGTTGCTTGAGAGGGAACTGCTGGGGTCTATGTTTCACAGAATGTGGGGGCAGAGAAATCTGGTGAAGCAATTTCCTGACCTAGTTCATGAACAACCTTCTAGGAGACTCTTTTAAAATGTTTTTTTTTTTTTTTTAGTTTTTTTCTAGTCACAAAGTACTGGAAAAAAAGTCAAATACAAGTGATGCCAAAGCAATCTGCCACAGGTTCAATTTGAGAGAAGCAAAACGACGTGGGAGTGATTCTGCTGGCCTGGGCAGGAGGATACGCTGTGTAGACACAGTTCTTTTCTCTCAGATGCGGGTCTCTGTTCCAGCAGAGGAAACTGCCAGCTCCCTTGGGAATTACTTACTCTCTAAAAATATGGGATTCCTAGTCCAGAGCAGTTTTAATCCTGCTGATAATTCAAAGTTTTGGAACGATCATTATCTACAATATAGGAACAACTCCCAGAAATTTATAGTAATTGAATCCTCTCTTCACCACAGCAGGGCCCTGCAGTTATATTTTGTCTCACTGCCCAGTATCTCCTCAGGAATATAATTTGCAGCATAAAGAAATGGATGACTTTTGCATAGCAATAGAAACAATGAACAAAATGAAAAGGCCATTTGGAAAGTCTAAAGGGGAAAATATATTTATAATCCATATATCTGATACAAGTTTAATATCCAAAATATTAAACTCATAAAACCCAATAGCAAAAAAAAAAAAAACAATTAAAAATTAATCCAAAGGCAAAATACCTGACCAGACATTTTTCCAAAGAAGATATACAAATAGCCAGCAGGTACATGAAAATATGCTCAACATCACTAACCATTAGGGAAATGCAAATCAAAACCACAATGGGAAATTGCCTTATGCCTGTTAGAAAGGCTATCATCAAAAAGACAGCAGATGACAAATGCTGGCAAGGATGTGGAGAAAAGGGAACCCTGGTGTACTACTAATGGGAATGTCAATTGATGTTCATGGAAAAAGAGATCAGATTTGTGGTTACCAGAAGCAGGGTTGGAGGACTGAATGAAGGTGATCAAAAGGTACAAACTTCCAGTTATAATAGAAATAAGTACAGGGGATGTAATGTACAGCATGATAACATGATTACTATAGCTAACAGTGCTATGAGAGAGGCAGAGAGAGAGAGAGAGAAAGAGAGAGAGAAGTATTTTTGCCCTGAAACAGTTGCCTGGAATGCATAGTCTCCCTACTTCTGCTCAGTTTCCTACACCATAGGCTCAATACCTCCACCAGGGTCTGCCAGACAGTTTGAGCAATTAATTTAATGGCCTCTCTTATAGCATGAACTATTGTCACTTACTCTGGCTCATGCTCCATGTGAAAAGGTTTACTTATCCCTGGGTATCCCTACTCTGATTTTTCCAACTTCTGAAGACGGTCCTAATTTTAATTTTAGATTATTTTTTAAAATTTCAGTTTTACTGAGGTATAATTGATAGATAAAACTGTAAGATAGCTAAAGTGAACATTGGGGTAATTTGATATATGTGTATCTTATGAAAGAATTGCCTCTATCTAGTTAACTAACATACCTGTCACCAAATATTTAAATTCCACTCAGCAAATTTCAATTATACAATATGGTGTTATCAACTATAGTCGCTGTGTTTTGCATTAGATCCTCAGATATTATTTATTTTTAAATTATACTCCTTGCTAGGTACCTAGAAAGAAAGAATATTCTGTGTCTTCAGTGCTTGAATGAGATACATATATAAAACCAGTCCTGTGGACAGGCTGAGAAATCTAACTACCATTTATAACAGTGATTGGGGGAATATTCTGTGTAGATAAATCATTAGAATTATGACAAACATGAATTCTGTCATTAGTCAATGTGAATATTAGAAACTCTGCTTGAAGACCTAATGAGAAGAAAATACATATAATCAGTCAGGAATATGCCATTTAGGCAAATGCTGTGAATCATTACCGTATCGACAATAATGTATTTCAATTATATATACAGGCTAGGACTACTCAAGATGCAGTGAATCTGACACCAAAAATACAGTGTCAATCATACAATACACTGGGAAGTAGTACAGGTGGCAGTAAGAGAGCTCTCATAAGCTCCTTTCATAAAGGGGGATAATGAAGGAATTAAGGATCTAAGCGACTAAAGTGCAAAATTTAAACAGGAACACGTTCAAATATTGTGCTGAGGCCTTGTCCTGGTGAGGTAAACCCTTTAATAAACAGCTACATGTGGCATTTGCATACAGAAACTGAGGGCGTCTTACAGGGTCCAGTAGCTCCTGTTGAGACATTAAAATTTCACTGACCTCCATTCATTCTTCATTTGTTCATTCCTTACCTCCATCTTACTGGTGGGCTTGCCTGAAACTACAACACTGGCTAAAAATTGGAGTAGTCTACATATCCTCACCTAGCTGATAGGAATGTCTACAGGAAGTAGTGTCTGCTTCTCAAGAATGCTGGAGGAAGACATTTTTTAGGGCTCCCAGTCGAGACATCTTTTAGGTACACACACACACACACACACACAAGTCAGACTCAGAGAAGCAAAGAGTAGACAAGTGATTGCTATGGGCAGAGGATAAGATAAATAAGGTCTGAGGATCTAACATAAAACATGGTGAGAGTAGTCAAGACTATTGTATCGTATAATTGAAATTTGCCAAGAAAATAGAACTTAAATGCTCTCACTAGAAAGAAAAAAAGAAACATATGTGAGTTGATAGATGTGTTAATTATCTAATAAAGGACATCTAGATAATTTCATGCTTTCACAACATGTACATATATCAAATCACCACAATGTACATTTTAAACATTTTACAATTTTATATGTCAATTAAACCTCAATAAAGCTGAAAAACAGTTGGTTTTACCAGGCAGAAAAATGTTAATATGATTTTCTCATGGCAATACTTTTTTTTTTTTTTTTTTTTACTACAAATGATGGTTATGTACTATGGTGCAATGTAAATCAATAGTCATCAAAGTGAGGTGTAAATAGAATTCTGGGTGTGTGAGGTGATCCATGGAGTACATGGAGTACAGGAAGTACAGGAAGAAAAGTAGAATTTCGATTTATGCTTATTTCTCAGTTTCATTTTTGTTGACTTTCTATTTTTATGAATGTTTCATAAGGCACACAATATATTAGTATAAAATACATTCAAGGGACTTATAAATAAATACATATGCATATATTGGGCATGCATTCTTAAAACATTTTCACTAACAGAGTTCCAAGAAAACTTGGTGACTAGTTTTTACATATATACAGATACTATGGTTTATATGCAATGTTAACCAGCTCTATGGACAGGCTGAGAAAGCTATCATTTATTATAGTGATTGTGGGAACATTCTATGTAAATAAATCATTAGAATTATGACTTCAATATGAACTCATGTTATTAGCAATGTGAATATTAGGAACTTTGTTTAAAGACCTAATAAGAAGAAAATGTAAATTCTTGCTAACAATCCTGACTCTTGTTCCCTTTGTTATCCCAGATCAGTTTAACCCGCCATTATCCAGGTGGTGGTTAGATTTATCTCTAAGGCTAACTTGTACATCATTTCAAAAGGTCTAGCCAGAAAATGGTAGGCTTCTTTCTAGTGAGCCACAAAATGGTTATATTTCACATTTGTACATCATCTGGCAGTTTACATAGTATTTTCATATCCATTATCTCATCCAATATGTTGCCCACAAGTCTCTGGCTTCCTGGGATTTCGATTATCCAAATCTCACAGCAGGGAATTTCAAGCACTGTACTTTTCACTAATGTTATTGGGTTTTCCTATATCTTGCCTTTCTCTGTGGATTTTATATTCCTCAAGATTATGATTATCTTCTCTAATCTTAAAAATGTGTCTCTTTTCTACTGAGCACTATGCCTTGCACAGAGTAGACAGGCAATCTATACTTGCTGAAGGTTTGTTTCACACTCTTTAAATCTGACTTCCTTCCTGTCAGGCAAGCCCTGGGCTTGCATGGGCTACTCTCTTTCTTGTAGAACATTCTACGTAAATGAGATGGCTCCTGATACCACACAAAGATTTTTTCAACTCTTCTTTATCCTTCCAGCTACCTATTTGTAGTTTCCATTTTCTAAAACAGGGAATTGTTTTTTCTCACCAATATCTGTATTTACTTCACATAGTTCATTCACATCCACATATCCAGCTTTTATAAAAACATTTATTATCTACATTGCTGAGGTATTGTAATTTAAACATTTATTACAGAATATGTAAGTCCATGGTTTATATTGGTAGTAAATTCTATTTGGCAATAATTACTTATTCAATCAACAAATATTTATTGTGTATTTAACAAGACCACCAAGCTAGTTGTTGCAGAGCTTAGGCAGTTGGCAATTATATCATAGAAAATGTTATACCCAAAAAACTATAATTCCAAGTTGATTGAATGAAATGTCAAAAAAGACATTTTATTTTCAAGTTCAAAGAAAGAGTACATTTAGTCAATGCTGACAAGTTCAATAGCAATCAAAATGATTCATTAAGTTTCTACTTATGTGCAATACTTATTAAAAATTAAATTAATGAAAAACAAAAAATCAGCAGTGTTTTATGAGCATATAATGTTTTAATAAAAGATATTTAGGGCATAAGGAGGGATGAGCATTAAATGCAAATACAAATTAAATATTAAAAGTAGTAGCAGAAAAGTGAAGGCGATGAAAATTTAATATTTCTGGAGCTGCCCCTCATTACTTAAAGTGATTTAGTGATATGAATGCTACAGAAATCCCAGTGTAGTCGACATGAAAAAATGGGCAATGTGGGAAAATCGTATTGCGTTGAAGCAGCCCTAGCATTTTGCTCAAGATGTTAGAACTTTGAAAATAATTCCATTGGTTCCCTTTGGCAAGATACAATTTCAACATCCATAATTCAACTCACCTGTTTATTCAATTTAGTGATTCTGCTGAGAGGTGTAGCAAACACATTCTCCACAGGAAAACGTGATGATAACAGATGGAACTTTTTAAAAAAATTGCTTGCCAGCTTTCAACACTCTGTCCCAAAGACTGAGTTCAGGGATAACACCCCTCAACCCCTATTTTTAAAAAGCCACTTATTCAAAATTTAGGAGTTTAAGATAATTAGTACGCTCTCCTCTCTATTTTAACTATTTAAACTAAGGGAGTTAATCAGAATTTATACCTCTTTAACATTTAATGATTGAATAGAAACGCCTATTACAGCTCCCAACCACGAGTGAGACTTTGACAAATGAGCTCTCAAAAGCGTTGCGCAGACACTTGTGCCTCTCACCAACATGCGGAGAGAAAACGCACAAATGCGTGGGAATTGAAATGCTCTAGTATGTAATATTTATGCCTTTAGGGTACAGAAGACTTGGCCAAAAGCCAGTTCTTAAATAAATATTCATCGTTTCTACCCTGAAGGCACTTCCATCATATTTTACTAATAAGAATGTTGTTTAGAGGCGGCATTATAAAGGTCAGAGCCTAATGAAATAGCACTTTTATCTTTGAATTTTCCTGAAGAAGTGAGAGAGAAATTAAGAATGTGCATTTTGCTGCCTAAACGAATTGAAAGAGTCCCCAACGTGTCAAAACAAATAAATATATATTAATTAGTCTAAGGTTGAACTGTAAGACTATTGATGCTCTAGATTTTCTAGGGCTAAATCTAATTATAAAGGCCACCATCCCTTTGAGTGTATTTTCATATCTATGTAAATGATCTGTTTAAAATAGTATTCTAAAATTAATTCATAAGAGCTTTAAAAATCTGTATTTGAAAAAAATATATTTCAAGCTGTCATTCTTTCAAAGATTCTGGACTAATTGAATAGAAATTTTATTTTCATTCTCGCTCATTTTCTGACCAAAATTGTTGTCATTCAGTTAGGCTATCATTCAGTAGTTAAAACTCTGTGGTGCCTCCATGAGTGTTTTAATCATGAGAAGAGCTATAACTGCAGACTCATAGAAATAAAGCATATCAAGAATATATATGGTATTACACCATCTGCCTTGCTCTTCTCCAAAACCAGGCAAATCAGTGATGCTCTGCAGCTGAGATTGCAATGGATTAGATAGAGGAAGCAACTTTTCTGAGTTTCGAAGGCTGACATCATAGTGGACAAACATACTGTGCTATAAAATTGCCTTTTGCACCACCGTCAAAGACAATATTCACACAGATGTTCTGAATCTGCCTGATATTTCCTACATTCTCAAATAATACACAGAGGTGAGGCCTGAATAAATTTCAGGTAGCTGTGACAAATATCTCCTCAGATGAAGAGAATAGTATATTGTGTCAAGATTTTGACATGTGTTTTGTATAATAAGTGTAAAGTTTTGATTTATACCTTCATATAGTAAGATAAATAGTACTCAAAAAGTTAGTTGTGGTCAGGTATTTTTAGTTTTTCAAAATATATTTTCTATGTTTGTGCATTTCATATTTAGTTTTACACTGAGGATCTGGTGAATTAGGTATGGAACTAGTAGTTCTCAGTTTTTAAATGAGTTCTTACATATAAAGAATACTCATATTCTAATTTCATGGATCTAATTTAGAACTCCAGCCTCCTTACTTCTTCCCAATATTTTGTTGTGATCATTTTATTTTTTTGCATGGAATCTATGGTTTTATTTCAGAATATTATTACAGGGCATATAAATAATGCAACAGTTTAATCAGTTCATAGTTTAATATAATAAATATAAAATCAAAATTAAGACAGTAATTCAGCAAAAAGTTATTGAATGTTATGACAGGACAAAAACCATTCTAGGGACTACATGAAATTAAACTGCACCCCAAATAAATTTATTATCTAACTAGAGAAATGTGGGAAACATTATTTTCAAATATCAGAAAATATAATTAATAAAAAATTAGTGATACACTAATTTTTCAGGAGCACTGAATGATAATGTAAGACATTTGGACATAAAAGTAATGGAGGATTGTTGAGCGAGTGGAAAACATGTTTGGCAAGATTATTTTAGCAGTGGCAAGAAAGATGGTGTGGAGTAGGTTGGAGACTGAAGTGTACTACTGAGGTGTAAACAACAGGTAAAGAATCACACATTGATAAACTGTTGTCTCAATTTGCTTAGGTAATTAATCATCATCCAAATTCCTTCATGATTCACAGTGAACTGACCTAATTGTTCATTTGGTTTCTTATGCTCTCCGTAAAGTTACTTCTGGACTTCTAGACATTGTAGTCAAGATTGATGTTTTATTAGGAAATATTAGTATAAACCATAACCAATAGTCACATTTTCCACAGAAATTCCTGAGGTACTTTTGGGGAATAGACTACAATTAACCTCCACACTTAATGGCTACCTGAACATATAAGAGAAGCAGTAGTGGGAAAAAAGGCACGGTTCGAAAAGAAACATAATTCTAATCCTGAATGGTAACAGAATAGCCAATATTAAGTGTTTCTCAAAATTTAGTAACAAATATACCACATATCAAGCAAAATTTTTTCACAAATACCAAATTTTGATTAAAATTGCTTTTATTTTAATACTATTTATGTGTGTATAAACATAAAATTAGCACTTATAGGACTAAAAAAACAAAATTTATAAATGGTAAAGCCTATACAATTCAAAATAACAGGATTAATGTATTATCACTGATGACGTTTAATTGAAACTAAATTACCACTTGTAATGTGACTATGTTACTGATTTTACAAATTTAGTGGAGATTTTTACAAATTCCACATGGCCGTGCTATTATTCGTCATACAATGACTTAATTCTCCCAACAATATTCTATATACTATCTACAGTAAAACTTTGGTTAGTAAAGCTTTCTGGGCTTCAAATGGCTGGAACTTAATGTCAATACATTATTCAAATGATAGTCCACTCTTTCTCTCTCTTCTCCTATGATTTCTTATCAACTATAAAATTCCAAGTTAAAATTACATGGCCCCTCATATTATATGGTGGTTAATTAGGATCTTGCTAATATTAATATGTCAATATTTTTAAAGATTATTATAGAATGAAAGCTTATAGATGCAACACTTATCCATATAAATCTCATAGAAAACTTTTGGACACCTGAAAATTGGTCTGAAGATATCCTGTTTCTGAAAAAAATAAGTTTGAAAAACAAACATAAAACACACATAAAATATTGCAAATCATTAGAAGAGATACTTTAATTGTTTTTATTCATTTTCCACATTGATTACTTTTTTCCCTGTTAATCAGAGGTAGAAACAATGGAAAACTATTTTCAAAAAAATGATGTGTATTAAAATTTTACATTTCCCTGATGAGAGTTGCTGCTTCCAATACACATTTTCCTCAGTGAGAACAGTATTTATAATATTTATAAAACACTCCAGATTTTTTTCTGGGCTTTTAGCCAAGATGTGGAAACATGTTGATAACCCTAGTAACAATTTTTGTATCACGTAGGTCACTATTATAGTTACAAATCGAGTATTTGGTTGGCATAAAATTTATAACTCTAACAAAAAGAAAATCAAAAGTCTGAATTTCTGTTTTATTGGTATTACAACTTATTGGTATTACAGCTGCTTCAGTTCTTCGAGAGTATAAGTGGGTATTTAAATGATTGAAGCCACAATGGTCAGTCTTATATTACTAAGTATAGGTGAGAAAAAAAAAGACTGAAGGGAAACATTTAGCACTTAAATGAACGAGAAGTTGCTAAAGGAAACTACTTATTAATTCTGCGAGTATTTAAATATAGTTCGTAGTTTTGTCTCTGAGTATTTTGGGGTATGTTGGATTTTCTCAGTTCCTCTGCTAAGCATCAGGAGACACAGCCTCACGTCCTGAATAGGCAAGAACACGTATGCGGAATGACTAAAGTATGGCCAGGTGCAAATTGAGGGGTTTCCAGCAGACTACTTTTCACAGAGTTAAACTACCCTCTGGTATCAGTGTGTGTGTGGGGGGGGTGGGGGTGTGGGAGGGGAGGGCGGTGGAGGTTTCTATGACTTGGTTTCTAGGCATAAAGGAGCTTCTGTTGCTAATTAAGAATAGTGGTTTGATGACCTTATGAGTAAACAAAACTTAGAATGTAAACTGAGGAAATCTTAGAGCCTGGAGATCCAGTATCTCATATTTATAAGGAGTAGGACTTAAATGTGACTGCTGAACTGCTTGAGGTAATATAGAGATGGTACAGAGAAAGAATGATCAATAGTATTTCTTTGATAATAAATCAACAGCACTAATAATAAAATACCATTTGCAAATTACTTCCATTAATTCACTTCTGGGAATTCACCGTAAGGAAATAACAGAGGATGTACATGTCTACAGAGGTGCTCATTATGGCTCTACCACTAATAATGAAAAACAGAAAACAAGGTAAATGTTCAATTGTGGTATATGTATAGCATGAAGCTATTAGAATGTGGTAAAATAATACCAAAAAATATGCCATTTCAAGAGGTGCTTCATAATAAAAACAGGCAATAAAACCATTCAAGTCAATATTCCATCTAAAAAAAGATGGCACACTCAAATTAAGATAATTCTCAGATGGTCGAAAAAGGAATCATTTACAAAGATATAGGTGGGGTGCCCATAAAACTCACAGGATTCCAAAAAAGCACTCTTACCATCCCTACTATGGCAGAGAGAAGGGAAGGAGCAGCCCCTAGAACCCAGAAGAGCCATCTAGGGAAATGTACATTGAAAGAAAATGAGCCATGGTTAAAGTTGCTTGAGACAACCTTAGAAGGAGGGAGCCGGGGACTTAAACATCTGTCTCACTCTTTTCTCTCCTGATCTTCTTTGGAGCTTCCTTATACAATGAAGCAAAAGCCAGAGGGCAAGGCAGGCCTTCGTGCCCATTGGGACCAAAAGCAGAATAGGAAAGCATATGGCTAAGAAAGGAGATTAGCATATACCTTCATAAGTGCAATTAAATTTGTATATATAAATTAATTCATTAAAAAAGTCTAGTAGAACGCACTGAAATGTCAGTGGTAGTTATCTCAAGAGGTGGTGCGATTGAATCATGTTTAATTATTTTCTTCTTTAAATTCAACATAATCCACTAGCTGTACTTGGTACTGTTTCTATAATGAACATTGCTTTACAAAAAAGGAAGCTTACCTATTTTCGTTTTATTATGTAATTCAAGTTCTAATATCTATACTTATCTTCTATACAAAGGTTTTATACTGGTTATGTTTGCTTAAATAAAAAT
Source organism: Pteropus alecto (assembly GCF_000325575.1). NCBI lineage: Eukaryota > Metazoa > Chordata > Mammalia > Chiroptera > Pteropodidae > Pteropus > Pteropus alecto. The sequence continues at coordinate 16,398,287 of NW_006439192.1, read as the reverse complement.
AAAATCCTTGTGGCACATGCAATCCCCTAAATCTCTCTCTAAAATTGAGGGAGACAAATTTATATTTAGTCCAAGGTAAATATATAAAAGCAAATGACAATGTGTAAAAAAAAAAAAATGAAAGTGAGAGTTTTATTCTACATAGAATGAAATTCACTGAAAAAAAATAAAACATATCTATTTTTTGTGCTTTAAATATTTACCTGAAACAGTGATATAAACTAAAACCTCATAAATATGCTAATGACCATATTACCAGTGAAAATACATCACAAGTTGGAAAGTATAAAGAAGGATGCAGCTTGGTTCAGAAATGAAGGAGAAGTATCATAGCTCAAGAGAACTTGGTACAATGTTTTTCAGACATTTCATGGTTGCTGAAAATGATTGAGTGTGATGATTAAAAAATAAAAAGGTGATGTATCTTTGAATACAGTGAAGAAATCAACAGTATATAATGTATATTATATACATTTTAAATATATTTAAATGAATATATACATTGTAAATAATGTGTGCAAGGAAAGACATTCTAGATGTAAAGAAAAGAAATTTCTGGAGTTTTCAGGCTTCCAGGAAAATTTTATGATGAAAAAATGAAATTTATTCAGAAAGGTTAACTTTAGATTTGAGTATTTCTCATACAGTTGCCATCCTCATAATAAACAGACACTTATATTCAGCTTCTAACCTACAACCCACATAAACTTATTGCATGGATACTTACTTTGAGAATGAGCCTACTCTCACAATTATTTAGTCTCACTAGCTGTATTTATCAAAATTAATATAGAATTAATGTTAAAAACAATTAAGAAGCAAATAAAAAACAAAACATCCATTTGTCTGGTTGAAGGAAAATTATTTTATGATAGATATAATCATGCATAAGTTTTGGCACAAGAGTGAAACAAACTACTGGACCTTTACACTCATGTAGGTGAAAGGACTGAGAAGAAATGTTCTGGAAGCACTAGAACCCACTAGTTACTTTTCAGTAACAATAAAAAATAAGTTAACATAAAAATTTGAGAAAAAATCAGCAAATACCAATGATTTTCAATTCTTAAAATGACGTTTATAGGTCAATCAAAATTTCCTTAGGGGAATCAACTGTTTCTTTTTTCTTTACCAGAATTCCTTATCGGTGTGCAGCAAAAGGTAGCATGTAGAGTCTTTTACTATTTTCTTAAGAACTATAGCAATGCCCTATATATATTCCACTACTTGAGCACAAAATGCTATTTAAAAATGAATATCTCATTTATTATTTGTAAACCAT
>NW_006439192.1:16371902-16396977 GCF_000325575.1 Pteropus alecto | reverse complement strand
AAATTTTTTTTTCTTTTTCTTTTTTTTTCTTTTACATCAAGTTCCTTGTCAGCACTGAGTTTATTCTGGCAAGCCATCCTGTGAGAGTCTGGCTTGTTGAATTGCTGAGTCACATTACTACATGAAGCACATTTTTTTTGGTTTTCTTCTTTCTCCTATTTCCACCTATATGAATAAATCCATAGAAGAAAAGTAGCATCTAAATTGCTTTCGCATAATAGAACAACATCTGCATATCTAGACTGTACTGGGTGTTAGAAGTCCTAGTAATAAACCATCTTTGCTGTTCTGACTCTGACAAGTCACCTCTTCCTCAGTGTCTTGATCAGAAATACAAATGTAATAATACCATCCAACTTTAACAGAATCGTTTGGCTAATGTGTACAAAAATTTTTGACAAGTAAAATATTATTTAAAATATAAATTATCCTTAAATTTTCTGAAATAAACTAATAAAATGTAACGGGTTGGAGAACAGCATAGAGGAAATTTAAAATAGATGTAGAAGAAAACATGTTTAATTTTTTCAGAAGAGGCCTGGATATCAATTTATGTCTGTTTAAAGTTTTTGTTTGTTTGTTTTGTTTTTGGCAGTGAGAGAGTGGGAGAAGAGAGAAAGAGAATATAAACGAGAAGTCCTGTATGCATATGCATGTATAAGTTCTATAGTAAGTATGAAGAGGAAGAACTCCTACTTTTTAAAGTGTAAAGGGCTACTTTACACTTAAAGGGAAGACTTTTGGCCTCAAATTATTGCCCATGCCACAGAGACCTTCATATTACCTTGCATTTAGGGTAAGCCATTACAAAAGCTCATTAAAATGTAAATATTACCTAGGAAGGCTATTGAACCATTTTCAGCTATTATAACTATCCAATTACCCAGTGATGTGTTAAGATAAAGCATCACAAAAGATGTTTTCTTAGATAAAGGAATAAAAGAAGCAAGAACAGGGCCCTGGTTCCAAGCTTCACCATAGAGGGAAGAGGAGTAGGTCTTTGGATATAGCCGAAACAGGAGCACTGAAGAAAAGATGAGAAAAGAATGAAGTATTTAAGATATATAAAGAGCTACTCAAATGAGAGTTATTTGTTCACAAATCCCTGTAGGGCAATCCCCTGAGTATGTGTGTATGTATACAAACATACACACACACATATACATGGATACCACTGACAGACTATAACATCTTTATACAGAAATTATCAAGATACTATGCTTTTTTCTTTTTTCTTTTTCTTTTTGCCTTTTTATTTTCAAACAACAATATCCTACCAGGTTGGTGTACCTGCACATGAGGCAAACTTTACATATACAAAAGCAACAAAAAGGAGAAAGTACACTGTAATATAGTTTCATCAGAGAGAGCAATTAGGAGTTTGAACCTGTGTGTACATAAGAAGAGATTTACTCGCAGAAGAGAGCAGGGACCTGACAAATCACTTTCAACGCGCTTACAGTAGTCTTGCTATAAACGCAATAGAACCCCCTTGTTCATGGTTTCTCTTTCTCATGGTTTTAGTTACCGGAAGTCAACTGTGGTCCAAAAAACTAAATGGCAAATTCCAGATATAAATTATTCATAAGTTTCAAACTGTATGCTTTTCTGAATAGCATGATGAAATCTCGTACATTCCTGCGTTACCCTGCCCAGGATGTGAGTCATCTTTCTGTCCAGGGTTTCTGTGTTGTAGATGCTCCCTGCCCATTAGTAGTCTTGGTTATCAGATGACTCTCTCCTATTGTGGTGATTTTGTTTAAATAACCCTAATAATAGCTTAACACCATGTCATAATGCCTACATCCATCATTCACCTCCTTCTGTCAAGTCACAAAAGCATTGTATCATCTCACGTCACAAAAAGGATATTTTTTGAGAGAGACTACATTCACATACTTATATTATAGTATAGTATATTGTTATAGTTCTATTTTATTATTAGTTACTATTAATCTCTTACTGTGCTAATTTATAAATTAAACTTTATCATAGATACATTCATATAAGACAAAACATAGTACATATAGGCTTTGGTACTATCTGTGGTTTCATGCATCCATTGGGGGTCTTAGAACACATCCCCAGTGGAATAAAGGGTAACTACTATATTATTAAACCTAGTTTGAAAAATTGATAAGTGCAGAGAGGTTAAGTAGCTTGCCTGTGGTCACACAGAGAATAAGACTGGATCTAGGATTTTAAGTAAATTTTAATTGACCCTAAAGCCTGTGTTCTTTTGCCACAGCACTTGTATGGGGGGCAGGGGGCGCGGGAGTGGGAAATGTTTGAAAATTTTACTTCACTAAAATGTTTTTGTGAGTTATAGTTTAAACACTGACCACGACAACTTGTCTATCATTAGTTTACATGTTAAGGTTAAACTTATAGCTTGTCATTTTATCATAGCTACTGCCCACTACCACATGGAAAACTTCTGAATTGTACTTTTAAAAATACTTCTTAGTCACTTATTTAATAGTTTTATGGGCTCTTACCATAATAATGCAGAGTTTTTAAAAATAACCGGATTGTATTTTTTCAAAGTGCATTACTTTTCTAACTAAATAACTTGACATAATAGTTAATATGTTATAAATCAAGCTAATATGCCAACATCACTTGATCATAAAAATACAGACTACTATTAGGCAAAGAAAAGAATAATAGTCTATGAATTTACTGATAACATAACTACATATACAACTACTCTGTTATTACAACCCACAGCAGGGTCCGCAAGCCCTAAAGACAATGAGGTTCTCTTGCTGCATCAAATACAAATATAACAGTAACAAAAAGATGGTAGTCCACCAACAAATAAAAACAAGTGAGACCTGGAACCAAGAGCAGTAATAGAGATGGATGTTTGCCATGGAAGCTGCTGAAGGGCATCTTGTGAAGATATATACCGTGCCTTTTTTAGATAAACAAAGACTTTATGCCAAGTGCACAGCAAATAATAACGCCAGCATGTTTTAACCGCCTGACTGAGAGCTTAGAGAAAGGCAAGCTGTGAAATAAACCCAATATCCTGTCATTTCTTGTTTACTAACAGGGTATAAAATATACTATATTTAAACATTTCATTTACTTTTAAACCTCACAGTAGTCCTGAAAATTTAAATACTAGGTTGAGCCAGCAATAAAACTTAACTCATGGTTAAACCCGATATATTATTAAATTTTATAATATACATGTATTCAAGTAAAGAATATATATACACACATATATTGTCTTATTTGCAAATGCTTTTATAAAGATACATCAATTTTTAACTTTCAAAATAGCTAAGGCATTCTTTAATATTAACCAACCAAACAAATAACAAAGAAAGACCGGTAACAAAAATCTGAAGTGGCTGGTAATTTCCATGAAAATTGTTGAAAACTATCCAGAACTGAAACAAAAGTAATCAAACCAAACTATGTTCTTTGTATTTTACTTCAACAAATATTTCTTTTAAAATCACCAGGTTAATTAATTATTATTCTTACTAAAATAGAAAATGTGCCAGTCTGTCCTTTATACATAATGTCTGCACCATGAACAATAATCTGGAGCTTAAGATAATTAATACTATATATCCTTGCCTTTGAACAACACAGCTGTCAGCCACGGGGCTTTAAAATTAATAGGGTCTTCAAAGCTATAAATCAGAAACCATGATAATTTTATATACCATTTCTTAAAAGGCACTTACCTTTTGGAAGAGAAACCCACTTCTGGTAGCAAACTGCCTGTTAAAATAAAATATAATTTATTGGTATCCAGTAAATATTATAAAGGATGATGCATTGTTATACTTAGCACAATTACAGGCAAACTTTAAAAACTTTTCCTGATCTCATTTAGTTTCTTTTTTTTATTAAAATTAAAATCACCTCCTTGGTTATAATAATTAAATGCCTTCCTGTTGAAATGCATGTGCACTGAAACCACAAAAGCTAATGAGTTTCATTTCTGAGAGCAAAAACAGAAATTACAGGGCACATTATCCAGGTCATGGGTGTAGATTTCAGCATATTCCGCTCATTGACAATAACAAGAAGCCTGTGATTTAATGTCTATATCAGAAGTTTGAAGAGTTAGGTGTCATACAGAATTTCATTTCTACTAAATAACAATGAAATACCACCAGGTAGAAGTCATTAATATGAGATATACTCTTTTCAAGTATTACATTAGTTATTTGATTTTCTTATATACTTTTCACTGAACTGCATTAAAGTCTGAGAGATTTTTATTTACAATACCTCACAAATATCACTGAGATGAGATAAAGTTATGGCTCCACACAATATGCAGCAAAGAGTATACTTGAAACGAACTGGCTTGAATCAATATAATATTTAATCGTAATCAGAGACAAAGGTGTGATATGCTGGGACATAGCAGGAGAAACAGAAGCAGTAGAAGAAACTATTTTGATCATATTTTCTTTTCCATAGGACCTGAATTAGTTTTCTCAGAAGTGAAAACCAAAAATATTAAGAATAATGTCCTTAGGAGTTCTGCTTGTTTGCATATAGACACATTTTTTTTTCCAGTTGTCTATATACGTCACAAATGCTGACATTCTGGTGCTTCGATGTATAGAGACATTTATTTTAACTGAGTTTTATTGTATCCTCAAAACCGGTAAATCCAAAGGATTGCAAAATTGATAACATTTAGATACTAATTTATAAACAGTAGTAGCTCCTGTTGTAAATTCATCTGAGTTCACTTGAGTGTTAAATTGTCATGACAGCACAATCGCTCCTCGCTCTCATCCTAGATTGACTCTCTAATAAGATTTAGAAAGGAGGAAGGGGTGTTCAGAGATCGATGGGGTTCCAGCGTGGTCAGGACCCTGGCTCCTGAGCATGTGTTGTGCTCCTGAGAAGATCGTTCAGTCCTGGTGCCCTGCTTCCTCAGGTGTCTGTGGCCTGCCCTATGCAAGCATCTGGCCAGATTCCCTCTCTCTCAGTAATTAAGGGCAAAACCAATTAAGAGCAAATTAAACAATTAATGTAAATATTCACCTGTCCACAGAGATGATTTCTAGATATGTCTTTGACTTGATATAATAAAAGCATTCGGGACAAAATATTTTTTTCCCCTCAGGTTTTAGTCTTGTTAATTTTTGAGAATAAACCATGTGCTGTCTCCAATGACTACCACTATAGCTCAGTTCCACAATCTCTCATGATAACTATCACTTTAGCTTGCAAAGGCATCTCTACAATCGCACTGCTGTCCATGCACCTAAACCCAACCCTAATCCATTGTCCACAAAGATGTCAGGGTATTATTTTTTACATGAAGTGGATATAATCAAATTTCAACCCTACTTAAATATTGCAATATTTTTCTTGTTATTGCTTATAGAATAAATTTGAAAATCCTCAACATGGCTTCCAAAGCTTGTTGTTTTGAACCTTGCTGACTTCTATAATCTAATTTCTCACAACACCCTTCTCTCACATTGTACTGCAAACATTAGCGCTCTCTCTCTCTCTCTCTCTCTTTCTTTCTCTCTCTCTCTCCTTCTTTCTCTCTCATTCCTCCTCCTCAAATTAGCTACTCTCTTTCTAGTTGTAGTTTCAGCACCTTAGCAAATACGAGTTGAGAAAGCCCCTTCATCTATATAACTCTTGACCTAATATACAGATTTCAAACATTCCCTCCTCAAAGAGTCTGCCCGTGAATCCTCACCTGGTTCCCTTTTGCAATCTAATAATCGTGTTTTGCTCAGTTGTCCCTTCTCACGCAACACACAGAGAAGTTTTGAACTCTGCTTAGTCTCTCTATGGACAGAGAGAATATAACACTTATTGTCTGAACTGGGAGACTTTTGAGACTGAAAGAAGGTGTTAAACAGACTAGATGCCAGCACACTACATGTGATCTAGGACTAAACCTGGGCACGTGGTCAAACACGCTGTGGAAAAGTTAGCATTCATGTGGACGCTACCAAGTTTAAGGCTGCCCAACTTTAACTGAGAGGATAGCATGCAAATAGTTGGTGAGCTCTAAAAGCTGATGGCTACTCACATAACACATTACACATAAAAAAAGCTAAAGTATGAATTATTTTCAGTGTTCTTTTCCTGTACTAATGAACTAGAGAAAAAAAAAATCCTAAACATCTTAAAGTAAAATAAAAATAGTAAGCAATGAACTAATAAGGGTTTCAACAGCTGGGTCATAGCTCAAACCATATCCGCCAATTAAATGCTATCTGGACTAATTTCTGGGCAAGCTGGGAGTTGCCATTTTTAAGCCTCTTTATAAGCTTCTCTCTCTGCTATCAACACATTGGCATTCATCACAATTTCCAACCAAGGACTGCAAGAGTTGATATTTATGCCTCCACTTGAATGCACAGATAATGGGCTGGATATGAGGATGGTAGAAGAGAGGTAGACATTTGGTACTTTTAAGAGCTTTCTACCTTCTCTGTAAACAGGTGGACAAAAAGTCCTCTTTGAGAACATTTTAGTTTGAGGCACGAGCCCATTTTAGTGCGAGAAAGAGCAGTAGAGTTTCCTTCAGATAATCTGCTTTCAAATGAACTCTCCACAGAGGTGAGTAAAGAAGAAATAATTATATCAGCATTGGTGTCCTTGATAGAGGCCACCTTTTTTTACATGTTTAATTCTCTGGTTAAATTCATCTCCTTTTGTGTTTTGCACATGTACTGTTTTAGTGAACAAGTAATTTATTTTTTCCTTCTTTGGAGATTGAAGTGTAAATGTGAATCTGAAGAGTGAGTGGAATTTAGTCAAACAATAGCAAAGAAATAGATAAAAGCCAAAGACCTGGGGATCCTGACTTCCTAGATTAGTGGTGTCTAACCTTTCTGCCACCAGGGACCAGTGCTCCTATGAGAATCTAAGGCTGATGATATGAGGTAGAGCTGAGGTGGTGATGCTAGCGCTGGGGAGAGGCTGCAAATACAGATGAAGCTTCGATCTCTTGCCAGCTATTCACCAACGGCTGTGCAGCCCAGTTCCTAACAGGCCACGACTGGTACCAGGGGTTGGGGACCCCTGCCCTAGAGTATTAGTAAGTAGATTACATTGGCCAAATTAGGGGAAGCTGTTGAAGGAAGACAGGAAATAATGCTGAAGAGTCCAAATTATTATGCTATGTTAGGATATTTCTACCTTTTATCATTGAAGGTATTTTGGAGATTTTAAAAAGAATGTTGATAACATATTTTTGATTTTGATAATCACGTTAGCAGTATGGTGAATGGTTATAGTGGGTAAAACAGGCATGGTAGAGACTTTTGTAGTAATACATAATCGAAATATTAAAGGACTTACTTGAGACACAGGCAATGGGAAAGTAAGAAAAGGAAGAGATTCCCAAGGTATTTAAGAGGTATAATTGATATACAGTTTTGACCATCTGGGAACAGAGGTTTATTAAATATCTTTCCAATTCTTTACATGAGTGACTAAGCCACCAGTTACCAAATTAGTGATCATAAGATAAATAAGAAGGGTGGAAAATGACAGAAGATGACTTTGTTTTCAGATTTCTAGTTTCAGATTTTTGAAGTTCAGCAAAAAACTCAGCAGAATGGGCTCAACACTTTGATATACATTACTCTAGTTTTACAATTAAGAAAATTAAAACTAAGAGATATTATATTTGCTATCTCAAGGCCACAGAGCCTCTATGCACTAGAGGAAGGATGTTATTTCAATGATTTCATTCTTATTATAGAACTGGCTGTTTGGCTTTGTAAATATATGCCTAAATTCAAAAATTTCTTTGTCTGTAATGCAGTGATGGTATCTATCATTTTGATTGCCTGAGATAGATATTGTGAGATTTAGACTTAGTAAAGAGAAGCAGAAATATCTCAAGTGAACATTTCAGTTCTCTTGGTGCAAGATACTTTCAAAACTTGTCCAACTACCTTGTCCAAAAAAAAAAAGTAAATGGTTGTACAATCTGCTCTTCCATTCTACACTGAGTCCACTTAATGAGGGGACCAAAAGCTATGTCCTTGTCTACCTTGGTGAGGACAGTGGATGTGGAGCATGAAAAGAGACCAAAGGGCTCTTAACATTGAATCAGCTACCTAGTGAGACATTGACTCTGATTTTTTTTTAAATTTTATCTGTCCACTACAGGCTGACCTCTAATATTCTTTTGATGTAGATTTTTATTTGTGCATTTCATGGTTGTTATGCAAATCTGTTGCTGCTGAATATGTTGAATCCTAAGCTTTTTGTGAAAATTAGTGTGGTTCTTTGTGGTTATAAGTAACAAATACATTCTTTTTGATAAAAAGGACAATTAAAGGGTTTTGGTTATCTTTTTATTCTTAATCTTTATTGATGGTTATTTATTTGGATTGCTAATTATCACTACACATAAAAGATTATCTCAAACAAGAGCATGCCATGTAATGTTTATTTTGCTCTTTGCTAGAAATGGACCATTATGCTGCCAAGATACACTGTTAGAGTAATTTATTTTCCTGGTTTTCAACCTCCCCCATTCTACTATGCAGAGATATGTTAGTGTTTTCATTGAAAGTCTTGCATTTTCATAGAGGATAAAAAGGAATTTGTCATGCATACAATAAAGCAGAAATATTATTTATCACTGAAGTTAGTGAAGGGTTGAGACATGTTTAATTGTGTAGTATATAAGGCAATTAATCCACTTGCGGAATTTTGAAAAGTTGCAATTAGAAAGAATTTTGTTACTTTGAAGGTAAAAAAAAAAAAAAACTCTTTTAAAAGTTAATTACATACTACTTACCAAAAGTGAATAGAGGTTAGGGTATTAACCTGGGAGTCACACTGCCTGGGTTCAAAGGACACCTCAATACATATTACAGTGTGACCTTTGCCAAGTTACTTATCTCTAGCTGCCGCTATTTCTTTTAATAATAAAAAAAAAAGGAAAATAATCATTATCTCATAGGGTTATTGTGAATATTAAATAAGTTAGTATATGCAAAGCATTCAGAATATAGGTTGGCACATAATTAGCTCTCAATATATGTTAGCTGTTATAATGATTTGAGTAAATCTATTGTTCTACTCTTCAGTAGAGTAATTACCAAATGATATTTATTATATAAGCTTAGGCTTTTTCTATAATGCCTCAATTATTCTAAACTCAGCAGAAAAGCAGATGAATATCAGTAACAAATATATATAGTGTTATATATACCTATATAATACTAATCCAACAGATAAAATCTGAAATACGTTGGCCATGCAGAAAAGCTCAGCTTGTTTTAGGTTTGGCACTATGCTAAAAGCAATACAGAGATAAACAAGAATCTTAACTTTTAAGTGACTTGCAATCTAGTTAGAAAATAATTAGTAATAAATACAAAATTGTATAATATAGAATCATTTCTCTTTTTTATATTATTTTATTATTATTTATACCTACAGCACATGGTCTTCTTAGGTTGTCTCCCATCCAAGTATTAAGCAGGCTCAACCTTGCTTAGCTTCCGAGATCAGATATTGAGCTTGTTCAGGGTGGCATGGCCATAGACCATGGACTGTGGGTCCACTGGGGAGTGAACTCAGGACCTTCTACATGTAAAGCAGATGTGCTAACCACTACGCTATAGAACCATGTCCAATATAGGATTATTTTTATGAGAAGAATGAAAGAGGAGAGAGATGGAAGAATTCATGTTATTTTTGGCAGAAAGGCAAATTTCTGGAAAGAACTTTGATGATGTTTCACCTTATGAAGACTCACATTGTTTGGTAATCTTTGTATTCAATTCTAGAATTATGAGCTTTTGCCTCTCTACTAAGCTTTAGTATCAGGCTTTTTAATGGCTAATGCCTCATTCCTAATTTTTTGGATTGCTGAAAGTCACCATTAATGCAACCAACATTTATTGAATACCAACTAAGGTGAAGCTCGAGAAGATGCCATCATGGAGCCTTTATTTGAGTACCCCGAAATGATAACAAAATGAACAAACCATAAAATATCCAGAATAGCCAAAGCAATCTTAAGAAAGAAGAACAAGGCTGGAGGCATCATGCTCTCTGATTTCAAATTATATAATAAAACTATATGAATCAAAACAGTATAGTATTGACATAAAAACAGTGACATAGATTAATGAAACAGAATAGAGTTTCCAGAAATAATCCCATGTATACATGTGAATTAATTTACAAAAAATGAGCCAAGAATATGCAATAAGGAAAAGACAATCTCTTCGATAAATGGTTTTCGAAAAAAAAGGACACCTGCAAGTAAAAGAACGAAATTAGACTGCTACCGTACACCATAGATAAAGAATACCTCAAAATGAATCAAAGACTGGAATGTAAAACCTGAAATCATAAAATTTTTAAATGAAAACATAGGTGGTAAGCTCCTTGATATCGGTCTTAGAGTTTTTTTTTTTTTTTTTTTTTTGGCTTTGACACCAAAAGAAAAGGCAACAAAAGTAAAAATGAACAAGCAGGAATATACAAGACTAAAATGCTTCTGGATACCAAAGGAAATTATTAACAACAGAAAAAGCAACCTACTGAATGGGAGAAGATATTTGTAAATGATATATCTGATAAAGTATTAAAATCCAAAATATAAAGAACTCATACAACTCAATAGCAAAGAAAAAAGCAATCAATCTTATTAGAAAATGGGCTGAGAATGTGAATAAACATTTTTCCAGAGAAGACATGGATGCCCAACAAATACATGAAAAGGTGCTCAACATCACTAATCATTACCAGAGATATGCAAATCAAAGCCACAATGAAATATAACCTCACATCTGTTAGAATGGCTATAATCAAAAAGACAAGAAATACGTGTTGGTGAGATGTGGAGAAAAGAGAATCCTTGTGCACTGTTGATGGAAATGTAAATTAGTGTAACCACTGTGGGAAACAGTATGAAGATTTCTTTTTTTATTATTATTCTTATTTTTTTTTATTATAATGACATTGGTTAATGAAATCCAGTAAGTTTCAGGTGTACAATTTAGCAATAAGGTTATATATATATATAACCTTATATATATAATATAGATATATTATTGTGTGTTCACCCCCATAGTTAGATTTCTTTCTGTTACCACATATTTGACTCCCTTTACCCCTTTTACTTCTCCCCTCCCCACCCCACTCTCTGTTAACCACTAGTCTATTGTCCATGACCATGAATCCCTGATTGTTTGTCCTGTTTGTTTGTTGCTTTTAGTTTTATATCTCACATACAGTGATATCATGTGGTTTTTCACTTTTTCTGTCTGGCTTATTTCGTTTAGCGTGATTATCTCGAGGTCTATCCACATTGTTGCAAATGGCAGTATTTCATATTTTCTTATGGTTGAGCAATATTCCATTGTATATATGTACCACAACTTCTTTATCCAATCACTTATTACAGGGTAATAGAATCATCATATGATCCAACAATTCCTTTTCTGAGTATTTATCTGAAGGAAACTTAGATGCTAACTTGAAAAGATCTCTATACCCCCATGTTCATTGCAGCATTATCTATAAAAACCAAAATATGGAAGCAACTTAGCGTCCATTGATGAATGAATGGATTAAAAATGTAATATATATAGTCAATAATATTATTCAGACATAATAAGGAAGGGAATCTTGCCATTTGTGACACCATGGATGACCCTTAGTTCATTATGTTAAGTGAAACAAGTCACATGTAGAAATACCATATTTTACCTATCTGTGGAATCCAAAAGAAATCAAACAAAAGGAAAACAACAAAATAAATCCATCCATCCATCCATCCATCCATCCATCCATCCATCCATCCATACATCCATACATACATATCTGAGCCCATGGAAACAGAGAATAGATTGATGGTTGCCAGAGGTGAGGGGGTGGTGGTGGTGGGGTACTCAAAATTGGTGAAAGGGGTTAAAATGTACAAACGGCAAGCTATGAAATAAGTCATGGGAATGTAATATAGAGCATGGTGACTATAGTTAATAATACTGCACTGTACATTTGAATGCTTCTAAAAGAGTAGATCTTAAAATTTTTTATCACAAGAAAAAAATTGTAACAATGTGTGTTGATAGATGTTAACTAAACTTATTCTGGTAATCATTTAAAAGTATATACATATATCAAATCATTATGTTGTATACCTGAAACTAATATAATATTATATTCCATTATATCTAATAAAAATGATATTAAAAATTAACACAGCAGTCCCAAGTACTGTAGATAAGACAGAGTGACATACAGTGACAGTGAGTGGCAGAGGCCATTTTATTTTGCATGGCCATGAAAGTGCATTCAAGAACGTTACGCTTGATCTACAATAGGAATTAATGACAAGAGCAGCCAGTCTGGGAGGGTCTAATATCAGATCCTTCAAGAAAGAAGAAAGTACAAGAGGGATCCCCAAAGAGAAATAAAAAGGTTACAGTCAGTGAGGAGAAATCCTCCTAGAGTGAGAAGCCTTGTGAATAAGATCTGAGAGATGGGCATGGGGCAAGATTTTGATTTAAGAGCCATTTTCTAAGTGCTCAAGAAAAACATGAGATTTAAGAGGAGGAGTGACATGATTCAATTTGTTTTTAAAAGATTTCTTTAGCTTCTGTGTGAGTGGATAGCCAAGGTCAAGAGTAAAGGCTGGGAGAACAGTTAAGAGTCTATTGCAGTAGATGAAGCAAGAGGTGATTGGGGGTTCCTTGGGCATGGCTGCTGCAGTGAAGATGAAGAGAAATGAATGATGCCAGAATAAAGTTTGTTGTAGAGCTCACAGGATTTGCTGATGGATTGGATGTGAGAAAAAGACAGGAATTAATTACATTTCTTAGGTTTCAAGGAGGCAAAATAGATAATGCTGCCATTTACTAAGATGAGATTGAGAGAGAAAAATATATAACTGGGCAAATATATATATTAAGTATGAGGACTACATTGACACTTCGGTGGTAATGTATTTATAAATGATACTAGAATGAAATATGTTTGAGCTATAGGATTTTTCAACTTCAACACCATTTGCTTTTGGGCTGGATCTTTGTCGTGGGGGCCGTTTTCTGCATGTGTGCATTGCACGATGGTTCACAACATCTCTTGCCTCTGTCTACTGAATGGCAGCATCTTTTCACCCAGTTATAATAAGTGTCCTCAGACACTGCTGAATGTAGAGTGGGGGCAAAATTGCTTTGGGTTGAGAATCACTGGGCTAGAGATAAAGATTTAAATGAATGTGACCCCAGCTATATGGTTGATCTTATTACAGAAATAGGAAAGAAACAAAATTTTTGAGAGCTCACCTCAAGGACCATGAAAATTAGAAATTAAGCAAAAGAAGATACAGCAAAGAAGATAATTAAGCAGGACTTACTCTGATGAATATGGCGGGTTAGAATCTTGAAGAAAAATCTATTGCCAGCTGGAAACAGTAAGCATATGTGGTTCATGGAAATGAGCTTGATTAGGTGAAAAAGATAGAAAAATAATCAGTTCCAGATATATGTCTAAAGAGAACTGGCCTATAAAAGTCATGAGGCAGCCTAAATGAGGAAAATTCCTATAATCTTGTTATTTTAGCAAGACATTTTACTTGGGCTATAGTCTGTCAATAAATGGAAGATGGTTGGTTATCAGCCTTTCCTCAGTATAATTAATTGTGTTTAAGGTGTGGTACTCAAAGGGTCAGAGAGAGGTGAGGTTGGGAGCTAACACTTTTCCTATTAATTTACACCAGGGATGGGAATATCTCTGTTAGGTAGTCAGGCATCTGCAAGAGGAGCAAAGCCTCAGCTCTGTAACCATAGGAACCTCCCTTGAAGAACTTCCTTAAGGACTTCCCAGAAATGCCTCCCTTTTAGGCTTATGAATTATCCCGAATCCTAGAGCACAAAGAGATTAAAAGCTGCTGGCTAAACCAGCTACAAATGTATGCGCAGAAGGTACTGCCTATAACTTCAGCCTCATTGTATCATCATTATAATACCATGACTATGCCTGCAAGTTCAAGAATCTAATTATAACAGACTGAATTCTGGGTAAGCATATATGCACTGGGCAAAGCGTTATGTAGCAGCCAACTATCAGTCAAGGTGACCTCACATATGGATCACCTAGGACCTCCCATCATGGCCTCAATATAAACAGACCTTCTCATTTCTGCATTGTTAAAGCTCTTCTTGCTGAAAACCTGTTCCTCCCTTTGGTGTGTACTATCTTATCTCTTCGCTTTCTAAATTCTACAGGGCTGCAGCCTTCCCTAGCAAGGTCTGTCTCCTTCTAAAACATACTTTCAATAAATCTTATTTTTTCTAAATCTTGCCAACCTGTAATTCTTTGTTGCATTGACAGGGAAGAATTGAGGGTCAATACACAACACCACCATCCTCCTCCTCCTGCCCAATGCCTCTGGAGCAACACTGGATTTCACATCATCCCAGCGATGACACCTCCATTGTACTCAGAACTCCCACCTACCTTCTGCTCTGACTTATGATGCTATACAAACAGGTCCGAGGTCTGTACTGCTGCTGACTAAGGTCAGATTGCAGAAAAGGGCAAAGTATTCCTTAGCAGAAAGTTATCGTGAGGGTGAAAAGAGTCTGGACCAGTAAACAGGTCTCTACTCTAATGACAAAGAGTCAGATACAGCATATTTCTGATACTGGTGACTTTCCTGTTTGCCACTTTGACCTTGAGTTCATGTGGTGAGGAGTTGCTATAAGAATATAAATTGGAAAAGCGACATTTCCAAAAAGCTGCAGTGTCAAGGTTTGGAAAGGGATGCCAAGAGCCTTGCCATATTTCCCCCAAATCACAATAATCTAAATACAAAGATAGCATAAGGACAGTGGGAGTAGGAAGCACTTGGAGACTGTGACTAGGGTTGGTGGCACTTGTAACTTAGCCAGCAGCATTGGCAACAAGTTCAGAACTCCAAGCCCACCAAAAGTAATGCTGATGTATATTTTCAGCTCCATTATGACTTATCTAACTGTTCTTGGTCAAGGAATATATAAACTTATAATTGTAATAGCTATTGACAGTTTGTTTTTTAATTGTAATAATTAATAACTCCCCTAATGAATTAATAGTGCTGATTACTTTATATTTTCACAAGTTCTAGATGTGAACATTTTTTAATATTTGGCAATCCAGTGGGTAAAAAATACATGCTATCTCACTTTTGCTCTAATTTGTATCTCAGGTCCACTATTGAAGGCAAACTTTTTTCTATGTATAGACAATTATTTTATCTCCTATTCTGAAATTGCCTTTTCACTCTATTTGCTTATTTTTCTGATAGATTATTGGTCTATTTCATATTCATTCGTAGAAATTCTTTTTCTATTAGGGACATTAATCTTTGTCATATTTTAAAAGATCATTTTATTTAATATGGGTATATTTTTTCAAAATACATGTCCCCAAAAATGATTGATGTGTGCCTGATAGCACATTCTAAAGACTGAAAATTTAGAAACCTCTGTTGTAAAAATTTGAGAATGCAGTCCCTAAAAAAAGACTGACATTCCTGTTAATATAGCAGGTAAATTGTTAAGATATAGGTTATTATGATAATCAATTTTTTAGAACAGCATTGGCAAAAAACAAAAACAGCAAGAACAACAACAAAACAGTAACAAGCTGGTTGCTTTAGGATAAAGATCTAGTTCACTATTCCTCTGCTTTGAGACACTTGACTCTTTCTAAACTGTAATAATGAGTTTCTTTGTTTAAGATAGATTTCCCAAACAAAATGTATTCTCTGGGGTGCCACTGTGTGTGAAATGTTAAAGGGAAAATAATCTCTGTAGCCAAATATATTTGGAAATGCTTTTGTATAAAATGCTTTCATCGAAAGATTTCACAGGCACTCAAATGTTAATGTTCATTATGAAACTCTAAAACTTGGATGTGCAGAATTCCCCAAATTATTGGATTACAGCCCTTTGAGATTTTTGTTCAAAGTATACCAGGAAAGCTAGTATTTATGAAATAAAAGTTTTATAAATTCTGAATTAAGGAAATATCTACACGCTCCCTTGCAAATGAATGACTTTTTTTTTGTATTTTTGCTTTAGCACTGTCATCTTGTCACCACAAATCATTCAGAGACAACAGTAAATATAAAAGTACTAGTGTAAAATTTTTGAAAACAATAAATTCAACCCAAGGTTTAGCTGAGTTAGAAAAACCTAAATGCAGTTGGAAGTATTTGTGTGTGCATGTGTGCGTGCACGCACGCACCACATCTCCATGAAGGTTATAAAAGGGGGTCACTCTTTTAACCCAAAGATTATATGAAGTGATATGCATACCAAGACAAGAACTTAATTTACCTAGAAGCCTAAGTAGGTAGAGCTAAAACGTAATATAATTATAATGTTTTAAAATATTTTTAATATTACTTTGTTTATATTTCTGATGGATTTTACTTTGATTTAAAATTTATTATGAGCCTTTTATTTTTACAAATTGATTTGTTATATTTTAGGATCTACCCTGAATTCATTTAAGTTTTTAATATAATTATAAAATTTAGTGGGGTTTTTTTCCCATTTAAATTCACATTTATGAAGAGATGAGGTAAAATTATAAGAAAAAATATGACTGAATTATTATAAATCATCTATTTTGACATGACTTGTTCATTGTTCATTTAACTAGCAGATATTATTGATAAAATTAAGTAATCATGGATAATTATTCACTTTTGGGTTCCTAAGCTTGCCATTTTACCTGTAGCTTTCAGTAATTACTTGTTCCTTCACTCTTCAGCACATAGGAGCATATCTTCTAAAAAGCACAATTATGTGTTGCCTAGTAAAGTTATTGCCAGCATCTCAGAAACTGAAGTAAATGCTTTCACAAAGGCATTTCCAACGAATAATGCTGAAATCGGACTTTTTTTTTCATTGCAAATGCCTCAAGTAGTTGGCTCCTTTCCCATAGGCTACTTTGTAACTGCAAATATGACAACATGATGGCGATTCACAGGTGCCAAAATATGACGAGCAGAGCAAATCTGTGTTCCAGATATGATAAGGTGAGAAAAGCAGAACTCTCAGCCCCAGGTGATTTCCATGAAGACATGTACGTACGGCGGGGCTCACTATCTATACTGTGCAGCCGCCAACTAATAACCCAAGCGGGAGAGAAGCACATCTTAAAATGCAAATGGATGAAAAAATAAAACTGGGTTGCATAGTAACACCTTAAGTATATTTGAAAGATGTATATTTGAAATGCATAAACTTCAGCCTTGGAGAACGCTTTTAATTGTATTCAACACATAATGGACTAAAACTGAGAAAATATATCAGCATTATGAATACTTTAAAAAATTATTTCTCCAATCCAGCTTTATAAACAAATGTATAAACTAAAATACAACTTTTTCTTCTTTTTTTTTTTTAGCATAATAGTTAGAAACATATTTTTAATGCACACAGACTCCATAGATTAGGGGCTGTAGTTACTTCACTAGAACAGAACTTACATCTTAGAAAGCTCAGCTATACATTCTTATAAACCACTTCTCAGTCTTGCACTACAGCATTCAGGAATAATAGAATCGCAAATTATATAAGGCTGTTTTTGCTGGTTGCATATATACAGTTATGTATATTCCATTCATACATTCTGATTCCTGCCAAACCCTACTGGCAATGTAGTTCATGTGAGCTTGTTTAGGTTCAGAATTTATACTTCAGTCTTCCTCGGTCAAATTCGCAATAGGCTTTTATTAGACATAACGTAATACAGATGAATATTAGAATAAGTTTACCAGAATGATGAGAAAATTAAATGTATTTTTATGACAAACTATAAATCTAAATATATTGTTCGAAATCAAATTCATACATTAAAAAAAGATAATATTTTCTTTAATTCATAGCTTATTGACAATATTTGGATATATCTCCACACTTTAAGCAACAGTAATATTTTTGAAAATTATACAGTACAGAAAACAAAAGAATTTTAACCTAGATGCTTTCCTAATTGGTTTTTAAGAAATAATCCATATCACTTTTTATGGCAAGCTATATTGAGAAGTTATTTAGAGATAATAAGCTCTTTCAGAGAAGGAACCCTGGTTGTTTACCATTGTATTCTAAGCACTTAGCACAGTGCCAAATACATAGTACATGTTAATTAAGTATTTGTGGAATGAATTAACAAATAAATAAAAAATTAAAACCATTTTAAACAATGAGGCCTAATCAAAATATTTTACAAAATATCCAAGCTCAGCAATAAATTTAAAAAAAAATAAATAAATTACCTTGTGCTTAATTATATAACTTAAGATTGAAAGTTTTGGAAAGAAATTACTCAAAATACTACTTTATATTCGTTTTCTCTTTTTAGAGTGGCATTCAGTGGGGAAAAGAACCCATTACCACATAAAAAACAGTTTCAAAAGCAGTTTTAAAAATACTTGAATTCTAAAATATAAGGCAACTTATTCAAAGCAATTCTATGAAGAAAGACTTGTTCACTATCTAATTGCATCTCTTTATCTCAGCCAATATGGCATCTGGAGCTGAGACAAGGACTGTGTGATCCCCACAGTAAGATGCTCAATTAAACATTTACCCGCACAAGCTCTATGTGTGCCTGAGAGCGTGTGTTTATTGTTATAATTGAGTATTTATCATATTTTAAGCACATACCAAGTTCTGTACATGCATAATCTCATTAAAGTAAGTACTGTTATGACCCTTATTACACAGACAAGAAAATATAGATGCAGATAAGAAAGTTGCCCAAGGTCATATATTAAAAAAATGGTCGAAAAGGGCATTTAATGAACAAAGAAGCATAATTCAATCAATGTCTCTCACCTAGATGGTAGAAGAACCATTATAAAGGAGCATACTAGAAATCAAAAGTAGAGATACAGGTAGTGAGAAACCAAGAAAATAAAGACTTTAGAATGTGTGCTAGGTTTCTGAATTAAGAGTGAAAAATAGTTTCAAATGACCATTTAATAGTCAGGTAGAATTGCATTGAGAAATGAATGAAACATTACAAGGTAGAGATAATAGTTGAATTAGTGTCCTATGAGAAGAAGGAGATAAATTTGATCGCATGTAGAAGGGGAAAGGAAAAATATATTTGAGAGCAGGAAGAATGACCTAAGTTTGTTTTTAGCCTAAGAGGAAATCATTAGTGGCAAAGGAAAGATGACTTTAGGAGACAGAGGCTTCCAGGGATGAGAGTAGATAGCAGTCTATAGACTCAACTGAAAGCCTACTGTAGACTCAACATAAATCAGGATGGCAAATTGATTTTCATACTGTTTTTATATAAAAATATGGCATTGTCTGTATTCATTCCATACTAGTTGTCTATAGTCATTGCATACATAAATGTTTATTAAGTAACACAGGACTGCCAAGATTTATAGAAAATTTATTAGGTAATATGTGGTGAGCACTGACATTGTTCTTATAGTGGGGCCCAAAGATGAAAGGCTCAGACCTGGTATCAGGAAGACAGGTAAGACAGGTAAGATTGTCCAGCAGACAAGACAGGTAAGATTTGCTTCAATCTAGAATGAACTCAGTACTCTGAGATCATACAGAAGGGAGATCCAAGCCGGTAGATGGGGAGGGAAGACTTTCAAAAAGAAGTACCAGGAATTGAATATTAAAGTTGAATTTTAATTCTTAAACATACACACATGTTAAGGTATATGTATACGTTCATGATATATATACTCTATCAATATTGGGTTTCAAAACCAGGGTCTCTCAGAGATAGATAACTGTTAGATTATTTGAAACCACTATCTAAGTGATAGAAAGGTTTATGAAATATCACAGTAAAATTTACTAGACTATCTCTAGACATTGCTTTGTTGCATATTTTCTTTCTCAAATAGAATTATTTTGAAATTATGAAATTGAAAATCATATTGCTTAATATCTTGTTTACACTATTACTTTTGAGCATCAAATTTACAAGAAATAAATTTCAGTATAGATACAGTAAAATTAAAGTTCATCAGGGAAAATATTTTACCAGATAAATGTAAAATAATAACAACAGCAGAAATCATAAAACATTTATTCCTCACAAAATCTCTGAGTTGGATGATATAATTATTACCATTTTACAGATGAAGGAATTGAGACACAAAGAAGTTCATAAACTATCCTTTCTTCCCCAATTAAAGTTTCAATAATATCTCTATTAAGAACAACACTGAGACTATATCACAACAAAATAAGATAAGGTTAAGCAGGGTCAAATAAAATATCAAGGGATGAAAAAAAGAAATCTTAATACTAATAACTTGATCAAAATGTAGAAATTACAAAAAATACACCACATTGGCTAATTCTAGACACAAACATAAAAAAGCTATTAGATTTATCTCCATAGATCATAATAAAGGGACCAAAATGTATGAGGTAATATAGAATGCTGGTCAGTACCTTGTTGAAACAGTTTTTTGTTTGTTTAGTTTGAGGTATTGATTTTTACTATGATATCTCACCTCATAAGATATGGACTTTCAACATTAATATAATAGATTTAATAATTTAATATAGAAAAGGATGTCATTAATATATGAAATCATTCATACTTAACATCTTAATGTTATTATTCCAAAATGTCTCATAGAAAAAAAAAGAAAGTACGAATGAAGAATGAAATTTATATCCAAAATAATACTTCCCGAAAGCCTCTCAGTTGTTTGGATTTGCAGCATAATTACTTCACAAGTAAATAAAAGGGTAGATTTCTCTCTTTCCTACCATCTCTCCACCTCTCTTTCTCTTTTACTCTCTCTCCTGCTTTCTTTTCCATTAAAAGCATGTGTATTGTAAATGTATCTAAAAAGAATGTCTAAAATATTGAAAAATCTGTACACATACTTAATATTAAAACTTCTAAGGGATATTTCTGTTAAATTTCACCTTTGGCTACTGTTATATAATCCGATGTTAAAGTCATCAAAATGAGTAATTGCACAGAGGGAGAAACTAATTAATTATTAAGGGAAATAATTAGGATACATTTATTGAAATTGGATTAGAGTATCCTTGAATGCCAGTCTAAGAATTTTCTGCTTTATTCTAAAACTTAAGAAAACACTGAAGGTTTTTGAGCTGGGTGACAATGGCCAATGTCATGCATTAGAAAGAAAAGTCTGACAGAAGAGCTTGGATCCTTCAGGAAAAAGAAAATCTAGGAACTAGGAAAATATTTAGGAAGCCTATTAAATTGTGCACAAAATTGTACATGTGTCTAATATTATTGACCAGAATTAGATTTGATATTTATATTGTTTTGAAAATTACTCATTTAAAAATTGTGCCTAGTATCACAGATTGTGATATTAGGCATTAATTATGCTTCATATGTCATGTAACAATCTGAATTAAAGAAGATATTTTAAGGAGTAATAATGTTGAAACATATTTTTAACAAAATTTTGCTTTAGAAGGAGTGGAATGGCGGGGAAGAGAGAGAATGAGAAAGAGAGAGAGAGAGAGAGAGTGTCAGAATTGTGTGAAAACTTGCCTACTGCACTGAAAAATTACCCTCTAGTGAATTGCCTTCAGGCTGCATTTTCAGAAATTATATTCTAGTAGTGGTCAATTTTTCAACCCAAAGGGTGATATTTCTCTCCATAAATTTGATTCCCAGTCAATATTTTTTATATATAATATGGTCTAGGCATTTCACAGTTAAAAATGACCAAGGTTAAAATGTCTCATAAATGCATACTTTCATTAAACATTGGCCACATAAGGTGAGTGCTAGTATTCAGCTGTTGAAGCTAAGTGTATTATAGGTCTACTTGTCACTCTTTCTTCTTAGACAATCTCAACAAATAAACAGTGGAGCCTATTATTTATAGTTCTCATCCTCATTCCTATTCCTATTCAAATAGGAGAATGTGCTAGTTATTTCTGTAAGGGGATGGAGCTACTTTTTATAAGCCAAAACATGCCGTAATTACAGTGAAGTAGTTTCAATACAAGTAGAAGATCCAGATATGAATGATCAAGTTTAGGTTCATTTCAAATACATGTTTATTTCTTGTGATTATAACCTTAAATGTTTAATAAACCTACACTCATTTTTCCCCTACATGACAGTTCACATCGGCTCCTGCTAGATTCTAGCACACAGCTCTGCAGCATAGGAGTGCATTGAAATTGCTTGAGAAGCTGATACAGTCTGATTTACAGTAAAATGAGTATGTGATAGCAATCCACTCTCACCTCTCTAATTCACTCATTCAACTCAAGAGCAGTCACTCATTCAACTGACTTCAATCACTGCTTCTTTACTACAGGAAACTACATGTAAGTCTCTAATATTTATTTTTCACCTAAGTTCTTCATTTACAATTTAATAGAAAACATTTAACATATTGGTACTACTTTTATCTCAAACTTCTGTCTGCTACTGAATTCATTATTGTTCCCTAGGAACTGCTTCTTTCTCCTCACAGTCCATTAGCCACTGGACTTACTAATGATGTGTAGAAACTTTGACGCTCTTGTGATTCTACTCATTTTATCATTGCCTAAGTCCAGAGCACTCTTTTATGAGTCTCCCTTTTGGTGATTCTCTTTGATTTGCTGCTTCTTTCCTTTCCATTTTAATACTGGAATTCTTTACTCCAAACAACTGCAAGAGCCTTCTAGCTGTTTTTCCAGCCTCCAGTCTCTCCCTTCCTGTCCACCCTGTTCGCTGCCAAACAATGAATCTTCTGAGAATGCTACAATATCACAATTTCTCTTCTCAAGAACTTAACATAGTCCCTGCCTATCTTTCACTGGCACTCATGAAAGTCTTACCCAAGAGAAGAGACCTATGTGAATCTGTGATGCTAAATGTGCTATCGATTACAATTTTTTAATAATATTCTATTTGGGGTCAAAGAGAAAAAAATGTTAATAGATATTTCCTAAAGAATTTGTAGGCTTCTTGTACCTGTCGATTGTTCTGGCTAAAGGTGTTTTCCCAGTTATAATTTCTTCCACCTAGTAGATCTACCTAATATATTATGCCACTTGGAAATGATTGTCAGAAACAAAAATCCTCCCCTTTTTTATTTAAGAGAGAAATATTTGTGTGAATGGTATAAAATATTTTATCCATTTATTCTCTCTCTTGTGCTTAATTCCTTTTTAAATAGGATATAAATATTGATTTGCTTTTAACTTTAGTGCTTTATTTGCAATCAACATTGTAAACAAGGTCCAACTCAGGGACTCAGTTCAGCCAATAATTTTATTTATAAGCAGAATATAAATGCATATGTGATATAAGCATCTCACATTAATATTTATTTCTGAATCAATAATGGCCTCTATCCTCTGAGGATGCCTTGTCTTATCCATATAGCAATACTGATATACCTTCACTGAACATGCAATTTTGTGCAGATAGTGTGCTCTGTGATTTATCTATAGTATCTCATTTAAGACTCACCATAACCAGGTAAGGCTTAATAGATTTAAAAAAAAAAAAAAAAGAGGCTTAAATAAGTTAAGTAACTTGCTAAAAGACATGTGAGTAAATTTCCGAGTGAGAATTTGGATGGAATCTTCTCTGACTTCAAAGCCCATGAATATAATCTCCATGCAATACTGTCTTCCATTGCTACCAGTAGTATACCATTTTCTATACTCAGTTATAGAAAACCACATATATGCTGTCCTATTCCCATGACAGATGTGAACTTCTTGACAAAGAAATTTTGCCTACTAATCTTCGGTTTCAACAACACAATCTAAGATCTACCTAGCAAATAGCCAAATATTGTTGAACTGAATGAATTATACTTTCTGATTTAGGAGACAGAATACCTGTTCTCATAGGCAAGGACATAATACACTATAGGTTACATATAGTATGTTTTAAATGATATTTTATAAAATATATTTCAAAAGAGTTGATTCACAGAATACTCGAAATTACATTCTGAAGGGATTTGATCATTTTCCTCTCAGAGAGGCAGTGGTTAAAGTGCAGACTAAAGCATGTAGCTTGTGTGACATTGGAACAATTACTGAAATCACATTGTGCCTCAGTTTCTTCATGTATAAAAAAGGTTGGAAATAGTAAAATGTTTACATAGGTTTCATATGATAATTAAATCAATTAATAAAAAAGCATTTAGATCAGTGCCTGATATATTGTTAACACTAAAAATGTTAGCTATTATCATTACTTACATAAGTGACTGTTTTCAAACATTTTGATCTCATATAGGTCATCTTGACCTTTAAATTCTTAAAATTATTGACGACCAAAAAGCGTCATTATTATCTATATCTATGGGTTATATCTACTTTATTATAAATTAAAATCAAGAACATTAAACATATTTATTAATCTAATAATATTAATAACCCACACATGTTGACATAAACATTTATGGAAAATAACTACTCGTTTAAAACAAAAATAGTGAGGAGAATATGCCATTATTTCACTTTATGTTTTCAAGTCACCTTCAGCTTTATAATATCACACATTTTATAGTCTCTGGAAAACTCTCTGTACACCAGTGAGTACAAAGGCGAATCATGTTTCAGCATTATTTGGTGTAGTTTTGAGATTAAGTACTCCCAGAAAGGAGACGGAGGAAACCTGGGGTTCTCCAGACCACACACTGGGAAGTAATAGTTTATAAAAATGCTTCTACAAGTGGGTTGATTCTATGAAGTAAAATCATATAAGTTGAATAAATCTCATGATTTTGAATACCATTGGTTACTGCCAAGTTCTGGTATGTATTCAATTTTGAATTCTCCAAGGTTTTGGGATATAATATTATTTACCTTTTCAAAGAAAGATGTAGTTTTCCACCCATTAGAGTAAGAAAATTCTAAGGTAACCAACCTTTTCCTCTAAGTAGCTACTATGACATTCTGGAAAGTTACCTTTGCCCCTCTTTACTCATTGATGTGCATGAAACCAGGTTTAAAAGCACAGAGTTTAAAACCAAATGGAAGAAAATCAGATTTCTATTTACCTAGTTTTCTAGGAAACACTCTTAGGAGATTCATAGTCATAATAAATGTGAAGAAAAAAGGAAGGAAGGGAGGGA